>NW_027287205.1:78706089-79306089 GCF_022747635.1 Hetaerina americana | reverse complement strand
TCGCATTTGCATCGCCTAGTTCGTTCAAACCAACCCCTCAGTCCCCATTTTCGCATTCGCTTCCACGAAAATACGAATTGGCGCTTCCTTCTCTCCCCTCACGTGTGCCATTTTATTTTTAGCGGGCCTTAAGATTGCTTTTATAGGCATGACAAATGTTGGCTGTAATTCTTCAGGTTGCTGGTTAGCACTGATCCTAAGTGTTGACATGGTAATGGAATATAATGAGATAAATTTAGAACATTCTATCTTAACCGTGCATGCATTAATCAATATTCATTTATATGAGTGTGATTTGTCCTGAGTTTGTTTTTATTGCATGTGGTTTTAATCCGTTGAACGGGTGGTGTCCTAATACCCTCCGAAGTACGCCCTTGTGGTGACTTGCGGGGCATTGTGTAGATGTGAACCGTTAACAACATATATATTGCTTTGGGAGTAGGGTTATTATAAATGCAGTGATATCAATTTTTTTCTACGAAAAAGTAAGTCCTTTTTAATCCGCGAAGATCAAAATAAATCCACCAAAGAGCGACATGATTCTCTCGTTATTGAGTTTCATAGCAAGTAAACATGGTGTGAAAAGGCGTCATTTCGTCTAGTGGTAAGCACGTTATGCGCTATCCTGATAATACGAATAAATTGAGTTACTTGATATTTATAAAATTCCCCTTTATCAACAGTTTTTACTTTTATTGTAATTTTAACCAATTATCACTGTACCTTAACTATTAACCGTTATCCATATACTCTAACAATCCCCATTTTATTCACGAAGTTAATAAATCATTAATTGTAAAGTATTCCTCACTTTAAGAAATTATCAAATTCACCGACCAAATACGGTCATAAGTTATCCCTGCGCGTATACTTTTCAGGCATACAAACGGAAAATGAAGTTTCATTGAGCACTTTCATGGAAAAAGAGAACTGAAGGCTATTTATAGCCGATTTTTTCATATGCCATGCTCCATCAAGACGACGCGTTTATATCACTATCTCAAACCAAGAAATAATTCCAAAACAACGTCCGAAGAGAGAAATGATTAGTTAGTATTTCATGCTTGTTATTTAAAAAAGTTTCAAAACGATGATTGCAAGCCACCAGGATTGGCAATTATTAGAGGAAAAAAACTCTAGAATAAAACCTTTGGAAAGCAATCAAGTAATCATGTAAGATCATTACTTAATTTAATGAAATATTCGAGCCCCAGCTTCTATATTACAACGGTGATAGAATTAGAGAAGTACATATAAATGTCGGAACTGCATCAATTGTTAACTCCAGTCCACTGCGAGCAATTTCTACCACTAATGACATTAACGTTCGTTTAATTTAACTGATCCCGAAAGTAACTACCCAGTATTTGTGTGTGAATTGTTTGCGGTGTACCTGGGAGAGCTGCATATCGCCAAAGTTTGTTGTCCTTTGTCCTTAATTACGAACGCCTAACTTACTAATTGCGTTGATAATGGTGGCATATTTTTGGCAGCATTGACAAAAAGGAATTTTGCTAGCAGAGATTTAATATTTAGCTGAATAAAATACATACAGCAAAGAAATTTTGAGTTTTCCACAACTTTCTGATATTTTGCAGTATTCATCAGCAGTGATAAGATGGAAATCAAGATAAGTAATTCATATTTGTACAGATATCTGGCAAAGACAGGATTGAAATCTTAGGACGACTCTGTTGGTAAACGTTTGTCTTTGTCAGAGATGGAGGAAAAATGGATCAAATTTTGTGTCTAATCCTGTGGAAAGAGAGCATTAAAGAAAGAGGAATCGGTAAGGTGATGGTGTGGGAAATGGCATTTAAAGTGAGATTGCAGCGATTTTTGGAAACTGGAGAGATTGAGAATGCTTGAAGGCTGTGCGGGGACGTTGAAGAGGAATTGAAGACATTTTTCGCTGAATTAGTAAAATGTAGATGGGTGAAAATGAAGCGCTAAGGGAAAAATGGAGAATATAGCTGAATTTATTCCGAAAGAACACTAAGTTTCGTAGGGTTAGGCTAAAATCAAAGTGTAACGGGTGCTTGGCAGTGACTTCTAAATTATTATAAATTATTTTTACCAAAGTTATCTCCAAATGGTGACAGCTACAATTTTGCACCACCCATATGCTTCTGACAAATAAAAATTTTGAATTGATTATCTGGAAAAGTTAAGAATAATGGTCGAAAAACTATTTCTTCGTAATATCACGATGCTGAGTTCATCCTCTGTTTTATACGGTTTGCAATACCCACCTAATTAAGGAATACAATATTCTTTGGCTCACTTCATTGACCCCCAAGATATAAGAGGGATTTCAACGAAAATAAGAACTTTTTAGGTTGCACAAAACGTAATATCCCCCATTAGAAGGTATCTTAACAAAACACGGCATTAAAAATACGAAGATATACTTGTATGAAAAAGCTAAAGTTTAGATTTATGATTGTTCTCAAGAAGCTTCCACAAACATTTCGCAACTGAAAGTGGAGAAATTTCTATTGAAAAAATGAAATTATCTGGGAAAAAATACATCAATCGTATTTTAAGGTAGGGAAGGTTGCCAAGGTCAAGTAATGCAATGCAAAGTTATCGTAAGGAAATATTCTGGAAGAATATTCCCCCCGCCACACGCCCTTGCGGCGGCTTGCGGGGTATTATGTAGATGTAGAAGAATCGCCGAGGCGCGTAGAAATGAAACAGGCCTCCGAGGGAAAGCATGCAAACAAATTAACAGGAAGCGATTTTCTGATGAGAAGAAGAGCAGATGGGAGAGTTGCCTCAAACCAAGGCTAGGAATGATAATTTAGTTAGTTTTAAAAATCATCCTTATTACATTTTAATTTAATATTGATGACTAATTCTAATGGCGACATTGGTCTACATTTACAAATTTAGGTACATGCTTAGACCGAAAAACGCTGCCATAGTCTTCTTGAAGGTAGGTTAGCTAAGGATGGAGCTGATATAGACAAGGATGTCTATATTTTTATTATTTCTGATGCATCTTCAAATCGAATTTCGCATCGTCTATATCGGTTATTAACTTTAAATTTCCTTAATTATCAATAATTAGTTGTTATTGACAGGATGAATGAATATTCTCAAGAGATCATATTTCTTGAGCGGGGAACACCATATCCTCGAAGAAGAAGAATTGTTTTAGAGACCTCATAGTTTTCGTATTTAATAGAGAAATCAAGTCTTCGAGTTAAGATTTTAAATTTAAAAACTTCGAGACCTACTGCTTAATAGGTATTGTCCGCCTACTACGTACTACGCAAGTTAAATATTATTTTTAATAATCATTATCTGGTAACAATCTGAAGGATTGCTTATCAGTAGATATCTACGCTAACATACTCATACAAAAAGATAGTGGAAACTGATTGGATATATAATTTGGCATGATAGCTTACTGAAGAAAACATGGAAGGGAAAATAATCAGAGTAATATTAAAGATGGATAATGTGAAATAGATTATGGCAAATATTGTTGCAAGAGGACTTGCGGCAATGATGAGATTAGCCGGGAACAGAGTAGTTTGGACCCTGCTACAAACTAATTTTTGCATCGACAAACTCTTGCGATGAACTTGAAAGAGTAAAATAAATTATTTATTTAATAAGGCAATCGAACCTCTCTATTCTCCAATTGCTTTTATAGGTTGTCTGCCGTCTAATGTAGGTTTAGATGGACTCGGACAACATCACTTCCATTCTTAGCTATGTCTAAGATAACACACGTAGACACCCCACTCAACGTTAATCTGTTCTTTTCCTCCGAAAACCTTCTACCTCCTTCCATTTTGGCCAACATGCCTATCCTTTTCTCTTCCTATCTAGTCTGTCGAACGTTCTCCTCTTTATCTGTGAAAGAAGCACTAGTCGTGGGTGAGGGAGAAAGAGGAGTTTCGGGAGAAATACATAGGCGGGTGAATGCAGAGCATTCTTTAACAGAAATTAAAATAACTTGGTATATGTGAGTCAGTTTTTTATATTCCGACTATTTTATATTATTTACGGTCTAGGATAATTTTATAGGCATAACTATGTAGAATTTATCCATATTGTAGGGAATGGTGAACAAACTGCAATTCGCAATTTGTTAGCTCACGGCCATATCTCCCTTAACCCCACGCAGCATTATCACCTATCGATGCTGTGCGGAAGGGAAGCCGTGGTTGGTCTGTTGATAAATTGTTAACGGTAGAATTTCATTGTTTTTAATCATTCATTGCATTATTTTCGGAGAACAGTGTTTTGTTTTCCCGACTAATCATGTTTTTTGGTCGAACTTAGCACTGAGAGTGTACATCCTTCCTCGCCAACTATAGCGGCTTTCTTTCAGCATTCGGCTTTTGAAATTGCTCGATTAGCATCTCTCTTCCTATTTAGATGTGGTGCCAATTGCCTTCCAATCTTTTTCGACTCAGGCATATATGCTCTTCATTGTTACATTCCCAAATGGCGATCAATTAATTAGTGTTTCAGGATTCTGTAGGCCTATTTCAAATTGCACTCGTGAGGGAATACAAAGTGAAGAAGGGGTTGATTCGGATTATATAATTCTAACCCCTCATTATATTGGTACGAGAGACCACAGCAGAAATTAGGGATAACTGACTTCATTCCCAGAACATTTTAATGAATCCTTTTCCCTCGTGCAATTCGTGATTGGAACATTTAAACCAATACATGCAAAAATTTGAACTGCGTAAAATGCTCTGAAAATTCTACCAAGTTCCTATAATTACAAATTACACATTTGGCTGGTAATGAAGCATCTTCTGACGTGCCCGCAGATGAATTTCATGACAAAAACGCGTAGATATGTTCTTCCTTGAATTTTCATGCCACTAATTTGACTTAATTTCTTAAGTACTCGCGCCTTTTGGCATTCTTCATTTCTGCCACCTTTATACTTTCCCGTACATATTTCTGAAGCAAAAAAGCTAGGGTTAGATACTTTGAAACTTGTTCTTCTTGGTTTACAACACATTTTTGCGATAAAAAATATTTCTTTATTCAAAGGTATCTTGCATTTCTTCAATCAAGCCTTTGTTTCTATTACTTTTCATTTCTTTATTTCTTGGCCAACGGAATCCCATTCTTGATTTGGTTTTCTCAGTCTTTATTCCTGCAATTGGGGATTAATTATTCTATTCAACATTTTGAAATAAGGTGGATTGTTCTTCAGTAGACTGTGGTAGTATTTTTTGAACTTATCTGTCTCATTTAGCCTTGGTACATCCGTTATTTGGTCGTCAAACGACTGTTTTAAAAATATGCGGGCAACTTTATTTCTTCTCATGGCCTCAGGCACCTTCCCCTTGCATCATCTTTACTCATACCTTCCTTTGGGATAGCAATTTTTCCACTGGTAATATTTTGTTTTTTTTCACATAAATCCAATAATCTTTTTCGATTTTATTTTTTTCCATGATGCATATCTTACAACCCTATTTCCCTTTCGAAATCCTTCGATAATTACATTGCAACCTCCCACGATTATTTAATATTTTTTCTTTTGTTTCTATTCTCCCTCCTGTTGATCCTGATAGTCTGTTGCTAGTTGATCCTGAAAGCTGTTGACATGTAAATTTCCTAACACTATAATATCCATAGGTTTTGGTGATATTTACCCCATGATCATCCTTTCATTTTATCCCTGGACCTTCTCATGTTAAACCCTTAGTGCTGTGTAAATTTAAAATGAATGTACCTACGGTCGTGAAGCAATGGAAAACGAGATAGCCTTGACCGTTAACTTGATTGGTACAAGGTTTCTTTAAGAGGGAGGAGGTACAAACAAAGTGACAAGAATAGGAAAGATTGGAAGCACACACTAGGTCCCTTGGGCATGTTTGGGAAATAGTGATCCACGTGTAAATCAGTCACACATAAGGAATACAAAAATAATAAATAAGGAAGCAACAACGATCACAAGGATGTGTTGTGGAACAACAATCACTCTCGTGAATCGCATTCACTCACACTCAGGGTTATTAAAGATATCTCCTATGCCTGGGACCCGTTGTACTCACACAGGAATGAAAAACAAATTGAAGTAAAAATAAAAAAAATGCCAAAAGAGGCCCAATTTCACGTTCGCAGTCACTCAATCACTTCGAAGTCACTCACAGTCACGGGTTCGTGGTCGCCCACAGTGATCCCGAGTGATTGAGGGACAGAGAACGTGAACCTGGGCCTCTTGTTTGTGCACATGAAACTTTGCCTCGGCGATACGACAATCGTAAGAAAGTGACTAAGATGGCTAGCTCGACTTTAAGTGAGGGAGATGGGGACAGGGAAGTGCCTGAAATGTGCCAAGATATTTATGTCTTGTCCGTCGTAGGAAGGAAATGAGTGCTTGACCAGTCACCGCCGTAAATACATGTGTGGTGGATGAGGAGAATGGCTCGACGAGTGATTCTCTGCATTTTAAACTGGGGCATCTGGCAATTTTTTTTTGCTATTTCAAATATATGTAAAATATCAATTGGGTAGTCCAGGGGGTAGAGCGTTGGAATACTAACCGGAGGGCCCGGGGTTTAATTCCCGGGCAAGCCTTTCTGGGCACCTGCAGCTCCAGCCAAACTACGTGATTTTTTAGGTACTAGTATTCCTGGGAAACTAAAACCTGCTCAGGGAAGGAGCTGCCCCCCCTGCCCTGATGTGTGAATTTCAAACGCCGTCGGGCTTAATATTGGATGAACACTACCATCACCTACCAAAACGACATTCGGGTCATTTACTGTGTTTTTTTACACCAATAGGTTATATTCGCCACGGAAAATACCCCGAATAGTGAAAGCTAAACTTGATCGCCGGGCGAAAGCAAAGCAGTGGGCAGAACTTGCTGAAATAAATATTCTTAGATTTATAAATCTTAGCGTTTATTTATTTGCATCATTTAGAGCGAAAATTGCACGCGAAAATATTTTCTTAACACTGATGCAACATGCACTGCAAGCTTGAGATTTTACATTGTAGGAGGATAATATCAGGGATAAGCACATGTTAGATATTTTTGCAACGATGTCGAGTTAATCTTTTATTTTTTATATCAAGGTCAATATAATTAAAAACTATTGTGAACATTTATGAGATGTTATGCCTATTTTTCCTCATAATTTTAAATCTATCGCCATATTATTCCTTAAAATCAATGGCAGTTTTGGTAAGAAATCTTCTACATTAATATGCTTCTAATGTCCAAAACCTCCGGTGTTTACATTGGGTTCTGAATGCTTCTTCGCCACCCCTCTCTAACTCTCTGTTATCCATCCGTTACTGCCGAAAGGTTCACAGGCAGAAAACATAAAGGAAAGAAGAATTCAAGGGATGTAGATCTTCTCTCCCTCACATTGACTGGGGAGGGTGATTTTCCTTCCGGATTCCATTTACAAAATGTGGGCTAACTCTCAATTCTGAATAAATCCACGTCCCTTTGCTACTAAATCCCCTAAAGTAATAAAGCGGACGCATCCGTTTCTCGAACCAATATAAAGATACCACTCGAGACTTGGTGCCAAGTCACACCAGGTGTCCAAGTTAAGCGGGGGACAATCACTGTCGTAGACGTAACGAAAACATTTGGTGTCCACCCTCCAATTGGCTGGGTGATGATTGATGGAGAGGGGGTTCAGTTTGCCCTCCCAGAGGGGGGCCGCCTTCCTGGCATAGTCTGGGTGAGGGGATTTCTCTCTGGATACATGTGGAGTCACCAGTTTAGTTCGTCAGCTGGGCGTCATCACTGACTCCCATCTTCAGATTGCTCTCAGCCCTCCGTCAGCACCCCATGATCGGATACGATCACTCTCTCCCTGGCGGATTTGGTAAGGAGCCATTCCAGCTCCCTCTACCCCAGAGTTTTATGACTTCTCCGTAATAATTATCTATCCTTTCACATATCAGAAGATACAGGTATTCCTTATCCCAAACCTAATTTGACGTACACATTTGTCTAGGTACTTTCTGATAGTTACTCTCACAAGGAAATACAAATAAAGGGCCACTGAGTACGACCGAGGTATTTCAATAGATTGAGTTACGTAATTTTATTAACACAATCATTGGTGAATTTGAGGTGGTAGTGGTCCGTGTATCGGCAGATCCATTACATTATCACGCAGAATGTATCGACTAATATGGTTTCGCCTTCAATAATTTGACGCATGACTGCCACCCCTTCTTCTACTTGACTGCAACCACTCCCAAAGCCTCGTTACCCAAGTAGAATTTTTCAGCATCACTATATTATTGTATATAAGGATTGACTCATGTGCCCTCCAATCTCGGTCCATTTGACTGTACGCTGACGCTCCGTCCCCTGTATTCATAACAGCACTCTTGTGATGATTAAGAAAACGGAAATACTCTTCCTTTCGGAAATCTATTACAGTGTGTAGGACCGATTTCTTTGGGTTGTAGATTCGATATAAACTCAAATATGGAGCATGATTAGTACAGAAGCATAAATATACACTTTGCTACCCTAGAATTAGGCGAATACAGGGTGCAGCAACATAACTTCCTTTTTTTGAAAGCCCTTTTCGTTTGAAAAAAGGAATTTATATTGCCGTGCCATGTATAGTTTTATACCCTGACAGAGTTCATTTTCTTTTCAAATTGGGGCTAAATTAAGATAAAAAAATGATAGCCATAAATAGCTTTAATTTTCCGGAGGATATTCCGTCACTCTGGGTCAATTACGTGGGATAGGCGAGGAATAAAAATCAATGATGTGGCACCCAGATGTTCTCTGCATTGATTACGCTTGTGCTGGATCTATTTAACGAAGAATTTATCGGTCGTACAAAAATAAGGCACGGTACACCGTGGGTCTCTGAATAATTTTAAATTGAGTATTCTGGTTTACCCTCTCCCGACTGTACAAAGTGATATAATGAATAAATATAGAAAGTTCCCGGGGGTGAATCTCAAAGAAAGTGGTATTTTTCCCTTGTTGTGGAATAGATTTTGGAAGAGGGAATCTGAATTAGTATTCATTTGTAATTCGATGAAATATTATTTGGACACGGTTATATTTTGAAATGATCACGCAAAAACTCGTAATGATTTCTTTGACCATTGTACTTTTAGTGCCCCCCATCCGCAACTCATGGGTAATATACACTATCTATTCACCAAGGCAATGTTGGCAGTATTATAAAAAATTGTCCAATTAAAATGTCCATTAAAATGCACCAGTGCAAGTTCGTTCATGACTATAATTCCTAGATTATTTCGTGTTGCAAAAAAGTATAGACAGGTCTCTCAGTCTTTGCTGCAAGAAATCTTAAATTCCTAAAACTTAGCCTAAAATTCGACCACAAAACTTTTCGCGTAGAATGAATAATGAATGCCAAATATACGCAATCCATACTTGTGATTGCTTTGTCTGGTGACAGTTGCGAAGGCCCTAGTAAGTGAGAAGGGTAAAAAAACAGGGGCTTCAGGAAAAATATCTTTTGAGGGGAAGAATCAGCATGGGGAAAGATGGGAGGAGTGATGGGGAGAATGAGACGAATCATTCGGATGGACCGAGGGAAGGAGACGCCGAGATATTGGTAGAGTGAGATGAATCGACGGGTTGGGTCCGTGGGTTTTTTGGGGAGGAGACTGGAGGCGTTGGGCGCGTTTAGGAGAGATGGGAGTCAGGGGAGAAGGGAAGGGAGCCTCCAAGGATTGGAGTAGGATGCGGAGGAGAGATATGAAGGAGATCGGGGCAATAAGAGCCTTCGAGCATCGATCCCATCCGGAGGAGATATTCCTTCTTGCATCCACTCTTGGTGCCATCGCGTGCTATTCTCCTCATTCTATCTCGTCCAGTTCTATCGGTCAATTCTTAGCTTCTACCTTACGACCCACCTCTCTGGAGAGACCGGAGAAACCTATTTTTTGCAAAGCGTTAACGATTTTTAAACGAATGCATTCATTAACGAGTTCAAGAATACGAATCACAGGGGAAAGAATAAATAAACTGCCATTTGCGGACGAAAACGCTATTCTTGCAGATAAAAAGACTTCACAAAGATCAAAAAGGGTATTTTTCTGTGCTTGTCTCGTTTCGCAATAAAGTAAGAGATGGACGAGTACAATCTAATTGTAAATGAAATAACAGCTAAAGCAGTAGTCTGTAGTCGACAAAGGAATGTATTAATCTTCAGGTAATGCTGCGGAAAGACACGCTGGGGTAAGACGGGAGATTTTTACTATTTTGACAGGAAAATCGCAAGCGATCGGAAAACCAAGTACACGTAGAATATCATCATCAAGGTATGGTACCTATTTAAAAGGTAGTTCTTGGCCGGTTCTTAGAGAATATTTTTTTTATAAATATCAAAGAGTCGTCCTATTTATTTCTTCATTCCTTCGTAACATCTGTCTGCCTCCAAACTGTCAAAAAAGCCCACTATCTTTCTTTCTTCCTTCCTCTCCTCCGCATCCCCAACGTTCTCCCTTCTATCACGGCCTTCCTACCTCTCGATCATTCCTTTATGCCCTTCCTCCGCCTTTTTCGGATTTCCGTCCCTAACTTCCTCTCTTCGTCCACTCTATTTAAATTGTCTTCATCTCTGTTCTACTTACTGCCTCCAAGTATGCAGAATGAGTTCGGAGAAGAAGGTTTTCGAGCTCAAGAAACTATTTCTTTGTTTCTTCTGTTAGAAAGTGTCCTCCATGAAAGAGGGCTTTCTTAGACAACAACTTATGGCGCTAGCAGAATCAATAGGAAGAGGTTCATGGGAACCTATGTTTGGAATATTAATGAGCGAATGTGAGGAAAAGAAGCGGTAGGGCTAAGTTGGTGGTGATACCAAATAGTAATGTGAGTAAAAGGAATGATTCGAGTATCAAATGAAAAACTACTTCGAAGAAATTCCTAAAAGAGAAGCTTTATGGAGGGCCCTCACAAGAGGAAGAGGTAATATGACATAGGCCGAGAAATATAGCTTACTGAAGATTGTTTAGAGAAAACAGAAAAAGAGAAATAAATTATGAAAGTAGTATTATAAGTAGTAATTCATGGTAAATGTCACTGAAAGGATTTATTATGGCGCAAAGAGATTGGCAGAGAATTAGTAGTGGATGTTACAAAATAATTCTTCAATTGATAATCATTGATAATGACCAATTTTTAGCTAATAAAATGTTATTGTAGTTTCCAAAAGTGGAAAGTCTAACTATGATACCTTCTCCAGCCACAACAGTAATCCGAAGAATTTGTGCGGTCTCACTAGGAAATCCGCTGCGTGCGGTGCCAACTCGGCTATTTTCTTGCTTTCGGATTTAGAGACCTTGATTCCAGATCTTGCTCTTAATTTTGCATTACATGTACATCTTCGAGTGATTGCTTAATGACGTGGAAGTATTGCGGAACAAGATGAGATCTTCAATTACCGGCATCTGCATGATCTAACTCTGAATTGACGCTTAACTGGTGAAATAGTTGGGGTAAACTATCCTATCATTCTAATTCTATTAAAAAGCTTGCCGAGTAATATCCTTAAGATACTGAGCCGTTTCCTTCTGTCTCTGAGAGAATTACGAAGTGAATCTCTCTCGGGTTAGTAAAAACTCAATAGGAAATGCTCCAAACATCAACCAATCCCCTCCTTACAGTGCCAGACTAGAGTCAAGCTCAACAGGGTCTTCTTTCCCCGCTGATTCTTCCAAGCCCGTTCCCTTGGCTGTGGTTTCGCTAAACCAACCCTCATTAAAGTCATTTCTTATCCTCTTCGAAATTGTTTCAGGAAACATATGGCTAACATTTTCGTTTTTTCTTCGACTGTTTATAAAGCATCAGCAAGTTCATTAAATATGACTGCAAATTGTAGAGCAAACAGTTAAATTCCATTTTTTTAATGTACTCTCAAGTTCGTTTGAAATAATGCCCAGTTCGTGCAGGGTGTTCGGTCAAAAACATACTCGTAGATAAATTGACCCCAATTTGTTTGTACACCATTTCTTCACGACACCGGGTTTGCTCGAGTTTAACCCATCTTGCACACAGCTTTCTCATGAGCAAAGTTTCAGTTAATATGCGATGTACCGCACTTTTTGAAATTCCTACCATGTCTGCTAGCTCGTGCACTTTCAGTCGACGATCATCCAGTATTACTTTGTGGACTTTTTCACCGTTTCTGAAGTCGTCTACCAATCGCAGTCGTTGGTCAACCAATGCGATGCTCGTCTTGACAGCTCGTACGGCCTCATTTAAACTCTGCTGCCCAATATTTTACCGCAGGTAGCGATGGAACAGACTCACCCAGAGTAGAATCCAGTTCAGCTTTTACTATATTGTTTGGGCTGAGGCGTTTCAAATAAAAGTATTGTATCACATATCGACGACCAATTTTCTTCATTTTCACAAATCCACCGAAAATGTTCACTATTGATGGCTGACAACGTCAAACTTGAAACATATGCTTTATAGATTGCATACCTTCTAATACAGTAATATTTTTCAAACAACTACTGCCATATCTAGGTCAGGCCGGGTACTTCTGGGACCATCTTCGTAGCATGCATTCTGTTGTGATGTATACTGGCTGTGGCTCTCCTACTTTGCTAGCTGCAGACTTAAAGTATGCGCCGCGATAAAAAATCCCCCGAGTTGTCAGAAAATGCTTTCCAGAAACGACCTTAAGTTTTCAAAGAAAATATGAACCTAGAAAGAAGACAAAGTTTTATTATTGTAAACATGTATTTAAAATCTACATTCCTTAACTACTTTTCTTCATTATAGCTATTCATATTGAGGCATTTATCAGAGATACGCAAGCATTTCAATTCCGTCTCTCGAGAAATCTGCCGCCTTATATTTTACATCAGTATGCAAAGCTGCGTCTCTCGCGATGTTTTGCTGCCCTGTGTTTCATGCCACGCCAAGCGACAGATCCGTAATGATAAATCTGCGGTTTTTAAGAATTTTTCTTCGATTTTCACCGTCAGTTTATCTTTCACAATGCTAGGCCGACCATTGCGGTCCTCGTCGTGAACATTGGTGCGGCCAATTTTTAACTGAACTTTAACTTTTTAAGTGACAATCAACACGGATTCAGGAAAACCCGCTCCTGCGAGACCCAATTAGGATTATTTACACATGATTTACTTTTATCGGGTGAGAGAGGTAGGCAAGTGGATGCCATATTCTTAGATTTTCAAAAGGCGTTTGATAAGGTCCCACACGGTAAACTCATTCATAAATTAAAGGTCGCGGGTATAAACAAGGGCGCCATAAGTTGGGTTAAAGATTTTCTTTCGGAGCGGGAACAGAGGGTAGTCCTTGATGGCGCTAGTTCCGACAGCGTTCGAGTCACGTCGGGGGTACCTCAGGGAAGTGTGATCGGGCCGTTGCTTTTCTTGATATTTGTTAACGATTTGAACCGCGAAGTGAAAAGTAAAATTAGGATGTTCGCGGATGACACGGTGATCTATCGGGAGATATCTGAGGATGAGGATCGTTTTATTCTGGAGCAGGATTTAGATTGCATTACTAAATGGTGTTCTAACTGGGGATTGACTCTAAATTATAATAAATGTTCAGTGGTAAATTTCTTTAAAAGATCAAAGGGATTTGCTTACAAATTAGCTGGAGGTGACCTAGCAGTAGTTGATACGGTAAAATACCTAGGTGTCACATTCACCAAAGACTTAACTTGGGGGACTCACATACGTAAAGTCTGCGGTCAAGCATATAAAAAATTGGGATTCATTAGACGCATTGTCGGCAAAAGTGACTCGAAGGTCAAGGAACGTTGTTACCACGCTCTTGTAAGGCCTCATTTAGAATACGCATGCAGCGTGTGGGATCCGAGTGAAAAAGGTCTCATTCGGGAAATTGAGAAGGTTCAACGCCGGGCAGCCCGTTTTGTAAAAAATTCCTACGATAAAACGCAGAGCGTCACCGAAATGCTCATGGATTTGGGGTGGGAATCATTGGCTAAGAGACGATTCAATGCAAGATTGAATTTATTAAATAAATTTAGATCCGCATGTTTCAGCACCGAGGTCTCGCAAATTATTCGTACTCCTACATACATTAGTCGCTTGGATCATGCATATAAAATTCGGGAAATAGATGCCAGAACTAGCCGACTCAAGGACTCCTTCTTCCCACGGACAATACGGGATAGCAACTGCAGGGTTATAGATAGCAAAAATTCCACTTGCCACCCTCAGCGTCTAAAAAATAATTAGTTGTATTTAAATACATGCTCTTCCACTAACCTTATGTGTTTTGCTATAATAACCCATTCTTTCCGAATGACCTCATTCGTGTTCCCTTCATCTGTTTTTAAGTCTCCCTTGCAATCCCTCGTCCCTCCCCGCGGGGGCAAATTCCTGCTACCTGCAACGTTGGGTCGCATTCCCTGCCATTTAGAGACTCTTTGGGGGTAGAGTGTTTCGTGGTGCATTTTCATGTGGTAGTGATGTTTCACTTTCTTGCTTGTTGTGTCCTGGCTTCCGTGTTGTAGGATGTCTTTCGTGCTGCATCATGGGGTGCAGTTTTTTAGTTGTTTTGCGGTTTATGTGTTTGCATGAGTATTGGATGAAGGGATTTTTGCATGAGTCTGCGTTGCTGTGGGTGTTATTTTCCGTGTTGTTTTTTTTGCATGTGGTATTTTTCTTTTTTACGGTTGGTGACCTAACACCCCCCGCCACACGCCCTTGCGGCGGCTTGCGGGGTATTATGTAGATGTAGATGTAGAATATACCACTGCATAATTCCGGCTTCATTTATTATCCCATCTTCGTACACTTCACGAAGATGCCTGTTAATTTCAAATGGCTATTGGTTTTTTTCCCGGAAAAACCTGATCCCAGATTGCATTTCACAACTCGCGAGATTTTCTAATGGTGCGAAAATTTTAACAGTTTGCAGTGAGAAAACTAGAGGAAACAGTTTGAACACTACCACAGCATAATGCGCACTGAGTATTGGGACGTTTAGTCACCAAGACACTAGCCCTACCCACCGCCGCGCTAGGCTGAATCGTATGTTGCTTTCTGGCCAGTCATCGCATGTTAACATATCTTAAAATACGTCAAAACACGATGTTATCAGAAAAAGTTCCCATAAATTTATTTTGATACATTTCAGCATTTTTGAGCCACATTGCCACTACATTTCCGGTAATAGTTTAGATAAGCACACAGTAAATTGATTAAATATTGCAATTGCCACGAAATGTTGACTCATATGATAAAAAACAAAATTTCAAAATTGATTTTGTGAACGAAGTTCAGCATTGCATTTTTCTGTGTTCGACAATAAGCATATACTCGTATTTCCCTTTTCGCCAAGGTTTACAGTGCCTTATATTATTAGGGTTTTGTCATATAATCTATGAAGGTATTCTATGGTTTTCCATTCTGAGGGATATCTGCAATAAAATTTCTCGCAAACTAATAACTCAAATTACGATGAATATTTTAAGGGAGGGTGGCGGTACGCGGTTCCCTCTTCGATCACGCCCTTATGTTTTATCTCGCACAGCTCTAAAACTGTGCAATATGAGCAATCCGCTTCTGCTTTATGAAAGGGAATATATTTCAACACATATGAAAATCCATTTCATTTTTCTCGAGACGCAGAGGGGTGACGAGGAGGGACATTGAGAAGCTTCCAGTAATGGTTTCGGGGAAGAATGAAATCTTTTCGAGTCCTAGGGTTATTCGTTTATTGGAAAACGTTGGGAGAGGGTGGGGGAGACGTCAGCCTATTTCCTGCCGGAAGATTCCTTCGGGTCATCCAGGCTGAACCAGTCAGTATTTTGGCATTTCGCTCTCTATTCACAGCCCAAGCGACGGATTTCCGTTCACCCTACGCATTTCCTGCTCTTTTCCGCCCCGTGATATTGACCAGGTACCTTTTACTCTCAAGTAAATTCAGTTGAAGGGTACTCTCAAAGGCATTAAAAGTAAGAGAATATGGATGAAATTTTCTCAATTTTTGTGATGTACCGAAAAAATATTTGAGAATATTACTCTTTAAATGATTGACACTCAGATCCAAACCTAGCCATCTACTAATTTTTTTTAATTTACAAGATCACATGCTTTTTTCATATGTACCTCCAACGTTACTATGGCTCTGCTGAATTGCAATGTACGTCAGGCTGTTGCACAGGTAAGGGATATCAGTGTTTACTAGTGGCACAGAGGGAATTATTATGGCAAGGAATTACATTGGCGGATTGAACCGCCAAATACGGTAAGATAAATAGATAAGAGGCGTGACAGATTCAACTACACCTCCTCACTCAATACATGATTAGAAAGAAAGGTATGAAGTAGAAGTGTTAGATCTAATGAAAAATCAAGTGAAACATTTCCAGAATTCTAAATTTAACAAGCAATATTGAAATCCCTGCTCAAACACATCCATGATCGCAAGATATAGTAGACATGTATGTGTTTCAATGTGACCGAAGGGTGTCGGGTTCGATTCCCGGGCAAGGCACTCAGGGCACATGCAGCTCCAACCAAGCTAATTGATTTTTCGGGTGCCAGATCTTCCTGAGAAACCATAACTGGCACAGGGAAAGAAACTGCCCTCCTACCCTGATGCGTGAATGTCGCACGCCATCGGGCTTAGTACTGGGTTAACTCTACCGTCACCCGAACCGACCTTCGGGTGTATTATTGTGTTAATGGTTATATATATATATATATATATATATATATATATATATATATATATATGCATATTACATCTACACTGTACAATAGAGCACATGCTAAAATAGATATCACGTAAAAGGACACACTGATTTTAGTTTGTTTGAGCTTTCGGACTTCTCTGAGGCCTGACGGCTGACTTCAGGTCAGAATGCTGCTTCATGTCAGCAGTCTGATCTTAAGAAGGACTCAATGAAGGCCGAAAGATCAAATAATCTTAAATGTGAGTGTCCTTCTACGTGATATCTATTTTATTTTGTGTTCTAATGATGTGCCTTCCAAATGTTATACAGCTCGCGTGAGGTCTTCTACGTCATCCATATATTTTATTTTATTTTATTTATTTATTTCAAAACATTATTCACATACAGCAGTAGCGCCAATTCACAGTGAAAATATAAGTAACATGAAAGAGGACAAAAGACAATTACAGCAAAGCAATAAACAACGAGAACCCAACATGGGCAAAGGAAAATTTTGATTTATTGAAAGGTGGGATAAAGCTTGGGTGGTAAAATTGTAGCATTAAAAATTAAAAGGATAGAGAGTAGGAGGGAGTGAATTTAGAAGGGAGGAGAGGCGAAATAAAGGTTAGCACTTTGTGAGAGATATCCTAGGAATAGGCAGATGCAGTGGGTGCGGGTGGGTCAGGTTGGTATCCTGAAGTTGAAGAGATAGAGAGTAGTTCAGGGCAATCAGTAGTAGAGTTTATGGTGCTGTGGGGGAGTTTTAAATCAGCTTTAAGTCTGCTGCTTTGGGGACTAGAAATGGATAAAAAAGACAGAACAGCGTTTGAGGATATATTGTGGAAATGTGGGACTCGGTGTTTGACTATTTTGGCAAAGAAGTGAGAGATGCAATCAAGGGATTTAAGATCAGTTGAGGATGAGGTGGGCCAAATTGGGGAGCAATGTGATACGATGGGAAGGACAATTGTTGAGAAGTACGAATGGAGTGCCACTGGATCTTTAATTTCTGTGAAGCGGTAAAGAACGCCAAATAGGGACATATATATCCATATATATAATTATATATTTATATATATATATATATATATATATATATATATATATATATATATATATATATATATATATATATATATATATGGGCTGACACAATATAACACAAATAGAATATAATAGCAACATTTAAAAGGACACTCACACGGATAATTGTTCGAGCTTTCGGCCCTCTCAGAGACCTTCTTCAAGAGAGACAAAATATTCTGTTGCAATGGAGAGGGGAAGAAGTATGGGCGGGGGGGGAGGTGTGGAGGGAATGCTGGGAGGGAAATTAAATATGCCGGTTAAGGGTGGGAATTTCGAAACAACGGAAAGCTAGTATGTAGGCGGATTCACGATTTCTCACCTCTATGTTGGTGGCTGAATCAGGTAGGGATTCTAGGATGCTGAGAGCAAAACACTGGTCGAATGAAAGGTTGCGGGAATTGGCGTGTGAAGGGATAGGAAGAGAAGAGAGTGAGGCAGAATTGCAGGAGTACCGGTGATTATTCATTCGGATGGATAAGGGGGTAATGCATTCACCTATGTAAAAGGAAGTGCAATGATAAAAGATAAATAATATTTTTTGAGAGGCAATTAGCGTGGGAACGAGGTGAGGGGGCTATGAGGGGATGTAGGGAGAGGGGAGTAGGCATAATAAGAGGACAGGTTTTACATCGGGGGCGGTTGCAAGTTGGGGAAATATTGGGAAATTTGTCACGGGGGGGCGCCAAAGGGTTGGTGGATCTCAGAAGGTTTTTGAGATTGGCGGGTCGTCTGTATGCGATAGATGGGCATTGGGGTAGTAAGGATGAGGTCGCGTCATTGTCATGTAAAATTGGAAACAGTTCTTTAAGGAGGGGTTTCAGTCTGTGTGATCCGGGGTAATAGGTGGTGCAAAGGTTGAGTCCTGCGTCAGATGTGGGCTTGTTTTTATGTGGTGTGTGTGGTCGGGTGGAACGGTGGATTTTATTTCGTAGTAACTTCTCTGGGTAACTGCGTTTTAGGAGTGCAAGGTGTAGATTGGCAAAGTATTTGTTGAGAGTGGCTGTGGTGTTGCAAATTCGGTGTCCGCGGATAGAGAGAGAGTTATGAATCGAGCGTTTCGTGTGTTGAGGATGACAGCTAGTGTGGTTTAGGTATTGCTGATGGTTAGCGGCTTTGATGTGTACTGAAGTAGTGAATTGGTTGTTTTGAAGTGAGATGTCCGTGTCAAGAAAGGTGATGGTGGAGTCAGAAATGGAAGAGGTGAATTTAACAGTGAAAGATGAATTTAAGTTGGATAAGAAATTGTTGAGAGAATCAGAGCCATGTGTCCAGAGAATAAAAATATCGTCTATGTAGTGGACCCAGAAAAGAGGTTGAAAGGGTTGCTGTGACAGGAAAGTCTCTTCGAGATGGCCCATGAAGAGATTGGCGTATGATGGTGCCATCCTCGTTCCCATCGCTGTGCCTTTTGTCTGTAGGTAAAAAGAATTTTGGAAAGTGAATGCATTTTTAGTTAGGACGAAAGTGGCAAGATTGAGGAGAAATTCCGTTGAGGGGCGCTGGGGTAGGGGGCGTAGGGAAAGATAATGCCGGAGGGAGAATAAACCTTCTGCATGGGGAATAGAAGTGTAAAGTGAGGTAACGGCGATGGTGGCCATAAGTAAGTTTGGTGTGGAAGGAATAGAGACGGAATTTAGACGGTTGAGGAAGTGGTATGTGTCTTTCGTGAAGGAGGGCAAGGAGAGTACAAGTGGTTGTAGATGGTGGTCAAGGAATGCGGAGATTTTTTCGGTGAGAGAATTGTAACTGGAAACTATAGGACGACAGGGGAGGTTGGGTTTGTGTATTTTTGGGAGGAGATAAAACTGGGGTGTTCTGAGGTTTGGGGGTGAAAGTAGGGATATGTATATGTATGTATATATAATTATTATTATACATATATAATATAGCCATATATTTTTTGAAACGAAACAATATTCTCTTACGATGGTGTTTCAAAGTAGTTTAAAGGGACAACCGGGATGAATAACAAAAAGTTTAATGAACACAATAATTTGGGCCATTTCACTAATCAGGAGGTACTGAAAAACAGGAATCAGATAAAATCTGAGGAAATAATCATAGCTCTTATCTATGATCACTTTATTCTCTATATACCCTCTTCAGAAATTAGAAAATACGCCTCTCTCGAAGACTGCAATAAATAAATTTAAAAAATATATATATTGCTATATTGCCAGTCATGAAATATATTCGCTTTTTTCTTCATATCTCCAATGCTTTGTGAGCTGAACATTGAAGACTCTCTCGTGTGAAAGGGTCGAGCTGACATTTAAATTGAACCTCGAATTGTTTAAGTGGGTATTATGCTTTACCTGATTTCTCATTTGCTTACACGTGCTCATTCCTCCCCGTCCCTTTTCCTTACCTTTTTTTCTTTCTCATCTTCCGTTCTAAATTTGATACTTGCAAAAAGAGAAGCACGACTGCTCTTTATCCTCACTCTATTGCCTTTTCCACGTAGACATTCCACTCTTGCGACCCTCCTTGCCATATATCAAGCAGGAGTGATATTTCCGTACCCATTCAAATTCCCAATCCTTTTCCGATGAAAGGAATTCTTTTCTTTTTATTTATGGGTGCATAAGTTCTCACTCACTAACTGGAAGATTGATGGCGCTTAAAAATACGAATTATATTGCTTGTCTGGCTCTTTGAGATACATGCTAATGCGTGCTTTTGCATCAGAGCTACATAAAAAATTTATTTCTTCTCTATATCATATGAATTAGTTATTCCGTTAACTTTTTAAGCCGTCGTTTAGTTTTTTGCCAAAACTAATGTAATCCGAGTATCAGTTGATGGACACTATTTGTTTACTGTAAAAAGTTTCTGTTAAAACACGAACCTACAATGCGTGTACGTACGGAGTGAATTTATACCCCACCAGTGGACACGAGGTAATTTATTTTTCAATGAAGCGATATTTTCAAAATAAGATATTTAGCCTTTTTTCGGGTAGAGACCGTGTTAACCGCACAGATTTACACAAAAGTTCTGAAGATAAGCTATTGGTTTAGGTGAGGTACTTTCCACCGGTGTTAATACAGAATCTGAACCATATTTTGTAATTGCCAAGTGATATTATTTTGCGGTCTGAGTATAGACACCAAATGGCGCAAAACGCCATGTCCACAGGTTATCTAGTTAAGGTGGTTAGCTTGATTTTCAAACTGTATTCATTTTTATTAATTTTTTGAGCTATGGATATTTTTTTCAAGATCACCAATATATGCTCTGCAAAAGAAAAAAGTATTTTCCTGAGTTATTCCCCCTCAATTAGTCAGGGTTTATCTTTCTCAAGGAGAAGGGAATCGATGACGGGGACGTTGAGTGAGGACGTTAAGAAAAGACTCGTCAAAACCTTGACATGGAGCGTAGTTATATACAGCACAGAAACATGATCACTGGAGCAGAATGATAGACGTAGATTGAAGGCTGTCGCAGTGTTGATGTGGATAAGGTTAGAGAAAGGAATGTGGACGGAAAGGAAAACAAACGGGAAAGTGCTGGATATGGTTTGGGAGGAGATGGGATCCTCGTGAGAAATCACAAAGAGGCTGGAAAAATGGATGCAAAGCATATTGATCGGCAGTGGAATGGTTAATGCTGTGATTGAGGGGAGAATGTTAGGCAAACGAGGAAGGAGCAGGAATACGATAGGAATGTTGGACAGGATGAAGGGGGAAGGGAAAGGACGGAGATGAAGAGGGACTTTTTGTGCAGTAGGATGTTGGGTTTTTTTTGTTACCTGCCTTGGGTGTTTTGTTCCCTACCTTTCACAGTCTCGTTGGGGGGGAGAGCACTTTGTGCTGCATGTTCACTTTTTGGTGGAGTTTCACATTCTTGCTTGTTCGGTCCTGGCTTGCGTGCTGTAGGATGACTTTCGTGCTGCACCATGGGTTGCAGTTGTATGTTGGTTTATGGTATATGTGTTTGCATGATTTTCAGATGAAGGAATTTTTGCATGATTTTGTGCGCTGTTGCTGGTGTAGCTTTCCATGTTGTTGTTTTTGCATGTGGTAATGTTATCCTTATGGTTGGTGACCTAGCACCCCCCGTCATACGCCCTTGCGACGGCTTGCGGGGTATTATGTAGTTGTACATTTATTTAATAGTTGTGCCCGTCCAAAACCTACCTTAACCGGCAGCTTACCTTAAATAATAATTCAGGGATTTTAAATCTTGAATGCCTTTGGAGTGGAACGTTATTTATATTGTCTTATCTAATAATATTAGCGTTATATTCCACTGCAAGTTATTTCAATGTTTCAGCACCGAGGTCTCGCAAATTATTCGTACTCCTACATACATTAGTCGCTTGGATCATGCATATAAAATTCGGGAAATAGATGCCAGAACTAGCCGACTCAAGGACTCCTTCTTCCCACGGACAATACGGGATAGCAACTGCAGGGTTATAGATAGCAAAAATTCCACTTGCCACCCTCAGTGTCTAAAAAATAATTAGTTGTATTTAAATGCATGCTCTTCCACTAACCTTATGTGATTTGCTATAATAACCCATTCTTGCCGAATGACTTCATTCATGTTCTGTTCATCTGTTTTTAAGTTTCCCTTTCAATCCCTCGTCCCTCTCCGCGGGGGCAAATTCCTGCTACCTGCAACGTTGGGTCCCATTCCCTGCCATTTAGAGACTCTTTGGGGGTAGAGTGTTTCGTGGTGCATTTTCATGTGGTAGTGATGTTTCACTTTCTTGCTTGTTGTGTCCTGGCTTCCGTGTTGTAGCATGGCTTTCGTGCTGCATCCTGGGGTGCAGTTTTTTGTTTGTTTGCGGTATATGTGTTTGCATGAGTATTGGATGAAGGGATTTTTGCATGAGTGTGTGCGCTGCTGTGGGTGTTATTTTCCATGTTGTTTTTTTGCATGTGGTATTTTTCTTTTTTACGGTTGGTGACCTAACACCCCCCGCCACACGCCCTTGCGGCGGCTTGCGGGGTATTATGTAGATGTAGATGTAGATTTGATGCTCGTAGAGAAACGAGAAGAGTGGTATAGATAAACTTACCCTGTATAATAGCTACACCGACGTCCATGGGAAATTTATTGATTTACTAGGAGTAGTTTCTTGCATTCCATCTTTCAGTGGTAAATAACACCATGGAGCGTCAAATTCTTGCTCGCAGTTGATAAAGTGAAGCCTAATGCTTAGTTTTTCATTAATTCTTTTGTTGGTTGCATCTTGCTTTCCAAGTCATACTCCTTGTCAAACAAATAGCTGCCAATTATTTCCCAGCTAAGGCTCTTATGCTCAAATCCCTTGCAATCTCACAAGGGTTAATGAGATTTCTCTTAAAGGTGATCGGCTTTTCGCATGAACGTAGCGTATATATACTCAATGACCTCCAACAGTACTTCAGGTACGGCATTCGTTTAAATATTCCGTCCCTTTTACAAAACTTGTTTCTCGAGAACCCTCCCCGTTAATGCGAGGTAATCTCCGTCCTTTTTTAAGTTTTATCCATTCTTGTGCGTTACTCTTAAACTTTTCATGGGGTACAATATCAAAAGTATATCAAAGTCAGCCTTAAAGAAGTTAAGCTTGATTATATGAGTAATAGGAAAATGTGATGAATATCTAGGAAAGAGGTGTTACTCCCCTCTAATTAAGCTGCATTTGGAATACGCGGTGAGCATTTGGGAGTCATTGGAAAGAGCGTACCTAAACGTAACGACAAAATTGAATCTAATAACCCCGATCTTTTTAACACAAGAGGAAATTTTAATAATTCAGTCAGCAAATGCATTCGGTGTAAAGAGCTGAATGTGTGCATGTGTATGGGTGTTTTTTGTCCATAAACAAATTAGTATTGAAATATATATTATATATATATATTATATATATATATATATATATATATATATATATATATATATATATATATATATATATGAGCTGATAGCTCATACCTACTGAATATAGTATGGATGCACGCGCTGTCATCGAGAGTAATTCATATTCATTGTACTGTAAATATATCGGCTTATTTTTACGAATAAAATTTTTCCTTTAAATTAATGAATTTTCCTATTCAAACCAACAAATTCGATGAAAAGGTATGTAAACAGTAGGTTGAAGTACTTAAATGGATGATGGATGTAGGTCGAGTGCTAATAAATTATTTTGGGTGATTTTTACCCTTATCAGAAACGAGGTCATTGAAATATAACGCGGAAATTTTGTGAAGTTAACAAAGGGTTATATGAACATTTTTGGCAGAAGATTGGCACCGCGAATGGTGTGAGTAGATGCTAAACTTTTAAATTACAGAGGCTATGTTTAAAACTTCAAAATTATTGCAAAATAAATTTTGGCAGCGTAAACTTAAGAAGGAATTTTATTAATCTCCATTTTTCGATAAGCTCTAAGGAAATGATGGGAGTGGAAAACTACCAACTCTCCTCTAAACTTTTAGCTGGGGATACGCTTTACATTTCATGCCGTCTATTGAAGTGGTCAATGGTTATAAAATATAGAAAACGAGGGCATAATCATATAACAGATTCTGATACATAAAATAAAATGTAGGGCGTTGAAATATTGTTGGCTACGCAGATTTGTTTTACTGTATTGCTCCGAATCTTTGATAATGGTATGTACCGTATGAATAAATTTATAGAAATAGTATAGCAATAATCTACTCCAAAATAAATTTGATCGGTAAGTATCAATTGCATTGAAATTAGAGGTGCCTTTTGCAATGCAATCGGTAAGTACTAATTGAATTGAAATTAGAGATGGTTTTATCATTCATTAATTAAATCAAAACCAATAAACATCTAAATCCTCACATTTCCATAAACCGAAAGACAATTTGTGATAGTAAATGCGTTTTTATTGATCTTGGTGTTGTAAAGCATGTAAATACGGTCACTGAAACAAAAAGACGGCCTTATATTCGAGATTTTTTAGATATGGATGAGTAGAAGGATGGAAGAAGCGAAAATGACGAAAAAGTATTCGGCTTGGTAGGGGATGATAGAGTTAAGAATAATGTAAAGGAGGAAGGATAAATAAATGCAGTAAATTTTGTTCCTTGATGGAATGTTTAAGTTTGTAAAAGAGGGGATGTCGTTAGACAAGAAATTAGGAATAGCAGAGGAAATTGCGCATGTTAGACGGAACAAATGGAAATAAAAATTATATGGAATTGTAAAAGGGTATATTTTTATGTAAGATTATCATAAACTAGAATTAAAATGTAGTGGTGGTCAGTCTCCGTCCATCCAAAACCTACTAATACAATAATTCCCTACTAACCATCTCCCGCTTCCTGAAAACCGGCTTTGTCGGCACCCTCTACGAGCATATCTAGCTTAACAGCATAACATAAATGCAGCTTATAAATTATATAATACATTTTCACATTAGTTCCCTACATTTTAAGTTCAATTATAAAATCATTAATAACAGGCATTAATATGGTTATTGCCTGAAATCTGTGATGGACAGTTCCAGGCCCTTAAGCGCAAATTATTTTATATTTGGAATTCAGATATAATCTCGGTGTAATTTCATTCTGCCACGCGTTCAAAATTTCATAGGGCTATGAATTTTATTTATGTATTACGTAACTCCTGAATAATTATACATGCGGGAGTACATGTTTCATACATGTACTCATTTACTGTTCCATTCGCAGCAATTGTTTTCGATGGCGCCGCCAAATATCCTCATCCTCCTCTTGCCCTTATATTCCATGAGTCGTGTCCCCCCGCCCGCCATCCCTCAACTCCCACCTTCCCTCGTAACAGTTTTACACCCCACTTTCCTCTCTCCAAAGTAACGAGATAACCTCCGGAAATAAGGGATGGCATTTCATCTGCCTACCGACAGGGAATCAGTTTCCATGGGCTCAGACTTGAAGGAAGAAGAAAAACTTATGATTTCTTTCCTCCAATTCCCATTTTGTTCAGAATCTTTATTTTTTATATGCTTTCATAAAAAAAGGATTTCAATAATCCAAGACAAAGATCTAATCTTAACGTGGCTTAAAGTTTTTTAGTGATTTGAATCAGGTCATATATCTCCGGTTGATTTAAAAAATAGAAATTCGATTGTAAATACCCGAGACGTTCTTCAAATGCAATTCTAGAAACGCGCCCAGTTGCAAAGGAATTATTTCTTTACCAAAATTACACTGAATACCTCACCTTCAAAATGAATATCCCTGACATAGGCACACATAGTTTTTCGCTAATGTTCCTTTACTGATGGAGCTGATATTACGTATTTGTTTCTTCATTATTCTGTGACAGTTTCCATCTTCTTTTAATTAGGCTAATGTCTTCGGACTCAATCAACCCCATAATATTTGTTTTCGAGGACTTTTATTACTTCCATTGACTCGCGTGGCTCAATTATAAAAATATCCTAATCGAAATCTGAAGATTGTTCTTGTCTTTATAAACGTATATCTTATTCGGCAAAAGATTTTTAAAGCGGCATGATTATAACTTGAAAATTGCCTGTATACCTTTGTATTAGATATGACGCAGGAATGAATATGAACTGAATCTAAGAAACTGGGAGAGATACTGCGACAGTAACTTTTAACGATTTCATCCGCTAATGTTCAATAAAATACAACAATTTCGATGTGCACAACATTCGCCTTGACCGGAATGCTTACACTTTGAAAGTTCTGCATTGGAATGAGAACTATTTAATCAATAGTATGTTTACTTAATATATTTTTAATTTTACTCTACGAGATAATGTTTATTTTAGACGAAAGCTAATGTAACCTACTGCTAAATATCTAAGCATCACCTGACACTACACCATGTGTCACCCTACGCTTAAATAATTCGTTCATCACTTTGGCGAACTTGGATCTTCAACTACCCAGTCCAAAATTACCTCTTCTTTCTCTCCCCCTGCCTCTTCCGCACAGCATTCCTCCGTATTATCTCGCATTGATATGCGAATAATTGATATTTCGTATTAGCATTTGAAATCAGTAGTCTAAATAATTGAGGTAACATTTTAATGGACCCTGGGACTACACAGTACGATACTACTACTCCCTTACTAACATGGAAAATAATATCTTTGAATACTTTATATTACAATAATTCATTCTTCATCTCTGCATACTTCGTTCCACCGATATTTCATCAAATATGCCTATTTATTCCCTCCCTCTTCTCACATTCTCGAACTTCTCCTCTACTATACATGCATATCCGTCTTCAGCATCAAATATCCTCTCCCTCGGTGTACCCTGTACCCACTTGCCCCGCCTTTTTAGAATTTCGCCCAACAGCCACCTCTCTACTCCTTTCATACCAAGGTCTTCATCGTTTGTTTTCCTTTCCGTCCATCATATTTTCATGAGATAAATAACTTAGGTGGTTTCCTGTTACCTTTCGTTTTTCCCGTGACATCATCTCTGAATTGAGCGTCTCACTGAAGTCGAGCACTTCTAGCGGCCGCCTAGCCCACATGTGTGAATGGTAAAAATTATTGTGAAGAACTATTTGGGTTCATTAATTTAATTGTTGAGTGTGTTGTTCGATGCACGAAAAGCTTTTTTGTTTTGTCCTCCCTCCGACCTAGATGTCCTCTCACACTCTTCGTGACCCGTTTTGCGCTGCGCACGGCCTCTCCATTCAAGCAGCTTCTTCCCACCCAGTCCATCGTCTTCTCCCCCTCGACGGCCCCTCCTCTCTCCCGGCATCTCTTCTCCTCAGCTCGGGCCAGAAGTCTCCACGCGAGGAAGACGTGGGGAAAAATTGACGCGGCATTAAAAGCAAGAGGGAGTTGGCGGCGGGGAATGGTTCAAGAGTTCCCTTCTGTCCTCTCAGGACTATGACCGTGTCGTTCCTTCCCTCACCCCCTTAATGAGTCCCTTGCTTTCTCCCCCGAGACTCACTCGTTCCTCTTTCGTCCTGGGATTTCACTTTTATGCCCCCTCCCTCTTGCCTTTTTTTATCACTTCTAGTCTTTTACTGTGTTCGTTAAGACGATGAGCTCCTCTTTTACCTTCCTTCTTTCGGGGCCGCCTTGCACCCCCACGCCACCCCCTCTCTCCAACATTTTTTCATTCTCCTCAGAATGCCATGTGCTTCTCTTCATTCTCGCAATCCTCTTCAGAGGTTCGTAAATTGGAATAGCCTCATAACTGGGCTCCGATGCCCTCGAATATCGTCCAATGGTTATGATCCTCTTTAAAACAATTCAACTTGGTTCTCTCATCGATGACTAAAGAAAGGTTCCCGTGTACATTGACCTCTTTATAAATTGGCTGTGCCAATTGCAGTAAACCACTAGCGCGAATCACGTAAAGTTAATCTTAGTAAACTTTGATGATTTTTTTATAACTGCATTTTAATTTTAATTGCGTACTTCTCTTTCGTATACCTTCTTGGTTACCTTCTTTCTCCACATACTTCAGTTGTCTGCTCCTTTCTTATGGTTATCCATTTTTTCTCTGCTTGTTCGGATTCTATTGCCATCTGTGTTTTCGTCTTCTCTTCGTGAGACTTGTCTATTAACGGATTGCCGGCCTTGGTGGCGGCGGGATAACGTCCTTGCCTGCCAACTAATAGTTCGTGGGTTCGATTCCTGCCTATGTGGTTCTCCTCCACATATGGCTTGGGTTTTATTGGTTGTCTTTACTGCATGATATATTAGGGTTAGATGGAAGACGGGCCTATTAAGTCTCAATCTCTCTCCAAAGAATCCGTTAAAAAGATAAAATAAATAAACACTAAAATTTGGACCAGCATTCAACTTTCAGCGTTAGATCCCAGTAATATTTATTTTTCATTGTATAATTTTACTTTACTTATATCTTGTAGTTACGATCCTACTCAAGTTTTAACAGACTCATTGTTAATGTTTATGAGAATGGTACCAATGTGAAGGTATAAATTGCTACAAATATATTAATAAATATGTATGAACTTTAAATATTTTATTTAATGAAATACGTAGAATTACAATGACTTAATTGAGTGAAGTACGAGGGCAAGAAATTGAAGTTGAAACTTGTATCTGAATTATCTAAAATTAAAGAAAAATCCTTCATGTTGTTCAGTTTAGACAAAAAACAATTTTGCCATTTTCGAGTTCATATGCTGACACGTGCAGGAGGGCGTAGACTAGCAGCAGCGTCAAATTTGGTCTGCCTAACATCAAAATTTTCACTGCTAACATATACATATACGTACATTGCTTTTTCCACTTCTCGTCAATTTAATCCTCGCACTCACACTAAAATATCTGAATTCCCATGTCTACGTGCAACCTAATACATTTGAGTTATCAAATACTCGTACTTTGAAGGCACAGTTGTACTGTAAGTAATTAAATTGTAAGAATCGCTGACCGATACCCTGCATTCCCAATATACGATGTATTGATAACTGAATAGTTGAAGTGGCTATTTGTTGTTTTACGACTGTCTCATTAGTAGATCATGACTCGTTGAGTAAATGTTTTCTGCCTCCAGAAGATGGGCAATCATCATGTATGACCTGTTTTTAATGATATACTGTTTATGACATCTTTTCTTTGGTTTAAAAACAATCTCCTACACGCTACAACCTTTCAGCTTAAAACTTTACCTGTTCTCTACAACTTGATCTAATTTATCATGTTTAGTATGCCATAAATATCTTTATTCTCGAATATAATCACAAGTAAAAATATAGATCTATAGGAATATTTAATAATATGAATAGATAGTATGAAAATGATATCAATATTTCCTTTCTAACTTAAAATATACTTAATTTATTTCCGGAGATGTTATGACATTGCCATCCAGTTGTCTCCGGATTACGAATGCATAAATGAAGGTGTAAGTCATAGGTCATAGCACGCTTCGCTTATATGGGAAGTATTTTTGGTGAAAATAGAAAAAAGCAGTTTGCACATGAAGCGAAGAATTACTTCAGGGAAAGAAACGTTTAGGTACGAACGAGAAGAGTAAATGACATGATTATATACCTAATGAAAATATTCATAAAAACTTTCATATGGACTGTAGGGTTTATACGGTTTTAAAACTTGGTGGCTGAGGAGAGAACGCAATTGTGGATTAGAGACATTTCAGATGGTGGCATGAATAAGAAAGGAGAGAATGAGAAGGACGGAAGGGCAGGAAATCCAAGCGCTACACGTGGGTAGGGGAAATGTAGAGATTGGTGATGGAAATTCGAATAAGACAGAAATGGTGGATGGAGGATATAGGTATAATTAGATACAGGGACGCACCCAAAAGTGGTAGGACTAATTTTTTTACAAGAATTTTATTGACGATATACTTACATCGACTTAATAATCTTCAAAGTATTCTCCTTGAGCTGCTACACACTTAGTATAACGTTGCTCCCATTCCCCGTACGCCCGCTGGAAATTTTCTTTGGGGATGCCGTTGATGATCCTCGTCGAAGCCTCTTAAACGGCCTTTATCGAGTCAAAACGTCGTCCCTTGAGCTGTCTTTTCATCAGGGGAAAGCAAAAGAAGTCCGGTAGTGCCAGATCGGGAGAATAGGGCGAGTACGGCAACGTGGCAACGCCGTATTTGGCCAGGAGCTGTCTGACGACGAGCGCGCCATGGCAGAATTTTCGGCACCATCTTGGCGTGCACCTTGCGCAAGGCCAGATTCTGTGAAATAATGGTTTGGACGTTGGATTCAGACAGACCCAACTGGTCTGCAATTTCTTCACTGGTTAAGCGTCGGTCTGTGTTCGGCAGTGTCCTCACTCTGTCCACATTCGTGTCGGTTCTTGCCGTCGACGGCCGTCCGGAGCGATGGTCGTCTTCAACGAGCTCCCTACCCTCTTTAAACCACTTGTGCCACTCAAATACTGTGGAACGGCTTAAGGCAGTGTTCCCATAAGCCTGCTTGATCATATCGAGGGTTTCAGCTGCCGTCTTCCCGAGTTTCGCACAAAACTTCAGGGAATAACGTTGCTCTAAATATAGATTCATTTCGTTTTTCGACGCGGACAAAAAACTTGCTTCACTAAAAACGGTGTCCCCACTCAACGACAGGCCGCAGGCTACTGAGGTTGGTGTCGGTCTGTTGCTAAGAGCCCCCTCCACCTTACCCTGCTAGGCAGACCCCCCCCCCCTTCTCCGCTCCGTTCGTGCCAGAGAAAATAAGTCCTATCACTTTTGGGTGCGTCCTGTATATTGAATTTTGATGACTTTAATAGAAGGTATTATGCTCGTTCTAGAAGGTAGAGGGAGGAAAATAATACGCATTTCGGGAATATGCGTAGAGTGGTGGTGGGAAAAACATGTTTACGGAATAAAATTAATTTTAAAACGGTAATATGCATAAGCGTATTGTTTTATGATTCACTATATACCTCATTACTACCCAGAGACGGGGGTTTACTTTCCCTTTCAATTTTGTCTTTAAACTTCCTAAATAAACTCATCATCATCAGTATTTCAATCCTAGGTAGGATTGATTTACTGCCCAATTTCCTAAATTTCTGATACCTTCTCTGTTTGACGTCCTTCTTCATTTGTCCTATGTACAAGTCTCTTGGTCTTCCTCGTGGAATCTTCCCTTCTATTTTTCCTTTTATCATATTCCTAATCAATCCATTGTGCCTCAATTTGTGTTTCAATTCATCTATTTCTTCTTTGCCCTAAAATTCTCCTGATGGTCCTATCATCTTCTGCTCTTCTATGTACTTCCTCGTTTCTTACTTTGTCTATATATTTAATCTTCAGCATTCTCCTCCAGCACCATGTTTCAAAGGCTTCTATTCTTCGCTGGTCCACTTATCCCATGTTCCAAGTCTCGGAACCGTAGAGCGCCATGCTCTACATGAAAGTCTTGACGAATTGCTTCCTTATTGCCAGCCTTAGGTTCTTTGAATACAGTAATTGCCTCTTCTTCGTGAATACGTTCTTAGCTTGGACTATTCTTCGCTTCGCTTATTCTTCCATCCCATTTTATGCTGCTGCCCAGGTAGAAGGATTCCACTTGGTCTAGTTTCACCCCTAAAATGGTGATTTAAGTTTCAGCTATATCAGATATTCAACTTGTTCAGATATTCAGCTTATCTCTTCAACACACAAGGATTTTAATTTTCTTCTTGTTAATTTTTATATTAAATTTCTCCAGTACGTGGGCAATAGCACTTAAAGTCGCTTGCGATATCTCAAATATAAAATGAGAGGAGATTTGAGAAAGAATATTGGACATAGAATTGGACATTAATTGGACAATTTGGAATAAGATTGGACAAGAGGAAGAAAAAATGAAGCCTTAAAACGAAAACCAACTCTTGGACAAATAGAAAAAAATTGGAAAGGAAAGCAAAAACAGCAGAAGGAATGAGTGGAGGAAATACTGTAATGTAGAGGGGTGCTGAAATTCCCGATTAAAGGAGGAGCTTTGCATAACCTCGGTAGAGGAAGTAAGAGAAGAGCACTTTTAGATAAAAGGAAGGCAAGTAAGTGTCAGCGAAGAAACGAAGGAGGGAACGATGCTGGACACACTTGAGAACGTTCTCGAGATACGTAGAAAACAAAACACATTACGAAATATAACAAACTTCCTCTCTATTACTGTCTTCAACATCCCACAGCCAATCACTATGCTTTACATTCATTTTTCTCCTAATGATTTCTCTTAACAATCCCCTCTCCTCCTCCACTATACCTAACACTTCCTCTTTTGTTTTCCTTTCTGTCCACTTCATCCTCCATCCTTCTCCATACACACATTTCAAAAGCCTCTAATCTAATACACCTATCATCCTGCTTTAATGGCCGTGTTTCCGCAACACACGAGAAAAAACAGTGTTGATTTTTGCACGGCTACGCGTTCTTCTGGTATTACTATGTTGAATGGTTTATTTTTAGAACATCTGTAAATTATCATGTATTGTAAATAATAATTATTATTATTAGGTAATTTACCGGTTAAGGTAGGTTTTTGGATGGACACAACTACCAAACAAATATTTTATTACTCCTACAAAACACAAAATTCAGTATCCTACACCACCTCAGGTCCCTCTTCATCTCTAAGTACTTTCATCCTCCCTTCATCCCGTCCAACATCCCTATTCTGTTCCTTCCCTTTCCTCGTTTGCCTAACATTCTCCCCTCAATCTCAGTCTTCAACATCCCACTGCCGGCCAATACCCCCTTCATCAAATTTCCTGCCTCCATTGGATTGCTCCCAACAAACCCCTCTCTTCAACCACCATACCGAGTATTTCCTCATTTGTTTTCTTCTCTGTCCATTTCACCCTCTCCATTCTTCTCCACACCCACATCTCAAAAGCCTCCAATCTACGTCTATCCTCCTGTTTTAATGACCACGTTTCCGAGCCGTACATAGCTACGCTCCATATCAAAGTTTTTACGAGTCTTTTCTTAATATCCTTACTCAACGTCCCTGTCATCAAATCCCTCCTCCTTGTGAAAGCCTCTTTGCCTAGCGCAGTTCTTCTCCTTACGTCCCAACTACTTTGACCGTGTTGGTCCAACACACTACCGAGATACGTAAACTATTCCAGTATACGTATCTACCTGCTCTAGTTTTTGCCCCCCTATTTTAATGTTTATCTTAGATTGTAAATTATCATGGACATGGCATGACATTGTAAATTATCATGTAAAGCACCAAATGTATTCTATCAAATACATATGTTTACTTCTCGATGCATTCCTGGCAAATTGAGACACCTTTATTGGTTGATTCAGGAGTTGAATTTATACTATGCATAACGATGATTTATTTCCGCTGCGTCCTCCACCTAAGTGACCTATGAGCAAAGCACTGGTGCCTTAGGTTTCATATCCTCTGAAAATTCGAATCCATATCACACACACTCCGCAAAGAGCCAACCACCTGCTACCGAATCCCTTTCTACTAATTCCCTACTTACGATATAGGAGCATGGACGATGGAACTACCCTTCCCTTCTCGATGCCCATAATTCTCCCGTTCCCTTCAGACCCCAGAATACTTCCCTCCACGCCCCCCCCCCACCCACCCTAGGTCCCGACCCAACATCACCCTCAAACCAGCGTTACAACTGTACTCTTGCATGCATGACCCGTGGTCACGGGGAAGCGAGCCCTCCCCATTCATTACTTTTCCTCGAGAGCATGATCAAGAGTAATGCGCTTGCGGTTGTGGAGGGGTAGCCAGGGGTTTTGAGGTGGGGGCGGATTGGGGGGTGGGAGGATACTGGCGGGCGCCGGTTGGGCAGAAGATATGAGAAAGTTTGGCGGTCAAGGAGACCTAAAAGAAGCAGCAGGAATCGCCTATTGTTCCCGAGCCCCATTGCAGAGGGGAGCGTGATGACCGCCATATTCCACAGTGCCTTTTTCTTTGTCTATTCCCAAGCGCTCCTCTCCTGCGCTCTTAGCACAATGAAAGAAGGGTGAAAGAGGCGGAATGGGTTTTTTCCACAAGGTAGGATCCTCTTTCTTGCTTCCTGACGTGATTTGTATCATTTTCTTCTGTTTTTTTTCGGAGATTCGGTAGTATAAAAATTACCGCCTCAGGTAGTATTGCATTTGTATGAGCGTGAAAAGGTTTGTCATTGCCAGCATCCTTTGCTCGGGCCGGGGTTGGACATCGATCTAAAATTGGATCCGTATCTATGTCTTTTTCTCTCCTCCCGCTCACCGGTCGGGCGCGAGATCCCCAACTTTTTAATGTTTTCTGCATTTAAATAGTAATTCCCCTAAAGCCGCCATAAGGGCATGTGACGGGAGTTGTTGTAGCACCAGTCATAGAGGGTTTGTCAAGCAAATAAGTATCCTATGCTTATCATCTTTTTCGACTCAAAATACGAGGTCTGTTCAATAAATATGCGAAATGGGGCCATAAAACCTATAATTTGCAAAATTTAGTCTACATCGATTTAGTCCCCTTCAATGTACTCTCCATTCGTTGCTATGCACTTATTCCATCTTCTTTTCCTCCGTTTAAAGCACCCTTGGAAGTCCTCGGCAGTTTGACTTTTTATTTTTCTCATCGTTTCTTGCTTTATTGTATATATCGACGCTCCTGGTAACCGGTTTGACCCACCAGAGACTACCTGCCTGCCACCTCGATTCTTGGTGCTTTTGGTTTTAGTGAAGTGCAGTGTAGTGTCAACGTATACGTTGCTTCGTTTATATAGTTTTCGTTTTGTGTGTGGTTTGTCAACCTGTGTGTGGTAGTAGTAATTTATTTAGTGGATTGTGTGGTTTTTGTCCTTCGACTCTGATTGGTGACCGGTGAGTGCTTTCCTTTTTCTTTCTTTTGGTCCTCTGAAAACCAGACCTTACTCAAACATCGTTTTTTCCACTTAGGCTTCATATTCAATTCCAAATCGTAACTTATTGTTTGAGCTAAAGTTAGCTAACCCCTTCTAGAAATTTTAGCATAGTGTATACAGGTTAGCTTTTGTTGGGAACTTGGTAATTAAATTAGGATGGCTTCATCCAGGTCCCCTGTTGCTATGCTCGAAGGCACTGGCGAATGCGCGGCTTTAAGGGCCCGTATCGTCATGCTGGAGAGAATGGTGCGGGAGCTTCGATCGGAGATCGCCGGCCGGAGGGCTCCCCTCGGGAGAGATGGTGCTCAGGGTGGGAATTCGAAAACCCGCCACGCCCATAGGGGTGCACGGATTCGTCCGAATGCAACACGTGGCTGGGCGATTAGAGACCTACCCCGTGTCCCATCTCTCAACGAGGGAGTGTCTCACGTCCGTAGGTCGGACGATTGGAGGGTCGTCTCTCGGGGCAAGGGGAAGGTAACGCTGCGGCGAGGATTGGACTCTGCGGAGGCAGATACCATCCCCGTCTCCAACAGGTACCAGGTGCTGTCGGATGACAGCACCACCGTACCTGCAGCCCCTATCCCTACTCCGAGGGCACTGCCTAGGGTAAGGCATCAGCGGTCGGGGAGGGAGGGAACCGTTATATTAGGTAGTTCAAATGTCCGGCGTATAATGAACCCGCTGCGCCGCAGAGTCCAACAGGAGGGAGGTGTTGGATTCTTGTCGTCCTGGTGTATACCGGGCGGCGGGGTACCCCAGGCGACGCTGGCGGTGAAGGCGGCCGTCAGTAATACGGGCTGCTCCAAGCTACGCATTGTGGCTCATGTCGGGACAAACGACGCCTCGGAACGTGGATCTGAAGAGATCCTGCGCTCCTTTAAGGAGATGCACTCGGAGGTGAAACGAGTCGAGGCAGAGTTTAAGGTCCCAATTAAATTAAGTATATGTAGTATTGTGCCGCGTTCAGACCGCGGAAGGCTCGTTTGGAGCCGCATTGAGGGTTTAAATGAGAGATTGCTGGGATTTTGCCGGGGAATCGGAGCGGACTTCGTTGATCTGAGGCCCGTCCTCTCATCGTGTCGGGTACCCCTTAATCGCTCCGGGGTCCATTATACTGCCGAGGCATCGCAGTTGGTAGCGCGTAGGTTACACGAACACGTGTCGAGGGTTTAGCATAGCTGGTAGGCAAGAGCGTAGGTCATATATTGGGAAAAATAAAGTAGAATCCAGCGCTTTTTGTCAATTCAGTTCAGGTAATGCCTCTCAAATCCCCAAAAATATTGAACAAACAAGCACTTGCGTTAAAACAACATATAACCCACGTAAATTTAATAAAATTGGTGCCTCTACATACATAACAGATAGCAATGCAAGTGAATGTAATTCTTTTGTCTCTGTTCACCACGAATCGTCTCAAAACAGTTTTGTTAGCGTACATAAAACCGAAAAACAAGAAGTTATTAGCCATATTAAAATTATAACATTAAATTGCCGTAGCATTAGAAACAAAATATCGGATATTGAACATATTTTTGTCAGTACAAACGCAGACATAGTAGTTGGAACAGAAAGTTGGCTCACGGGAGATATAGCAAACAATGAGGTTTTTCCAAACGGCTTCACAATTTACAGAAGGGACAGACCAAATAGGTTGGGTGGGGGAGTATTCATTGCAGTAAAGTCACATCTTAGTAGCCAACGATATGAATGCGACGTAGATGACATAGAAAGCGTTTGGTGCAACATTAAGGACTACAACGGCAGAAGCCTATACGTGTGTTCATTTTATAGACCCCCAGATTCTAACACAGATGTCCTACACAAGCTCGACGAACAAATATCCACTATCAGCAGCAGACAAAGCAACAGTATTACTATAATCGCTGGTGACACAAATCTACCGTCAATTGACTGGGAAAACTACTGCGTGGGAAAATCTGCCAAAAACAGAGATTCATGCCAAGAACTCCTTCATATATTCACAAAACACTCCTTAGAACAAATAGTTAAATCACCAACACGGGGCCAAAGCATACTAGACATCTTTGCGACTTCTATGCCCGAAATCATTACTAACATTGAAATAATAGACGGAATCAGTGACCATAAGGCTATTCTTGTGGAGTTAAAAACTACGTTCGTCAAAATAAACAAAGAAAAGCGTAAAATATACCTATACAACAAGGCAAATTTTAACGGACTAAGAGAATATTTAAAGATAAAATTACCGGAATACAAGACAAAAACACTGACAACAAATACAGAGAACACTTGGAATTATTTCTTAAATATTTTACGCGAAGGAATAAAGACGTACATCCCGTCCAAACTCAAATGCGACAGTAAGGAACCTAGATGGTACAACGGGGAAGTCAGATCGGCATTAAGAAGGCAAAGAAAGCTACAGTCAAATTTCAAAAAGAGTTTAAAAAGTGACGATATAAGTTTTGTGAATACAACCAAACAGCTACTAAAAGAATGTCGTAGTAAGACGAAAAGTATTATGCGCACAGCACTACACTCTTTTAAATCTAAAATGCTAAGCGAATATCTTGAGGAAAATCCAAAGTCATTCTGGTCCTATGTTAGGGAAATACAGGGTAAACGTCCCACTGTTCACTCTTTGAAGACGGAAAATGGAGAAATCATTACAGATAGCGTGAAAAAGGCAAATATTTTAAACCATTTTTTCCAGAGCGTCTACAACAAAAACACAAACGCACCAAACGATCCTCCACACCCACCCGGGGAACACATGAGCGATCTTACACTGACCAAGCAGGGAATAGTACATCTGCTCCGTAGTATCAAAGCACACAAGGCACCTGGTCCGGAAGAAATACCTGCTAGAATATTAAAGGAATTAGCTGACGACATTGCCCCATTTTTACATATTGTTTTTCTAAAATCGATAGAAGAAGGCTCAGTGCCTCGCGACTGGAAGCTAGCCCATATAACTCCCATCTATAAAGGCGGCGATAGGGATAAACCAACCAATTACCGACCCATTTCTTTAACATCGATCTCTTGTAAAATATTGGAACACGTTATTGTCACTAACATTATGAAATTTCTTGATAGTAGGAAAATACTAATCCACAACCAGCACGGATTTAGGAAAAGCAGATCTTGCGAAACACAACTTGGTCTCTTCATTCACGATATACTTCGATCGGGAGAAAACAACACCCAAGTCGATGCAGTATTCCTGGATTTCAAAAAAGCCTTCGACAAAGTCCCACACAATAAATTGTTACACAAACTTAAATGCTATGGGATCAATGAGAAAATAATTAATTGGATTAGGGACTTCTTGTCAAACCGCAAACAAATAGTAGTCATAGATGGGTTGTGCTCAACGGAGAGAGATGTTACTTCGGGCGTCCCCCAGGGAAGTGTAATAGGGCCTCTTCTGTTCTTAATATACATAAATGACTTAAGCACACACGTTAGTAGCAATCTAAGGTTATTTGCTGACGACACGGTGATATACAGGGAAATAAGGAGCCAACTAGATCGCGAGCTACTCTCTAGAGACTTAGACAATATCTCGGGATGGTGCAATAAATGGGGATTAACACTTAATATAGATAAATGTGCAGTTTTGAAATTTTGGAATAAAGGAAGCGAGGAACAGGATATAAACTACAAAATAGAGGGTTCCGTATTGACTACGGCAAATCAAGTTAAATATTTGGGGGTTGTTCTAACACCACGCCTTTCATGGGGAGCACATATCAGGACAATATGCGGATCAGCTTTAAAGAAACTTGGCTTCATAAAACGGGTGGTGGGGAAATGTAATGAAAAAGTTAAAGAGAGGTGTTATTTTGCTCTAGTTAGACCTCATTTGGAATATGCCGCAAGTATTTGGGATCCGTGGGAGAAAATTTGGCAAAAAGAATTAGATAAAGTCCAGAGAAAATCCGCTAGATTTGTTAAAAATTGTTATGATAAAAACACAAGTGTGACAGGTCTCTTAGGGGATTTAGGCTGGGAACCACTTGAAGTGCGGAGAGAACAAGCGAGGCTTAGACTTTTAGAAAGGTTCAGAACAAACGAGTTTAAATATGACACTGAAGGAATTATAATGGCCCCACACTACTTAGGTAGATCAGACCACAAAGATAAACTAAGGGAGATAGATTCCAAGACAGATAGGTACAAATACTCATTCTTTCCCCGAACAATCAGTAATCATAATAGCAAGAAACCGAAGTCACTTTAGAAATATTAAAAACTTTGAATTTACAAGTCGGAACAAAATTAAACACTATAGAGATGTTAGGTATACTTTCAGGTGCATGTGTATGTTAGTTGGTAGTTTGAGTGTTTGCATGTGTGTTGGGTGTAAGTGTTCATGCATGAATGTATGCCATGTTTTTTTTTATATATGATTTTGTCGTTATTGCATGCGATTTTTTTTTTTAATTATTTTTCTTTTCTAAATTATGGGTGGTGTCCTAGCACCCCCCGCCACACGCCCTTGCGGCGGCTTGCGGGGTATTGAGTAGATGTAGATGTAGATATATATCGTGTTGTTTTTTTTGCATGTGGTATTTTTCCTTTTTACGGTTGGTGACCTAACACCCCCCGCCACACGTCCTTGCGGCGGCTTGCGGGGTATTACGTAGATGTAGATGTAGATATATTCGGCCAGTTTTTCGACGAGCGGTAAGAAAAAGGGACCGCACACGATCAATGTTGTTGTCAACACTGTTAGTTTAAAGGCCATCCCCGCCTTGCATCACCCGTGGCGTCTTGTCGGCAATCTTTAAAATGCTTAATCTTCTTGAAAACTGATATTTTCTTCAGGGCATTATCACCGTAACCAGCTGTCAACATTTCAGTCATTTTTTGATTATTTTTTTACCGCACTTCACTAAAAACTTGATGTTGATATGTTGCTCCGTGTTTTCGTCAGTTTCCATTTTCAACTAACAGTGAAAACAATGACAACAGAAACTAATATAACTGGCACCATACGCACAGCTCGACGATCCGCCAAGCACAGACGGCTCATTGAGTCTCAGGCAGCTTCCGCCGCTAGTGGGCGGGCCTATAACCCGCGTCATGGCCGCCCGATTGCACCAATTCGTGTATTTATTCTACAGACCACGTACGTTATGCGCAAAGAGTTTGTACCACGGAGGCAGACAATGAACAGTAGGGCTTACGTGGAGTCCTCTAAAAATTGTGGAAAAGTGTGCAGGAAGGAGATTTTTTCCAAATGGAGGCTGCACCACGACAACGCGCCGCCTCGCAACTCCTTTATCGAGGCGCTGACATCGTTGTGTCGATATAAAAGGGTGCTATTTTGAAGAATTTTTGTCGATTCTACTTTGAACTGCAATAAATATCCCCCATTATTAATTCTACTAATTTTTGTACAATACATTATCTTCATGTAATCGATTTCGAGTGAGAAAATTTATGAGAAATTTTCCGTTAGACATTTACTGTTTTTTGGCGGATATTGGTTCTTATGCACATGCATATAATTCCAAAAAAAGGGTTTAAAAAAGTATGGTCAACGCGTAGCTTGCTCAATCAGCTAGCTACGCGTAACGTTTAAAAAAATTTTCCCCTCATTTTACGGCAAAAATCTTGCTTTTTTTTAGATCAAGCATCTTTTTATCAATATTTGTGTCTATGAACCAGCAGATGAATTGTATGTATGTATTTTACAACAACTTATTTTATAATTTTACAATGTTCATTTTTGTTAGCGCCTGCATCTACGCACGATATTACCCCAGCAAGTTGTCGTAAAGCGTGTAGCAGGGGCTGTTAGGGAAGCAGCTGTAAATGTACATCTACATCTACATAACACCCTGCAAGCCGCCGAAAGGGCGTGTGGCGGGGGGTGTTATGTCACCAACCGTAAAAGATAACAATACCACATGCAAAAAAACAACATAGAAAACTACACCTACAGCAGCGCTCAAACTCATGAAAAATCCCTTCATCCAACACTTATGCAAACACATATGCCATAAACCAACAAACAACTCCACCCCAGGATGCAGCACGAAAGCCATCCAACAACATGCAAGCCAGGACACAATAAGCAAGAAAGCAAAACTCCACCACCACATGAGCATCCCACAGAAAACGCTCTCCTCCCCAAGGAGACTGTGAAAGGCGGGGAATGCAACCCACCGATGCAGATAATGGGCAGTTTCCCCGTGGAGAGGGACGAGTGATTGAAGGGGGGACTTAAAAAACAGATGAACAGAACACCAATGAGGTCATTCGGAAAGAATGAATTAAGATTACAAAACACACGAGGTGAGTGAAAGAGCATGCAATTGAGTAGAACTAATTATTACCTAAACGCTGAGGGTGGCAAGGGTAATGTTTGCTATCTATAACCCTGCAGTTGCTATCCTGTATTATCCGTGGGAAAAAGGAGAAATGTACGACTAATACTTCATAAACTGCTCGCTGCATTCTAAGGTGCAATTATTTGTTATATGATAGCATATGTATTTGTATGGGTGTAAAATGACAAGATTTTTGAATGAATGCATACGCCACTGTAGTTATAGGTTTGCATCTATGTGTTGATTTTGCATGTGGTTTGGTTCGCTTTTGCAGATGGTGACCTTACTCCCCCCGGTCACAAGCCCTTATGGCAGCTTGCGGGGTATATTTTAGATATAGAAGTAGAGTATTCATCTGACTCCATATTAGCTCGAATACAAAAGTACCTTTATACATGCACACATCGTTCATATGATGTGTTGAAAAGTATTTCACTCCTAAATACCGTAGCAGTAGTTATCATTATCAACATTAGTGACTAGTAATTAAGAAAACATTTTTGATTCTATATGCCTAGTGCTCAATCACCCTCTGCCATACCTCCTGGTAGTAGCTTACAGAGTACCATATAGATAGATGTAGGGCAATACGCCGCAAATTCACTTAGATGTTTGATGATGGATGCTACCTGTACTTTAAACAACATTACCTTCTTAAGTTTGGCGATACAAATTTAGTTGCCGCAGGGGCTTTGCGACCGAAAAGGTTGAGAGAAAGAGAAAGGCCGAAATGAGAGGGACCGCTTCTTTTTCCCCGTCGTCTTAAGGAAAAACGTCGGGGGAAGATAGCAGAGAGCGGGACTAGTTGGCTGGGGAGAATGAGAAGGTAGCTGTTAAATAGGGGAAAAATTAAAGGGAAATGCGAGGAGTAAGGGGGCGTGGGGTGTTTTTTTTTGGGGAGACGGGAGGTCGGGAAAAGAACGGGAAAGCAAAGAAGGGCGGTCAGAAAGGAAAACTAAGCAACCTTTGTGTGCCCGCTGTGTTTGCGTGTATTAGGAGAGCAGGGTCGGCGGTAGAGCCGTAATCAGAAAGATAAGTGCGCACTCGGGCTCTGTAGTTAACATCGCCCCAAACATCTGCGACCTCTTCAGGAATTCCTCCACTCTTGGCCCCTCTTCCTTTGTACCCTGGTTTCTTCCCCTCCTGCCCACCTCTCTGCCTCCTACTTTAGGACCCTCCTTCACGGGGGAAAACGTGGCTGTCGCTCCAGCCCATATCTCTTTCTTCCTCATCACCACATCCTTCCTCATCTCCGCAAGCGTCCATCGCCCCATTATGCCCGACATGCAAACCTCTTACCATTGATTCTCATCACCGTTATTCCCACCACCACGTGAAGCCCTCCCCACTTCTTTATTTTCCTTTGCCATTTCCTTTCCGAGTGAGCTCTTACCAATTCACCCGATGGCCACCAGAGCTATATATTTGTCCAAAGAATCCAAAGGGACCTTTGCGGAATAGTTTCACTTTATTTTATGGAAAATTCTAAAATTTGCTGACAGACGGGGATTATAAGTTAATTTAATATTACCCTTGTGTGTATGCTAAGATTAGAATTATTTCAAACTCTGCTTACAGCAACTCAACATAAGTTTATGTACTTCTTTCTTGTCATAAACGGACGTCTGATCATTATAAGACGGATGGTTACGTTAGAAGTTTTCGCGTAGTTTGTAAAATCGGTTGGTGTTTTGGGCACGTTCATAGTGTCCCATCTTACCAAACTTAAGTACTACAAGCTGAAAAAATAAATTGATGAAGCTGGGGTCAACATGTGTTGAAACACACGAGGGTCATGTTTTTCACGGCGGAAATTAAATTATTGTAAATGTGATAATTCAACTTCGTGCACTTCCTTAAGGGTACTTATTTCCTTTTAACGGTTCATTATTTAGGATATTTTGTTGAAAAGATTTTTTTAATTGAGTTGGTGGTACTGTTATCTCGTAAGTTACTCCAAGTGGCGGCTGAGCTTAGGTCGGCGTAATCACTAACATCCTGATAAATCATCTCACATTACTTTGGAATTATTCAAATTTCGGTAATTTATTTCTTATACAATGCGTGCCTGTTAATGTTTCGAGAATTTGATAACAGTTCTTATTCAACTTGATTTTAAAACATAAATCTTCTAGGAAATGCTCAGTTTCACCCAAGCTCTTTGATTTCTCGGGTACCAGATCTTCATGGGTTGCCACAAGAGGCATATTAAAAGGAATTACTGTAAATGTGTGGATTTCACACGTCATTGGGCTTATAACTACTTATCCTTCGTTAGCCAATCAAAATCGTACGGATTTCCATTTTTGAGTTTAATGCATTTGCTTTAAAAATAGGAATAACTGCTTCAAAATTAATTTTAGATTATCGAAAAAAATATTTACAGCCGTTTCAAGCAAAATAGTTATTCCTTACTCGTAAAAACGTTTTCGCCATAAAGGTTTCTGATGTTAAGACGAGTCATCTTGTTACTGACGGTATTATTTGATGGAATTCTGTCCGATAAAAAAAATGTATACGTAACTTCAATTTGCTGGACACAAGATAGAATATATTTTCAATAAGTTTTAAATAATGAACTTATTTTTCAATCATAACTTTCAATCATAACTTTCTATCATCAATGAGGTTTTGCTACAAAAACTTAATATCACTTTCTGGCTGAACGACACTGACTGACCGAAGTGAACCACTCAATGCGGTGCTTTAGCCATAAAGTGGGAGGGTTCCGGTTATTTCCCTCAACTGAACTACTATACAGTGCCAAACAGCCAAGGAAGTCATCCGTACTTGTCTCACTCCACGACGCATGGGAGAAAACTGTAGCACTACAATCTCTACGTATAAGTATGTACTACTTGTATATGTAAGCACTTAAAGTTTACGACAAGACGTTGATCCGAATGGATTCGCTTAAATATGGCTAATTTAAATTGACGGGGTTTTGAAAAATCAGGGAGAGGCCAGTCATGGCGCGTCATCTTATCACACACGGTCCGTTGGAAGGGAACCATTTCTGACCATTTTGGCAATGTTTACCTCTCCCATTATTCTCCCGAGTCCTTTCGGGAAGACGTTTCTACCTTCCCTGGCTCTGATCTCCGTCGATGCTGCACTACGCCCGCTCATTCACTCTCTGTCGCTCAATCCCTTTCTCCTCAAGTGGATTCTCCCGGCCACCACACGCACTCCCCAGCATTAGCTCAGTGAAGCCGTACAAAGGGCGAGTCAACAATGGAGAGGGGCCCTTTCTTCTCTCCGACCCCACCGGGGTTTCCTTGGTCCCTCTCCGATCTAATGGCTCGGTTGTGGGACTCCCCCCATTTTGACCTCTCTCCGCCCCTCCAGACGCCTTTGGTTCCAGAAACAAGAGATCCGAGAGGGGGAAAAAAGTTAGAATTATCCTTTCTTTCCCAAAAGATTAGCGTCTGGATTCTATCGTCGGCGATAGAATGGTTCCCCGCAGAAAGACAGACGCGAGGGTAAAGATTTCATTAAGACGAAAATTCTTACGTGAGGAAAATTGAATAAGGAATACTTGCGTATTTTTCCATTCAACCGAACCCAACACTCGCGAAATATTTACCAAGTATCTATAAAAGTACATATGAGAATTTTAAGACACGATGATGTTGGTTTTCAACGAAATCATGGTCGTGCAATATAAAAATTCTAATGTAATATGCAAAGTGACTTCAATCAGCCCAGAATGCAAGAATTCCACTGTGTACCACCTGAGACATTGTCTTTAATTGAGATGCACCCTTATCCAGTGTGGTTTAATTAGTAATTTTCAATTTCGCTTCACCTCATGCTAAGGAAATGAAATACTTCAAGCAGAGAAAAATGATAAGCCCATTTTCCCATGCACGTCATCGAACTTTTGTGCTGACTTTCTCCCTGACTCCTTCCAAAGAGTCGGAATGGGGGTTTATCAGTCAAAGGGCTTAGACTATCACAGAGAAGACCCCTTGTACTCAGCCTCCATGTACTCCTTCACGACGTCAAATCGGCGTAATGAAAGCTGAAAAACGGTCGCTAAAAAATGAGAAGAAAATTTACCAACTAGTGGAGGACAACACGCCATGGGGTATGGAAGAAAAATGGGTCGCCTATCCACGCAATACAGTAGCAATAGACTATGGCGTAGAACCAATTCGGAAACGGCACCTACAAATGAAATAATACATCAAATGGGAAAAAGTGCACTAACGCTTTTATTTTTCTAAATTGGCTGATTGTTCATTTTATTAAGGTGAGCAAAAATGCCTAATGTGGATAATTCATTGGTAATTATTAATTATTACATATGAATAAAACTGCGCATGGTCCCACTATCACGTATGCCGGGGGTATTAACGCATCAACGCCAAATACTATGAGTTCATGTCCGCAGATGGCTATACATGTAATAATAAAAACTCACGTACCCATAAACGCATGCATTCGTTTAGAAATCATTTAATAATTGTTATGTTTGACCAGATCATTAAACGTTAAATTTTTTTGCATGTGGTATTGTTTTTACGGTTGGTGACCTAACACACCGCAACACCGCAAAGGCGTGTGTCGGGTGACCCCCCGACACACGCCTTTGCGGTGGCTTACGGGGTAATATGTTGATGTAAATGAAAGGAAAATATTTCGGGCGATTTTGCTATTAGCGTAGTGTGTGAGGACCAAAATAACCAGTAGCTTAACCTGTTGGTGATGGTATATTATCTCTCTAATTTAATCCTTATGGTCGAATTTCCCAATGCCAATTGGTCCCAAAAAAATCATTTCAGAGTACGAAGAGATGGCAGTAGTAAACCATTATTCGCGCCATAACAGTAATAGAAGTTATTAAATTAGTTATTTCCTTTTATCAATCGTTTTTATTGAACAAATGATTTAAATGAGAGAATTTTCAAGAAAGTTCATGGCAATGCATCATATCTCTAAAAGTATATACACACTTATAGTATATAGCATACACATTTGTTTATCATGATTTAACTATAACATCTATGCATATATTTACAAAATACCTCGCAATCTGCTGTACGGGCTTGCGGCAGGGGTTAGGGCGATAGCCATTCGTCCACAAATAATTATTCTCATAAATACCACGCAAACCACAAAAAGGTTTGTGGCACGGGGTGTAAGCACCAGGTGGAATGGATAAGCGAAAGGAAGAGAAAAGAGGAAAAAGCATTCACTATAAAGAATTCAAAAACGTTAGAATTGATGCAAGTGCTGACGGAAAACTTAGTTCAAAACAAGTGCTAATTTTACACTTATCTTTCATTGAAATAGTTATTTGATATACAAATAAGGAGGGAATAAAAATGACCATCAGCCATTTAAACGGTAGATATTCACAAAGTAAAGACAGGTCATTCCGAACTGGAAAGTAGGAAGGGGATGTTCTATTAATTCATGTCAATGCAACTCATTGTCCCTACACTTAAGGTCAAAGTAATTATTGGTTAATACTTTAGAATACTTTTTATCTCTGTGCAAAAACACTCGTGTAATTGCACCTATATATCGCCCAATTGTACATGCGCATCGTGAAATTTTTCATTCAATCAAGAAATGTTCGTATTTCATTTAATAAGTATAATTGGATATTTAACGGCGATTTTGTGATTAATGCATATCGTACGTGATAGGAAAAAATATTTGAATGCACAAGCCTAGCTGTCAATCTCTTACATACTATTTCCCAGGTCGAATATAGTCTTATATTTTGGTGTCGTGATAATATCCTTGGTGTCGCTAGAAAACTCATGGTCATATTACATTTCTAAAATACTTTCTCGTCTACTCTCCCCACGAATCAAAAAGCTTCCAACCAAATTTCTACTACACACACGTCATGCTTACTATCTTTTCGTAACAATGTTAAATATTTATGAGATTTTCACAGTCTTTTTAAGTTATGGATTTGAGGTTATTTCCAATGGATTCAAAATACTACACTCATAGTTTCAATAAAGATGCAGTAATTCAATTTAAGCGTCAACAATACTCAAAGAATAAAGCATGTACGAGATCGTAAGATCACATCACAAGGAGAGGAGTCTCAAACATAGATAGATAGATGTCTTTATTTGGGCGAAAGGATCGTTGCTAAGCAATCTATCCCACGTTCAATTCCGAATTCATTCCCTCACAAGCCGATATGATTTTTTCAGTCCGAACAGCCTGTCCAGACCCGAAAATCTCAGCCAAAATTGTCTATATCCTTCCCCATAAAAAAACATCGCTTCTTCTTCTGCTCTTCTCGCCTTCACATCCCTAGAGAGAGAGAGAGAGAGTGGGTGAGGAAGATTCCCTCAGACATTCAGGGACGAATACCCTCTGTTTCTCTCCCAAGTGTCCTAATGCGGTCTTTTAGATGTCCCTCACGTCCACACATTAATTGTCATCGGAACCTACTCCGGTCACACAAGGTATCCAAACCATCCCCTCCCTCACCACCCCGCTCTTCCCTCTTCGATCGCTCCGTTTCCTGGTCCCTTCCATCCAATCGCTCTTCCCTGGGCCAGGCTCACACATCCACCCTTACACCAAACTCAACGACTCCATTTCTCGCCCAAATCTTTCCCAGGAAGCACATCTCTCGCAGCCGGCAGTCTAAAGAGATCTCTCTCCCCACATTATCTGTACCTCAACTGAAACATTACCAAAAATATCCTAGGGTAAACAGAGCTAAATAAAACTTTTTTAAAATCTATATTAAGCATAAAGGAATCAAATAATCTTAAACCAAAAGACAATTTTCGCCCTGCACCAAATTCATAACCTAAACTAAATATAAGTTAATCCTTAATTTAAGAATTAGCCTAAATCTATTACTCATGTAAAAAATATTCCACTAAGTAAAATAAAGTAAACAAAAACGAGTTTTTTTAAGTTAACTAAACTTAATCAAAATCTTAATCCATTGAACATATTGAATAAAGCGTTACCCTAAATCAACTAAATGATGTCTTCAATCGTATAGAGATTTGGTACTTATGGGCATTTGGTACTTAGAATCCTAAATGTAATATTTCTTCGATATTCATGAATGGATTCCAGATCCCTCTGTTATTGTGGCTGAAATATGTATATTATCTTGAATATTCTCCACGGAAACTTATAGGATATTTTTATTTATTCCAATATATTTTACTTTCACAAGGAGGAGGGGATTCGTAACAGGGGCGTTGAGTAAGGATGTAAATAAAAGGCTCGTTAAAACTTTGATAGGACGTAGCTGTTATGTTCGGAGGGAAATTATGGTCATTAAAGCAGGATGATAAATGTAGATTGGAAGATTGGAGGCTTTTGAAATGTTGTAATGGTGAAGGACAGAGAAGGTAAAGTGGACCGAAAGTAAAACAAATGAGGAAGTGCTAGGTATGGTGGGCATGGAGAGAGGATTGTTGGGAGAAATCATAAGGAGACAAGAGAGATGGGTAGAAAGCAGAGTGATTGGCAATGGCATGCTAACATTGCTTTACACAGAAGAATGGTAGAAAAACGAGGAAGGGATATGAATACGATGGGTATGATTGATGGAATAAAGGGAGGAAAGAAATATACGAAAATGAAAGGGGTCTTATTGTATGCACGGTTAGATTTTGGATTTTATTTTGCTAGGAAAGGCAAGGGACTTGTCGCTGTACCGTTTGGTAGCTTTATCAATTATCATATAATGTATGTATATGCAAAGTAATTTAGATTACATAGATTTAGATAAAGATGCGGAAATTTACCATTTTTATTTCGGAAATTTTTTGCTAAATATGAACACAATAAAGCATCAAAAATGGCAACTCGAAAATGAACCGAAATAAAATTTCACCTCAAAAAATCACCAATTGCCTTAAAGAACATTGACCCAACCTTTTTGACTTTTTAATTGTTCTCTATATTCTCCGATGGTTCATTTCTCAGGTGATACTCGCCTTTCTTATGTTAAACTCTTGATAAGTGCTTAACGGAGTTGGCCAGAAAATCATTGAGCCCAGATCGTCCCCTTTGTAAGAAAGATTCCCGCCTCTGCCAGCTAAAATAGAACTTAACGTATATTTAAGACAAGGAAAGTTACATTCATATTTGATAGCTTTAAACTTATATTTATCATAAAAAAATTTAATATGAGTAATATTTCATTTTACTAAATTTTAGCATAAGTTAAAAAATAATAGTAAAACTTCAAATATGAGGTTTTAAAATACACAACAGTTAACTTGAAATTATTTTTTTCAAATATCAGTACTATTTCAATGAATATTAAATGAAAATAAAACTTTTAGCACTAAGTTTTAACCTGTGCAATTTACCTACGACTTAATCTTCATATGATACATTTAAATACCCCGCTCATGCCCCATTTGTAGAAATGTTGATCCGTTTAATCATTCTCTACATCTATATCTACATAATACCCCGCAAGCCGCCGCAAGGGCGTGTGGCGGGGGGTGTTAGGTCACCAACCGTAAAAAGGAAAAATACCACATGCAAAAAAACAACACGGAAAATTACACCCACAGCAGCGCACACACTCATGCAAAAATCCCTTCATCCAATACTCATGCAAACACATATACCGCAAAACAACTAAAAAACTGCACCCCATGATGGGGCACGAAAGCCATCCTACAAAACGGAAGCCAGGACACAACAAGCAAGAAATTGAAACACCACATGAAAATGCACCACGAAACACTCTACATCTACATCTACATAATACCCCGCAAGCCGCCGCAAGGGCGTGTGGCTCTACCCCCAAAGAGTATCTAAAAGGCAGGGAATGCGACCCAACGTTGCAGGTAGCAGGAATTTGCCCCCGCGGAGAGGGACGAGGGATTGAAAGGGAAACTTAAAAACAGATGAACAGAACTTGAATGAGGTCATTCGGAAAGAATGGGTTATTATACCAAAACACATAAGGTTAGTGGAAGAGCATGCATTAAAATACAACTAATTATTTTTTAGACGCTGAGGGTGGCAAGTGGAATTTTTGCTATCTATAGCCCTGCAGTTGCTATCCCGTATTGTCCGTGGGAAGAAGGAGTCCTTGAGTCGGCTAGTTCTGGCATCTATTTCCCGAATTTTATATGCATGATCCAAGCGACTAATGTATGTAGGAGTACGAATGATTTGCGAGACCTCGGTGCTGAAACATGCGGATCTAAATTTATTTACTAATTTCAATCTTGCATTGAATCGTCTCTCAGCCAATGATTCCCACCCCAAATCCATGAGCATTTCGGTGACGCTTTGCGTTTTATCGTAGGAATTTTTTACAAAACGGGCTGCCCGGCGTTGAACCTTCTCAATTTCCCGAATGAGACCTTTTTCACTCGGATCCCACACGCTGCATGCGTATTCTAAATGAGGCCTTACAAGAGCGTGGTAACAACGTTCCTTGACCTTCGAGTCACTTTTGCCGACAATGCGTCTAATGAATCCCAATTTTTTATATGCTTGACCGCAGACTTTACGTATGTGAGTCCCCCAAGTTAAGTCTTTGGTGAATGTGACACCTAGGTATTTTACCGTATCAACTACTGCTAGGTCACCTCCAGCTAATTTGTAAGCAAATCCCGTTGATCTTTTAAAGAAATTTACCACTGAACATTTATTATAATTTAGAGTTGTGACGCGGTATTTAATTTATAGATAAATTTTCCCCGATACCGCGAGACAAGGGAGGCCGCGACTCTACTTGTTTTGAGGGCGCCAGGCTAGCCGCATGGCTAGCCGCAGAGTCACGCCGCTGGCTGTCACCTGGCCCATCACACTCCTCGTCCCAGGGGAGGGCTCGCTCACCTTTTATGTGCCCCGGGGTGGGCAGCGGCTCTTCAGCTGAAATCACGAGGGACGCTAGGAGGCGCATAAAAATGGACTACGATGATTAAACTTCACAAGAACTATTTATTATCACAAGAAAAGGTGTGGGCGCTCCCAAGCAAACATGATGCGCGGTGCCGACGCCTGCTGGGCCACGATGTTGGGTGGCCGCTCGGCTGCAGCCGAAGATGGCCGCCTCGCTGTCGACTGCTGGCTCCCGATGTTCCGGTCGGGGCCTGCGGGGGGCCCACACGGCGAGGTCGGTTGCTGGCACGCACACCCCCGGTGTTCGCAGGCTGTCGGTGACTCGACGATGATAGCACACGACCTTCTCTCTCGGACATCTCACAACGAACTCTCCTTACCACGTGTTGGCCGGCACTCTCCGCGCGCGGCGCGCCCCGCTCTTCTTTTTTCTTACATACGTTGTCGGCGCCAACAGATAGCACCCCGCCGTTCTACGGCTCGCGAGAGGGGCGCGCGTATTCGAACTGGGCAAGTGACGCTGCGCCAAGCACAACGTCACATACCCCCTCCCTAAGCCGGACACTCGTCCGAGTGGACCGCTTACAAACGAGCCTGCAACTGAAACCTATGAACACAATATAATAACAACAATTTCACAGATTTCTACCAGTAGTTCACTCAGTTTTGAGATTCTGTCATCAGCTATTGGATAGAAAATGGATAGCACAATTTTTTCTAATTTTAACCACATTCTCTATGAACATCAAGTAATACATTTGGTATGAACAAACTTTTGGCATGAATCTTTCATACATTCCAAGGGAATTTCTCACAAAATTTCAACAAAAGCATGACTCGCTCAGATAATTCACTCTTTAAAAGGCAGTACGTCCTCCGCTCAAACACATCACACCTCGTTTGTAAACTCTCATTCACCACAATTCAAGGGCTATGTGCCGTAGCAACAATAATGTCCGACAGAGATTTTCACATTATTGAAAAATAAAACGCTCACTTTGACACACAGACAAGATAACATGAGGCAAACACACAATGCTGACGTATTACATAATACCAAAATTCATAAGGAATTTTTTTTGAGAGTGTGCTCCGTGGGCTTGGCGCTCGGAGGACTTACCACTTTGACGAGTGGATCTTGGTGCTATATATCTTTTCAAGTCGCCAATATCTACTTTCGCGTTTTGCTTATTGGAACGCGTTTCTACGATATAAACTGTTGGAGACAGTTTTTTTAGTATCGCGATTGGTCCTTCAAATTTAGGGGCTAGCTTGGCTGAAAACCTATCAATCCCACTGGACAGATGGTGGGTCCTACGCATTACTAGGTCTCCTACATTAAATTCGATGTTTCTTCTACCCTTATTATACGCTCGCGCCTGTTTTTCCTGAGCTTTCTCTATGTTCTCGGCTACTAGATCTCGTAATAAGCCTAACCTATCGGCCCTCTTTTTCCACGCTTGTGGATCCAATCTGCTCTCTATGCCTTCCCCCTTCTCAAGCTCGCGCCGCAAACTCTTCACTGGTAATGGATGCCTTCCGAAGTTCAAGTAGGCTGGCGAGATCTTAGTCGAGGCCTGCTTCGCGGTGTTGACTGCATGCCTTAGTTCGTGTAAATGCTGATCCCAGTCTCTATGGTCTTTTTCTACAAACATCGCGATGGCCGTCTTCAGCGTTCGATTGGATCTTTCCACTGGGTTTGCCTGAGCATGGTATGGAGGCGTTGTTGTATGCGTTATTCCAGACTCTGCCAATGCTTCTCTTACGCATTTGTTATCAAACTCTTTTCCATTATCTGTCACGAGGTACTCCGGCGTTCCCCAGCGAAATAGGACAAGCTCCTCAAGTGCTTTAACCACGTTGGCCACTGTAGCAGCTCTGACCGCCTTTAGCTCCACCCATCTTGAAAATAAGTCCTGAAAGATTATTAAGTACTTGTTCTTGGCTTTGCTAAGCGGAAACTCCATGAGATCTGCTGCTACGACGCTCCATGGTCTCTCTACCGTTCTTTTACCCAATAGTCCCTGAGGCGCTTGCTGCGACGTTTTGAACTGTTGACAGTCCTGACATTGCCTCACAAAGTTGTGAATGTCGTGATAGGCCCCTCTCCAATAGTAATCTCGTACGACTCGATCGAACGTCTTTTCCACTCCGAGGTGGCCCAATGAAGGTTCACAATGGGCATCCCTTATGACCCGCTCTCGACATTCTTTTGGAAGCACGAGTTTCCAGCCCTCTTCACAATCAGCGATTGGATCGAGCAGCTCATCGTACTTGTAACGATACAAGTGGCCCGCTTCGACCTTCCAATTTTTATACCTCTCCGGATATTTGCTGACTTCCTCGACTCTGCGTTGGTAGTCCTCATCCTTTACTTCCGTAATTTCAGCGATCTTCTCTTCGCCAGAAAGTTGCTCGTACATACAAGATAGTGCATCATGCAAATCATGGATTTTACTTCGACGATGCACCACCTCGAGACCTACTATGGTCACTTGAGCCCCGGGGTCATAGAGCGCAATGTACTCTTTTCCCCCGATCAGGACTGAGACTTGGTCTCTATTCTCTGCCGTCACACTCGCTAAACTCACTCTAGGCGTGGACTCCACGCCGACTCCCCCTCCCTGAACCGGACACAGCCTATCAGGTTTGTCCTCAATGGTTACAGGGTATATCACACTCTCACTCGACTCATTCCGGCCCGTCCGTTTGTCGGAACAAAACCGATCCAGAGTGAACAGTACTTGAGGTAAATTCTCATAATCGCTCTCCTGTTCTGATTTCCGGCCCGCGTGAAGCGACTGGGCAGAATCTACATTCCACGCATGTCTCGGCGGGCTTTGTGGCACCGACGAGATGCTCTGAGGCCTCTCACTCATTCTCTCACTCTCTGCTTGCTTTGGCGGCTGGAGACAGGCAGGCCTGTTCGATCCTACCAAAGACTTGACCCTTTCGCTTTTTTCCGACCTAACGGATTGGCAGAGCGGAGCTGACTCCGTCGACCAATGCGGCTTCTGCCCCATATGCGGTTGATTTGGTGGGCGGAGACGGGCTGACCCGCTCGGCTCGGCGAAATCAACGCATGAACAGCAAATATCAGCTTTGCAGTGGAGGTCGGCCGTCCGTCTCGACTGCTCAGCTGGATAGCTTTTCCTGATAGCTCCATTGCATTGGCCAGATCGATAGAGGTTGGCTGTCCACCTCGATCTGTAGATTTCTTCATCCTTGATCTTTGCCAACGCCTCAGATGGGTGGTGGATGTTGGCTGTCCAACTCGACCTAGGAGCAGATGTTTCATCTGGCCCATCTGAGTTTATCTCCCTTCCTTTCCCTATACAATCCTTTATTCCACTATTTACATCTCCCTTGATCGAATTTGGTTCGCAGAATTTGGCTGTCCAACTCGGCTTTTCCAAAATCGAATCACCATTTCCTAACCTAATCGACTTATTCCTATGATTATCTAAATCTAATTCAGCCGATTTATGTTCGACGGATTGGTTTGTGGGGAAGCCGCTTGGGCTAGGCGACTCCCCGCTTGTCCGTTTTCCTGCCGAGTAAACAGGTGTTTGCAATTAGGGCAATTAATTGCCAATAAGCCGACCTTGCCGCAAAGTTGGCACTTTTCTTGTGTCCTTCCAGGTCGACTGGGGCAATTGACACTGATATGCCCTCTTGCGCCACAGCTGAAACACTGGACTCTCGGGCACGCATTTGCCCTATGTCCCGACTCTCCGCAGGAATAACAAGCTCCGTCAAAGCCCGGTCCCTGGTCTCTCGCCTGTGAAGGCCTAGACCACGTAGGTCTCGTTATGGCCCTTCCTAACTCATAGCTGATGCTCTGTCTATGTCCATCGTCCCCTGATGCATCGTCCGAGTCATCACTGCTGTCAGTAGATAACGACCCGCTCGTTACCTCCGACTCTGAAGAAGATGACGAAGTGGATGTTATTTCCCTCCGATACTTTTTCTTGGAACCCTTTCTCAAGTTCACTTCCTTATCGTTCTTCTCACTGCCCAATTTTTGTAAAATTCGGCTAATTCCATCCGTTAGGTTGTTGATCATCTCGTTCTGCTGTTGCAATTGACTCCGCAACTCCTTTATTTCCTCAGAGTTGCGGTCGCTCTGTACTGGTATCTCTTTCTGATTTGATTTCGCTTCCGAAGGCAGAATGCGCAGTTTTTCCTTTTCTCTGGTCAAATCTGAAGCTTCTTTCCTTTCCCCCAGCGGCGGAAAATCATATGAGTCCATCAGCGGCAGTTTGGGCTGAGGGCCCCCCGCTGCGTTTGCTGTAATGGTCCGAATGGGGTTCAGTTCCTCATTAATTTCTCCGTCGCTTGCGGCAACTTTCTCCGTCTCGATGTGCTTCTTTTTATGCCCCTTACTGCATGCTCGTTTCATTTTCCGCCCTGCATCTAGGTCTTCGTCCCAGTTTAAGGCGTATAAAGCTCCTGAGAGGGTTACATCGTCAGGCTGCACATCCTCGTCCAATTCTTTGACCATGGTGTCACTAACCGTGGTTGTGCCAAAAGAAGCTTAGCCCGCAATAATCGCTCTTTGCGCACTAAGAGTGGCCCTACCAAGGAGTGTCCTTTACTTGACAACTCATTTTCCACCTCTTCTTCACTCATTTGCTTAATTATTTCAAATTCTGCCTTTACCGCTGAATTCCGTAGCAGTGACCTCATATCTCTCTGATATATCGCCAAAAATCCAGTGTCACCCTCCATTGTAAATTAGGAAAAAAAAATTCTTAACCTATTGAATAATTAAAGGATTTGCCCCACCTAACCTAAAATACGCTTACTGCAAATATTTGATCCGAATCTAAAGCTATTTCCCTATTCTACAGTTATTATAACAAATAGGGTAGAATAAATCAGAATTCTATATTAAAAGCATAACCTATCCTCAAAATTCAAAAATTACAATCTCCACTTCCTCTTTTCAAAGGATCCTCTGCCACACTGGTGATACGTGGCCACGCACGGAGCTTCCCTCACGCCAATAATAGAAGTTAATCTTAGAAACCGATCGTCCCTCCGCAACTTAACTGGAAACAAGTCGCCTCGGGAATGTTCACAGCTTTCATCCCACCCTCAACGCCAAGCAACCGCACAAACCACATTCAAGTACAAAAGATTGAATAGAAATTATAATCTCTTTTATTTACCGCTTCCCTCACAAAGAATTTTAAATTTCTTAATTTCATGAAAATGTATAGCGAAAAAAAAGGACTTATTTATAAATCAAATAGAAAAATTGTATACCGCTCGCGAAAGAGCTGTACGTAATAACTGGCGCTCGCGCGATGTTAATCACGCATCGTTCCCGCTCACACACACGCTATGCACACCATGCCGGTATCACTCCGCTCGCTCTCCTTCACACCATTGTTGCCTCGTCAAGGCCGACGCGACGCCATTTTACACTCGCGCCTCATGCGCACTCTCGAAATATAATTGTCACTTTTCTCGCACAACAATAGAAAGGCTGCCACACGTTGGGCGCCATTTGTGACGCGGTATTTAATTTATAGATAAATTTTCCCCGATACCGCGAGACAAGGGAGGCCGCGACTCTACGTGTTTTGAGGGCGCCAGGCTAGCCGCATGGCTAGCCGCAGAGTCACGCCGCTGGCTGTCACCTGGCCCATCACACTCCTCGTCCCAGGGGAGGGCTCGCTCACCTTTTATGTGCCCCGGGGTGGGCAGCGGCTCTTCAGCTGAAATCACGAGGGACGCTAGGAGGCGCATAAAAATGGACTACGACGATTAAACTTCACAAGAACTATTTATTATCACAAGAAAAGGTGTGGGCGCTCCCAAGCAAACATGATGCGCGGTGCCGACGCCTGCTGGGCCACGATGTTGGGTGGCCGCTCGGCTGCAGCCGAAGATGGCCGCCTCGCTGTCGACTGCTGGCTCCCGATGTTCCGGTCGGGGCCTGCGGGGGGCCCACACGGCGAGGTCGGTTGCTGGCACGCACACCCCCGGTGTTCGCAGGCTGTCGGTGACTCGACGATGATAGCACACGACCTTCTCTCTCGGACATCTCACAACGAACTCTCCTTACCACGTGTTGGCCGGCACTCTCCGCGCGCGGCGCGCCCCGCTCTTCTTTTTTCTTACATACGTTGTCGGCGCCAACAGATAGCGCCCCGCCGTTCTACGGCTCGCGAGAGGGGCGCGCGTATTCGAACTGGGCAAGTGACGCTGCGCCAAGCACAACGTCACAGAGTCAATCCCCAGTTAGAACACCATTTAGTAATGCAATCTAAATCCTGCTCTAGAATAAAACGATCCTCATCCTAAGATATCTCCCGATAGATCACCGTGTCATCCGCGAACATCCTAATTTTACTTTTCGCTTCGCGGTTCAAATCGTTAACAAATATCAAGAAAAGCAACGGCCCGATCACACTTCCCTGAGGTACCCCCGACGTGACTCGAACGCTGTCGGAACTAGCGCCATCAAGGACTACCCTCTGTTCCCGCTCTGAAAGAAAATCTTTAACCCAACTTATGGCGCCCTTGTTTATACCCGCGACCTTTAATTTATGAATGAGTTTACCATGTGGGACCTTATCAAATGCCTTTTGAAAATCTAAGAAGATGGCATCCACTTGCCTACCTCTCTCACCCGATAAAAGTAAATCATGTGTAAATAATCCTAATTGGGTTTCGCAGGAGCGAGTTTTCCTGATTCCGTGTTGATTGTCACTTAGAAAATTAATATTGTCAAGGTGTCTCATTATTGAACTGAGAATTATGTGCTCTAAGATTTTGCAACAGATAGAAGTGAGAGATATAGGTCTGTAATTACTGGGATCCTCCCTGTCACCACTTTTAAAAATAGGCGTTATTTGCGCGGTTTTCCAAATCTTAGGTACTTTGCACTCTTTAAGGGATTTGTTAAATATAAATGCAAGGTACGGGGCAATGTTTGGAGCTAAATGTTTTATCACCCTAGCTGGTATATTTTCGGGACCCGGGGATTTGTTGGGTTTAATCTCGTTAAGCAATTTTAGAATTCCTTGTTGGTCCACTGTTCGTATTCGTTCAGTATAGACGATATACTCCTCAGATTTATCACTTAATATTTAGCACATGGCCTTTCTCCATCAGCAATACTTACAGCTTTCTTGAAAAAACACAATAAATTCTGAAACTTGGGGAAAAGTCCCTTGAAAATGACATCTTTAATTGTACCCTACAGAAATTTACTCTTCATCTGAATCCACTTTATACCCCGCAAGCCGCCGCAAGGGCTTGTGGCGGGGGGTGCTAGTACACCACCCGTTTTTTAGAAAAGAAAAAAAAACCGCATGCAAAAACCACAAATTCATACATCCACAAAAAACATGCCATACATTCATGCAAGAGCATTCACACCTCACACACATGCAAACACTCAAACTACCAACTAACATCCACATGCACCTTAAAGTATACCTAACATCTTTGCAATTTTTAATTTTGTTCCGACTTGTAAATTCAATGTTTTTAATATTTCTAAAGGGACTTCGGTTTCTTACTATTATGATTTCTGATTGTTCGGGGAAAGAATGAGTATTTGTATCTATCTGTACTGGAATATATCTTCCTTATTTTATCTTTGTGGTCTGATTTACCTAAGAAGTGTGGGACCATTACAATTCCTTTAGTGTCGTCGTTTGTGCTGAACCTTTCTAAAAGTCCAAGTCTCGCTTGTTCTCTCCGCACTTCAAGTGGTTCCCAGCCTAAATCCCCTAAGAGACCTGTCACACTTGTGTTTTTATCATAACAATTTTTAACAAATCTAGCGGATTTTCTCTGGACTTTATCTAATTCTTTTTGCCATATTTTCTCCCACGGATCCCAAATACTTGCGGCATATTTCAAATGACGTCTCACTAGAGCAAAATAACATCTCTCTTTAACTTTTTCATTACATTTCCCCACCGCCCGTTTTTTGAAGCCAAGTTTCTTTAAAGCTGATCCGCATATTGTCCTGATATGTGCTCCCTATGAAAGGCGTGGTGTTAGAACAACACCCAAATATTTAACTTGATCAGCCGTAGTCAGTACTTAATCCCTTTATTTCATAGTTTTATCCTGTTCCTCGCTTCCTTTGTTCCAAAATTTCAAAACTGCGCATTTATCTATATTAAGTGTCAATCCCCATTTATTGCACCATTCTGAGATATTGCCTAAGTCTCTACAGAGTAGCTCGCGATCTACTTGGCTCCTTATTTCCCTGTATATCACCGTGTCGTCCGCAAATAACCTCAGATTGCTACCGACGTGTGTGCTTAAGTCATTAATGCATATTAAGAACAGAAGAGGCCCTATTACACTTTCCTGGGGGACGCCCGAAGTTACAAACAGGTTACCTGTATCTATCCGTTGAGCACAACCCATCTACGACTACTATTTGCTTGCGATTTGACAAGAAGTCTCTAATCCAATTAATTATTTTCTCATTGATTCCATAGTATTTAAGTTTATGTACCAGTTTATTGCGTTGTGTTCTTATCATAACAGTTTTTAACGACTTGTGTGTTGTTTTCTACCGATCTAAGTATATCGTGAATGAAGAGACCAAGTTGTGTTTCGCAAGATCTGCTTTTTCTAAATCCGTGCTGCTTGTTGGTTAATATTTTCCAATGAGTAGGAAAATACAAAGAGTATCTTTCCAGTACGAGGTTATGGAAATTTTACTGAGAGAAGGTGATATTGGTCCATTGTACAGGAAGGTAAAAGCACCGTCATGAAGTAAGAAGTGAAAATCCGTGCTAGCAATCAAAGTTAACGCACCGATATTATGAACTGAAAGGTTCTTATACATCTGCATTTACACAACACCCCGCAAGCCGCCGCAACAGCATGCGGCGGAGGGTGTTACATCACCACCCGTAAGATAGGACAATACTACATGCAAAGTCAAATTATATTACTTGCACACAAATATTAGTTTGTTCATGTGCTCGAAAACCTTCATCATACGAAAGAAAAAACTTACATTCAACAATATTTAATAACTGGATACGTACATTCAAATAATGCTGTAGAACTACTAAAAAGATGGGTCTATTAATTAAAAAAGTATAACATACAGGAATAAACATGGAAGCCATTTATAAATAAATACACCGCCATTTCCAGTTATCTCCTACGCGATTACAGTCATGTCTATTATGATCTCCAATGGTTCAAGGAAAATAAATGACATTTTAAATCTATCTGTTCAACAATAAATCTCTCTGATTTTACGTTGGTGATCTGATCTACCAGACTAAATGGGGGCCTGTCATATATCCTAACATCCTCAGTTAAGTAACATGCCCCAGATTTACGCAGTAGCTTTAACCTGTGTTTAAACCTACGGTCAAATAACGGCTCCAAACCTAATCATTTCAATAGTGTCATGACACGGCTACCTTGTTTGTAACAACATTTCATAGAACCTAGGTGCTCTACCTTGCATTCTATGTAGTTCCAAATTGAGCCTTCTTCATGAGGATACCATACACTTACAGCGTACTCAAGGTGAGACATATCTAACCTTAATTAACAAAGTTCCTTCACCCTTTTATTACAGTTCTCAAGTATTCTATTTATGAGTTCTATCTTTTTATTAGCTACTCCGTAAATTGGGCGATTGTGTTTTCCTCAGGACATATCCTTAGTCATCGCTACACCAAATTATTTTAACGAGTTAATGTGTGCTATGTTGTTTACCTGTATACTGTGTTTTCTGGTGAAGTACTTTTCCTCAAAAAATTTATTGAAACATATTTATCCAAATTTAAGTCTAGCTCCCAAGTCTCGCTCCACTTTTGAATTTCATTCAAGTCATTAGCTTATAATTCTCTATCTTCATGACCAGATGTTTCCCTATATATCACGTCATCGTTAGCAAATAGACGAAGCATACTGGAAACATGAAACGTGATGTCAGTAATGTATAAAAGAAGTAATAGCGGGCCGTTAACACTGCCTTGTGGGACACCCGATGTTACGTTGACTGTGCCCGATTAAATCCCGTCTATTGCGACCCTTTACTTGTGGCCTGTTAAAAAGTTATTAACTCAAACTCTTACTTATTTATCAATCCCGTAGCTTTTCAACTTTTAAAGCAACTTTTAATGAGGGGCTTTGCGAATGCGAGTTCATATGAGACGTAAGGATATATTGAATAATTGAATGGCAAAGAACTCAGGCCAACAAGCTTAGACATGTGCAAAGAGAATGTGACGTAGATCAGAATAGCTTAAGTCTACATCTACATAATACCCCGCAAGCCGCCGGAAGGGCGTGTGGCGGGGGTGTTAGGTCACCAACCGTCCAGGATACTTCAGGGCGAGATGGATAAGGTATTAATGGAATTGATATTTTTCGGGCGATTTCGTCAGATCAGTGTTTGCTCCCATCTCAAAAAGGGAAAAACGGCCAATTGTAGATATTATGGAAGTCAGATTCTCACGCAAGTAAAGTCTCAGTTCTTAGGGTTATTGATAAGATGATTGAGAGGACAATGGTTACTTATGAAATGATTATTTTGAGTTTAGAAAGGGGTGAGACACGCGTATTGCTCCAGCAGCAATGAGATCACAGGTAGAGAGGAGAATACATTCAGAGTTTTTTTCGTAGATTGCGAGGAGTCATTTTAATAAGCATAAGTAAAACTAGTAATAGAAGAAACTAGCAATAGGAGTGATAGTTTGCGGAGAATTCATTATATCTAGTATTGTAGCGAATTATCAAGATTTTGTCAGCTAGATAGTCAAAGGGTTACAGATCTTTCTGAACGAATCATAAAATCACTGTGATGGTTAAAGAGTGAGAATAAACGTTAAAAAAGCCAAGATAGGTATTCAAAAAAAGATAGTTAAAAAATGTTACTTTTAATAAAGGAAGGCATTAACTTAAGCAGGTAGAGCAGTTTACCTAATTAGGCGATGTTTTGGAACAAGATTGTCAAAGTAGTACAGACATAAGTAAAAGAATTAAGTTAGGCAAAGAAGTTTTTACAAGAAGGAAGAAATGACGGCAGGAACTTTGAATAAGGCTGTTCAGGAAAGACTTGTTAAAGTTTGATATGGAGCGTTGTTTTACACGGCACGGAAACACGATGGTTGAAACAAGACGATGAGTGTGGATTGGAGTCTCTTCAATGTTGGATGTTTGGGTTTGCTGGGAAGGGTGAAGTTGACAGAAAGAAAAGCAAACAAGAATTTGTTAGGGGTTAGGGAAGATTTATTTATTTATTTTTTTATTTACACAATTACGTTGCAATTAGGCAAATTTCCTGGTGGCAACGGTCAAGTTAGGTCAAAGATAACTCTTACAACGAAAATCACATACGAACATATAAAAACAGATAAGAGACAAAATGCAACAAGTTCAGAGCGTAAAAATCATTCGCCTTGACTGGGACTCGAACCCAGATCCCTCAATATCCGGTCGAGTGCTTTAGCCACTTAAGCTACCGAGGCGTCCTCTTAAACTCTGAAATTTTGGGGCTTTTAAAGGAACTAGATGTTATGACGAAATACCGTACATACAATGTCACATGCATTCGTAGTCGTGCGCGAGGTGCCACTGTCCACGAGGTTAAAGCCAACTTTAAACACGTATGGTGTCGTCATTTCGTCATAGCATCTAGTTCCTTTAAAAGCCCCAAAATTTCAGAGTTTAAGAGGACGCCTCGGTAGCTTAAGTGGCTAAAGCACTCGACCGGATATTGAGGGATCTGGGTTCGAGTCCCAGTCAAGGCGAATGATTTTTACGCTCTGAACTTGTTGCATTGAAATGCACATTAGCGGATGACTCCGTTAAAAGTTACTGTTGCGGCATCTCCCGCAGTTTCTTTGGAATTTGTCAAAGGGAAAATTTTGATGCGTTTATTTGAAAAATAACTCAAGCGTCAGTATCTTTATATAGAGGGTGTTTCAGGATGAACATCGGGGTTCTAAGACGTTCAAGTCAACTTTACGTAGACGTAGACGTTAACCGTAATCTGTAGGCTTTAGAGCTTGTAACAACTGCAAACGATATGGGCGTAGTTGTAAGCGTCTCCTAAAAACTCTCCTCGCAGACGTCACTGGTATTGCTAACTCACGGCTAGCCGTCCTAACTATTATTTTTGGGTGCGTAAGACTTTCTCACGCGTTCAACATGTTCTGTACACAGTCATGGTCGTCCCGTACCCTTTTCTTTGCAAAGACAGCCCGTGTATTCAAACTGATGGTACTGTTTAAGGATGTTATTTCCACAAGGAGGCTTATAATGGAACTTAGTACGGAACGCACGTTGCTCTCCAGCTACCGATTCAGTCCTTGCAAATTGTAAAATACAAAACACTTTCTGTACACTAGAAACCATCCATACTACTAACACTTCCTAACATAGAACATAGGGAACAGAGCATATGCAAGTGTTTTAAAAAATGTTTAAGTTGTTCTTTTTTATGATGCGTCATTTAAAATTGTAAATTGATTTAATAAACACTACAAAGTTTTAAAACCCCTGCATTCATCTACATCTACATCTACATAATACCCCGCAAGCCGCCGCAAGGGCGTGTGGCGGGGGGTGTTAGGTCACCAACCGTACAAAAGAAAAATACCACATGCAAAAAAAACAACACGGAAAATTACACCCACAGCAGCGCACACACTCATGCAAAAATCCCTTCATCCAATACTCATGCAAACACATATACCGCAAAACAACTAAAAAACTGCACCCCATGATGCAGCACAAAAGACATTCTACAACACGGAAGCCAGGACACAACAAGCAAGAAATTGAAACACCACATGAAAATGCACCACGAAACACTCTACCCCCAAAGAGTATCTAAAAGGCAGGAAATGCGACCCAACGTTGCAGGTAGCAGGAATTTGCCCCCGCGGAGAGGGACGAGGGATTGAAAGGGAAACTTAAAAACAGATGAACAGAACATGAATGAGGTCATTCGGGAAGAATGTGTTAATATAACAAAACACATAAGGTTAGTGGAGGAGCATGTATTTAAATACAACTAATTATTTTTTAGACGCTGAGGGTGGCAAGTGGAATTTTTGCTATCTATAACCCTGCAGTTGCTATCCCGTATTGTCCGTGGGAAGAAGGAGTCCTTGAGTCGGCTAGTTCTGGCATCTATTTCCCGAATTTTATATGCATGATCCAAGCGACCAATTCATGTAGGAGTACGAATAATTTGCGAGACCTCGGTGCTGAAACATGCGGATCTAAATTTATTTAATAATTTCAATCTTGCATTGAATCGTCTCTCAGCCAATGATTCCCACCCCAAATCCATGAGCATTTCGGTGACGCTTTGCGTTTTATCGTAGGAATTTTTTACAAAACGGGCTGCCCGGCGTTGAACCTTCTCAATTTCCCGAATGAGACCTTTTTCACTCGGATCCCACACGCTGCATGCGTATTCTAAATGAGGCCTTACAAGAGCGTGGTAACAACGTTCCTTGACCTTCGAGTCACTTTTGCCGACAATGCGTCTAATGAATCCCAATTTTTTATATGCTTGACCGCAGACTTTACGTATGTGAGTCCCCCAAGTTAAGTCTTTTGTGAATGTGACACTTAGGTATTTCACCGTATCAACTACTGCTAGGTCACCTCCAGCTAATTTGTAAGCAAATACCGTTGATCTTTTAAAGAAATTTACCACTGAACATTTATTATAATTTAGAGTCAATCTCCAGTTAGAACACCATTTAGTAATGCAATCTAAATCCTGCTCTAGAATAAAACGATCCTCATCCCCAGATATCTCCCGATAGATCACCGTGTCATCCGCGAACATCCTAATTTTACTTTTCACTTCGCGGTTCAAATCGTTAACAAAAATCAAGAAAAGTAACGGCCCGATCACACTTCCCTGAGGTACCCCCGACGTGACTCGAACGCTGTCGGAACTAGCGCCATCAAGGACTACCCTCTGTTCCCGCTCCGAAAGAAAATCTTTAACCCAACTTATGGCGCCCTTATTTATACCCGCGACCTTTAATTTATGAATGAGTTTACCATGTGGGACCTTATCAAATGCCTTTTGAAAATCTAAGAAGATGGCATCCACTTGCCTACCTCTCTCACCCGATAAAAGTAAATCATGTGTAAATAATCCTAATTGGGTTTCGCAGGAGCGAGTTTTCCTGATTCCGTGTTGATTGTCACTTAGAAAATTAATATTGTCAAGGTGTCTCATTATTGAACTGAGAATTATGTGCTCTAAGATTTTGCAACAGATAGAAGTGAGAGATATAGGTCTGTAATTACTGGGATCCTCCCTGTCACCACTTTTAAAAATAGGCGTTATTTGCGCGGTTTTCCAAATCTTAGGTACTTTGCACTCTTTAAGGGATTTGTTAAATATAAATTCAAGGTACGGGGCAATGTTTGGAGCTAAATGTTTTATCACCTTAGCTGGTATATTTTCGGGACCCGGGGATTTGTTGGGTTTAATCTCGTTAAGCAATTTTAGAATTCCTTGTTGGTCCACTGTTATTTTTTCCATGGGTGGAGTATGTATTGTTTCTTGGAGATATGCGGTGGCAACATCATTCGAGAAAACGCTTTGGAAGAATGAATTTAAGATGTTAGCTTTACCCTCACTGTCTGTATGAATTATATTGCTACAATCCCTTAAGCAAGCCACGGTTTGTTTACTCCCATTTACTTCCCTAACATATGACCAGAAAGCTTTGGGGTCAGTGTCCAAGTGCTCGCAAAGTACTTTGCGTTTAAATTCCAGTAAAGCGCTACGTAATTGTGTTTTGGTTTCAACTTTAGAGGATCTATATGTGTCCCATAATTGTTTATTCTCAGGGGATGATGTGTTCACGGATTTGGTTTTAAGCTAATACATTCTGGTATTATTTTAGATATACTTATGATTGCGTATCACATGAGGGAAGAATACACATTTGATTAGGGCGGTGGATGCTTCGATCTCTGTGATGATTTCTAAGTAATATTTTTTGATCCCAAATGGGAAATGAATGAATTTAGTAAGAAAATACTGACGGTGACTTTAATTTGAAGGCCTTAGTTTTAAACACTGGGCCAAATAATTTGGGTCAAAAATTTGCGCACGCCTAATATACAAAAAAAGGCTCAAATTATCCCGTTTTTTTCTTCTGTTTGCTGCAATCATTCTACAGATACGTTCGACAAACACTTTTTTGCCCTTTGTGTATACATTTCTTCCGCGAATTATCAATATTGAAATCGAATTATTACTATCGCTTGGCATGAATGCAAAAGAGTTAATCTCATTGACTCAGTCACGTTTTTTATTGCCTCCTTTCTGAAAGTAGAAGACGTTCGTAATGTTATACGAGGGTCATCCGGAAAGTAGTACCCGTTCGTGCCGCATGAAGTGCTGACGACGCGAGTAGCCGCTGGACGAGGTCAGATAGCTTCAGTGGCTTGTCTGCCTTCTCTGAGCCAAGTTGCGTGACGCTAGCATTGCCTGTGTTGTTTCTGTGATTGTTTACAATGTTTAAAAAAATTGAGAACGCCGCCAGTTGTGAAGTGAGGGCAGTGATTAAATTCCTCAATGCAAGAAACGTTCGCCCATGTGATATTCATCGCCAATTAAAGGAGGTGTATGGAGACAATGTAATGGACGAGTCGTCTGTTCGGCGGTGGTGTCGCAACTTCAACATGGGGAGGGGGAACACACACGACGATGAGCGTTCGGAGAGACCGTCTGTCATTACAGACCAACTGGTGAGCTCAGTTGACGAATTCGTGAGGAACGATCGGCGCGTCACAATTGATGACATCTGTGAGCATTTTCCCAATGTTTCTCGAACAATTGTTCATGAAATTGTTAAACACCATCTGCATTATGCAAAAATTTGTGCAAGATGGGTCCCTCGCGTATCTCAATGAGCTGGCGGCGAAGGACTATGCAGCAGGAATACAGAAACTTGTCACACGTTATGACAAATGCCTTAATTTGCTTGGAGATTATGTTGAGAAGTAGTTTAAAGTATCCTCTTTCAAATAAAATTTTTTATGTTTGTTAATATTTACTTTTGTGTCTTTATTTCACGAACGGGTACTACTTTCCGGATGACCCTCGTATTTTTGGAATTCTTATGAAAATGCGTTTGCTGAGAATATATTTTACTTTTCGAAAGTGAACTTTCCCGACTTTCATGAATTTTCGTAAGAGTAATTATCGTGAAATTTTGATGCGTTTATTTAAAAAAAGAACTCAAGCGTCAGTATCTTTATATAGAGGGTGTTTCAGGATGAACATCGGGGTTCTAAGACGTTCAAGTCAACTTTACGTAGACGTAGACGTTAACCGTAATCTGTAGGATTTAGATCTTGTAACAACTGCAAACGATATGGGCGTAGTTGTAAGCGTCTCCTAAAAACTCTCCTCGCAGACGTCACTGGTATTGCTAACTCACGGCTAGCCGTCCTAACTATTATTTTTGGGTGCGTAAGACTTTCTCACGCGTTCAACATGTTCTGTACACAGTCATGGTCGTCCCGTACCCTTTTCTTTGCAAAGACAGCCCGTGTATTCAAACTGATGGTACTGTTTAAAGATGTTATTTCCACAAGGAGGCTTACAATGGAACTTAGTACGGAACGCACGTTGCTCTCCAGCTACCGATTCAGTCCTTGCAAATTGTAAAATACAAAACACTTTCTGTACACTAGAAACCATCCATACTACTAACACTTTCTAACATAGAACATAGGGAACAGAGCATATGCAAGTGTTTTAAAAAATGTTTAAGTTGTTCTTTTTTATGATGCGTCATTTAAAATTGTAAATTGATTTAATAAACACTACAATGTTTTAAAACCCCTGCATTCATTTGATGACACCCGGTATTATTATTTATTCAGTGATCCGTCCATAAATTTGTCTCTTCCAATATTTCGTCTCTTTAAATGATAATCACACACGAGTGATTCTAACAATACCGGCAAACGTGTTTTGAAAAAGACCCGTTCATTTTCTAGTCGATAATATTTCGCCTTTCTCCCTCTTATCACGTCGTTTTCTCAATATGTACTTACATTACATTTTGTTTTAGGAATCCATTTCTCTTTTTCCCAAAGTTTGCGTTCTTCAGAAAAAAGGTGCAAGAAAGAAAGAAGTAAGATACATGGATAAGGGTTTTTGGATCTCACAAGTATTTGCTCGAACTAATTCTACCCGCCTGGGGACGAAAGGAGACGGAAGATTTTAGCGCCTCGAGCTGGGATTTTGGAAGGCGGGGTAAGGGTAACTTCTGTTCCTGGAGAAAACTTTTGAGGATGATTTCAGATCCGTGCGATATTAAAAATCTTGTTTGCTCGGCGTGTATTTCTTTCGACGTAGGTATCTTTATTTTTTGTCGTCGAATGCTATTTGAGTACCACTTATTTTTTTTAATATTTTTTTTACGCCATCTCGTTCGCAACTTCTGCCCTGGATTTTGGACGTATCGTTGATTATTTTGAATTTTCTTATATGCAGAATGATTCTGAATGATATAAATATAAGGGGTTATTCCAAGGATAAAATTTGCCCATTGGTTTATATTCAAAGATATATTATTCTGGGAGTTATTGATTTATATCAAAAGATGTGTTACAAGCGATTTGTTAGTTGGAGTTTTTGGACACAAAAAATTTTTCTAATTTTTAGAGATTTCAATATCCCTTGCAATATTTTAAGCAATCCCACATGACTATATTGGATTTTGAATCTTGGTGGTTATTTTTAAATTAGATTGATTTGAGTTTTTACTGCCCTTTCCTTTCGAAATAAAACGAGGTTAATATTGGCATTAGTAACCAACGGCATAGATATGCCATTGTTAATTCAGCAAGAATCATTTATTATTATTAGGTAATCTACCAGTTAAGGTAGGTTTTTGGATGGACACAGCTGCTAAATAAAACATTTTTGTCTCCTAACAAAACTAAATCCAGCATCCTACTATATATCATTTCCCTCTTCATCTATGAGTACTTTCTTCCTCCCTTCATCCCGTCCAAAATCCCTATCCTGTTCCTTCCCTTTCCTCGTTTGCCTAACATTCTCCCATCTATTACAGTCTTCAACTCCCACTGCCGGTCAATAACCCCTTCAGCCACTTTTCCTGCCTCCATAGGATTTCTCCCAAAAAACCCCTCTCTTCGCCCACCATACCAAGTACTTCCTCATTTGTTTTCTTCTCTGTCCATTTCACCTTCTCCATTCTTCTCCACACCCACATTTCAAAAGCCTCTACGTCTATCCTCCTGCTTCAATGACCACGTTTCCGCACCGTACATAGCTACGCTCGATATCAAAGTTTTTACGAGTCTTTTCTTAACATCCTTACTCAGCGTCCCTGTCATGAACTCCCTCCTCCTTGTGAAAGCCTCTTTGCCTAGCGCAATTCTTTTCCTTACGTCCCTACTACTTTGACCGTGTTGGTCCAAAACACTACCGAGATACGTAAACTGTTTTACCTGCTCCAGTTTTTGCCCTCCCATTTCAATGTTTAGCTTAGCCTTTTCCTTTTTAGATAATCGCAAAACCTTTATTTTATTAATGTTTATTTTCATGCCATGCATGTCCCCCTGAATTTCCAATTCCCTCAGCAATGCTTGCAACCTCTTGGCTGACTGACAAACTAAAGCTTGGTCATCAGCGAACCTAATTGATTCTATCACTTCATAGCCGGATTCCAACCGATTTTACGAATTCCCCGCCCACTTTCATTCCCATGCCCCATGTTCCCATGCCTCTTTAATCATTTCCTCTGCATACAGGTTGAACAGCAACGGTGATAATGGGCACCCCTGCCTTACACCTCTTCCTAACACTGCCCATCCGGACTCCTCGTTTCCCATCCGCACCTGGGCAGTCTGCGACATGTACAGGTTGCGTATTAGCCTCCTTTCCCTCCAATCTATTCCTATTTTCTGCAATATACTCATTAGTTTTTCCCAATTCACTCTATCAAACGCTTTTTCGAAATCTACGAAACAGGCAAATACCTCCTGGTTGTGTTCTATATTCCTCTCGATTAATAATCTCATTACTGCAATGGCATCACGCGTACCTCTCCCCTTCCTAAACCCAAACTGATCATCCCCTAAGCAATCATTTCATAATCATTGTCCTGTAGTCCTCACATGATGTAGCCTTTACTTCTTTCGGAATACGAGCTAAAACTGATCCCACGAAGTCTTCTGCCCAGATTCCTTCCGCATAAATACTACAGATCAGCCCATACAGCCTCTTCCTCCCACATTTTCCTATACATTTCGATGGTTCCGCGGGAATGTTATCCACCCTCACGGCCTCATTTAGTTTCATCTCCCTTAATGCCCTTTCTTTCTCACGTCGAGTATATCTGGACCTAAGCTATCTTCCTCCTCGTCATGTTCCTTTTCTATATAATTTAAATGAAATCATTTAAATACTAATTTGCTAAAAGGCGGTGATTGCTTATTGAATATCTGTGCGTGGAATTTGTAAAAAGAGGTTACGTTCAGAATGCATGCCTGACAGAATGCTAAAAAATATTTTCCTACGATCAAGCTAAATTAGCCGACGTATTTGTTGAAATTTGAATAGTTGTATTCTCTATTTACATAGTTCACTGTAAGCATATTTTAAGTTGAATTGCAGGATAACAGCATCCAAAATCTTAATATTACAATTAAAAACATAAACACAGTATATAACCCGGAGATCAGTTTGTTATGTAAGAGTAGAGTTCACGCAGTGAAAGTCTGACGGCGTGTGTTTCACACATCATGGTAGTCACTCTCTGCCGCCTATGTTCTCCAAGAAAAATATGGAACCAAAATAATCACTCAGCTTGGGTGAAGCATAGGGTGCCCAGAGGCTTGCTCTCTTTTCCAACGCTCTACACCTGGGACTACCGCGTCCCCCGCATCACAATTACATCCCAATAAAATACATCTACATCTACATCTACATAATACCCCGCAAGCCGCCGCAAGGGCGTGTGGCGGAGGGTGTTAGGTCACCAACCGTAAAAACGAAAAATTCCACATGCAAAAAACAACACGGAAAATTACACCCCAGCAGCGCACACACTCATGCAAAACATTTAGCATAGCTGGTAGACAAGAGCGTAGGTCATATATTGGGAAAAATAAAGTAGAATCCAGCGCTTTTTGTCAATTCAGTTCAGGTAATGCCTCTCAAATCCCCAAAAATATTGAACAAACAAGCACTTGCGTTAAAACAACATATAACCCACGTAAATTTAATAAAATTGGTGCCTCCACATACATAACAGATAGCAATGCAAGTGAATGTAATTCTTTTGTCTCTGTTCACCACGAATCGTCTCAAAACAGTTTTGTTAGCGTACATAAAACCGAAAAACAAGAAGTTATTAGCCATATTAAAATTATAACATTAAATTGCCGTAGCATTAGAAACAAAATATCGGATATTGAACATATTTTTGTCAGTACAAACGCAGACATAGTAGTTGGAACAGAAAGTTGGCTCACGGGAGATATAGCAAACAATGAGGTTTTTCCAAACGGCTTCACAATTTACAGAAGGGACAGACCAAATAGGTTGGGTGGGGGAGTATTCATTGCAGTAAAGTCACATCTTAGTAGCCAACGATATGAATGCGACGTAGATGACATAGAAAGCGTTTGGTGCAACATTAAGGACTACAACGGCAGAAGCCTATACGTGTGTTCATTTTATAGACCCCCAGATTCTAACACAGATGTCCTACACAAGCTCGACGAACAAATATCCACTATCAGCAGCAGACAAAGCAACAGTATTACTATAATCGCTGGTGACACAAATCTACCGTCAATTGACTGGGAAAACTACTGCGTGGGAAAATCTGCCAAAAACAGAGATTCATGCCAAGAACTCCTTCATATATTCACAAAACACTCCTTAGAACAAATAGTTAAATCACCAACACGGGGCCAAAGCATACTAGACATCTTTGCGACTTCTATGCCCGAAATCATTACTAACATTGAAATAATAGACGGAATCAGTGACCATAAGGCTATTCTTGTGGAGTTAAAAACTAAGTTCGTCAAAATAAACAAAGAAAAGCGTAAAATATACCTATACAACAAGGCAAATTTTAATGGACTAAGAGAATATTTAAAGATAAAATTACCGGAATACAAGACAAAAACACTGACAACAAATACAGAGAACACTTGGAATTATTTCTTAAATATTTTACGCGAAGGAATAAAGACATACATCCCGTCCAAACTCAAATGCGACAGTAAGGAACCTAGATGGTACAACGGGGAAGTCAGATCGGCATTAAGAAGGCAAAGAAAGCTACAGTCAAATTTCAAAAAGAGTTTAAAAAGTGACGATATAAGTTTTGTGAATACAACCAAACAGCTACTAAAAGAATGTCGTAGTAAGACGAAAAGTATTATGCGCACAGCACTACACTCTTTTAAATCTAAAATGCTAAGCGAATATCTTGAGGAAAATCCAAAGTCATTCTGGTCCTATGTTAGGGAAATACAGGGTAAACGTCCCACTGTTCACTCTTTGAAGACGGAAAATGGAGAAATCATTACAGATAGCGTGAAAAAGGCAAATATTTTAAACCATTTTTTCCAGAGCGTCTACAACAAAAACACAAACGCACCAAACGATCCTCCACACCCACCCGGGGAACACATGAGCGATCTTACACTGACCAAGCAGGGAATAGTACATCTGCTCCGTAGTATCAAAGCACACAAGGCACCTGGTCCGGAAGAAATACCTGCTAGAATATTAAAGGAATTAGCTGACGACATTGCCCCATTTTTACATATTGTTTTTCTAAAATCGATAGAAGAAGGCTCAGTGCCTCGCGACTGGAAGCTAGCCCATATAACTCCCATCTATAAAGGCGGCGATAGGGATAAACCAACCAATTACCGACCCATTTCTTTAACATCGATCTCTTGTAAAATATTGGAACACGTTATTGTCACTAACATTATGAAATTTCTTGATAGTAGGAAAATACTAATCCACAACCAGCACGGATTTAGGAAAAGCAGATCTTGCGAAACACAACTTGGTCTCTTCATTCACGATATACTTAGATCGGGAGAAAACAACACCCAAGTCGATGCAGTATTCCTGGATTTCAAAAAAGCCTTCGACAAAGTCCCACACAATAAATTGTTACACAAACTTAAATGCTATGGGATCAATGAGAAAATAATTAATTGGATTAGGGACTTCTTGTCAAACCGCAAACAAATAGTAGTCATAGATGGGTTGTGCTCAACGGAGAGAGATGTTACTTCGGGCGTCCCCCAGGGAAGTGTAATAGGGCCTCTTCTGTTCTTAATATACATAAATGACTTAAGCACACACGTTAGTAGCAATCTAAGGTTATTTGCTGACGACACGGTGATATACAGGGAAATAAGGAGCCAACTAGATCGCGAGCTACTCTCTAGAGACTTAGACAATATCTCGGGATGGTGCAATAAATGGGGATTAACACTTAATATAGATAAATGTGCAGTTTTGAAATTTTGGAATAAAGGAAGCGAGGAACAGGATATAAACTACAAAATAGAGGGTTCAGTATTGACTACGGCAAATCAAGTTAAATATTTGGGGGTTGTTCTAACACCACGCCTTTCATGGGGAGCACATATCAGGACAATATGCGGATCAGCTTTAAAGAAACTTGGCTTCATAAAACGGGTGGTGGGGAAATGTAATGAAAAAGTTAAAGAGAGGTGTTATTTTGCTCTAGTTAGACCTCATTTGGAATATGCCGCAAGTATTTGGGATCCGTGGGAGAAAATTTGGCAAAAAGAATTAGATAAAGTCCAGAGAAAATCCGCTAGATTTGTTAAAAATTGTTATGATAAAAACACAAGTGTGACAGGTCTCTTAGGGGATTTAGGCTGGGAACCACTTGAAGTGCGGAGAGAACAAGCGAGGCTTAGACTTTTACAAAGGTTCAGAACAAACGAGTTTAAATATGACACTGAAGGAATTATAATGGCCCCACACTACTTAGGTAGATCAGACCACAAAGATAAACTAAGGGAGATAGATTCCAAGACAGATAGGTACAAATACTCATTCTTTCCCCGAACAATCAGTAATCATAATAGCAAGAAACCGAAGTCACTTTAGAAATATTAAAAACTTTGAATTTACAAGTCGGAACAAAATTAAACACTATAGAGATGTTAGGTATACTTTCAGGTGCATGTGTATGTTAGTTGGTAGTTTGAGTGTTTGCATGTGTGTTGGGTGTAAGTGTTCATGCATGAATGTATGCCATGTTTTTTTTTATATATGATTTTGTCGTTATTGCATGCGATTTTTTTTTTATTATTTTTCTTTTCTAAATTATGGGTGGTGTCCTAGCACCCCCCGCCACACGCCCTTGCGGCGGCTTGCGGGGTATTGAGTAGATGTAGATGTAGAAAACACCCTCCATCCAATACTCATGCAAGCACATACACCGCAAAACATTTAAAACCTGCACCCCAGAATGTAGCACGAAAGCCATCCTACAACACGGAAGCCAGGACACAACAAGCAAGAATGTGAAACATCACTACCACATGAAAATGCACCACAAAACACTCTACCCCCCAAAGAGACAGTAAAAGGAAGGGAATGCGACCCAACGTTGCAGGTAGCAGGAATTTCCCCCCACCGGGAGGGAAGAGGGACTGAAAGGGAAACTTAAAAACAGATGAACAGAACACGAATGATGTCATGCGGAAAGAATGGGTTATTATAACAAAACACATAAGGTTAGTGGAGGAGCATGCATTTAAGTAGAACTAATTATTTTTTAGACACTGAGGGTGGCAAGTGGAATTTTTACTATCTATAACCCTACAGTTGCTATCCCGTATTGTCCGTGGGAAGAAGGAGTCCTTGAGTCGGCTAGTCCTGGCATCTATTTCCCGAATTTTATATGCATGATCCAAGCGACCAATGTATGTAGGAGTACGAATAATCTGCGAGACCTCGGCGCTGAAACATGCGGATCTGAATTTATTTAATAATTTCAGTCTTGCATTGAATCGTCTCTCTTCTAATGATTCCCACCCCAAATCCATGAGCATTTCGGTAACGCTTTGCGTTTTATCGTAGGAATTTTTTACAAAACGGGCTGCCCGGCGTTGAACCTTCTCAATCTCCCGAATGAGACCTTTTTCACTCGGATCCCACACGCTGCATGCGTATTCTAAATGAGGCCTTAGAAGAGCGTGGTAACAACGTTCCTTGACCTTTGAGTCACTTTTGCCGACAATGCGTCTAATGAATCCCAATTTTTTATTTGCTTGACCGCAGACTTTACGTATGTGAGTCCCCCAAGTTAAGTCTTTTGTGAATGTGACACCTAGGTATTTCACCGTATCAACTACTGCTAGGTCACCTCCAGCTAATTTGTAAGCAAATCCCGTTGATCTTTTAAAGAAATTTACCACTGAACATTTATTATAATTTAGAGTCAATCCCCAGTTAGAACACCATTTAGTAATGCAATCTAAATCCTGCGCTAGAATGAAACGATCCTCATCCCCAGATATCTCCCGATAGATCACCATGTCATCCGCAAACATCCTAATGTTACTTTTCACTTCGCGGTTCAAATCGTTAACAAAAATCAAGAAAAGTAACGATCACACTTCCCTGAGGTACCCCCGACGTGACCCGAACGCTGTCGGAACTAGCGCCATCAAGGACTACCCTCTGTTCCCGCTCTGAAAGAAAATCTTTAACCCAAAATATGGCGCCCTTGTTTATACCCGCGACCTTTAATTTATGAATGAGTTTACCGTGTGGGACCTTATCAAATGCCTTTTGAAAATCTAAGTAGATGGCATCCACTTGCCTACCTCTCTCACCAGATACAAGTAAATCATGTGTAAATAATCCTAATTGGGTTTCGCAGGAGCGGGTAACCGCGGTTAAGGGAGTTGGTAAAAGCCAACACGGATACGTGTTGGCTTTTATGAGTTAGAGTTATGTTTGTTCACTGATGGAGAAGTAATACATTTCTAAGTTTCTAGTGTTTCTTTACGGATGAGATCCACAGCTGGAAACTGCCGGAAAGGCTATGCATATAGGGTGAAGCATATTGATATCTCTAGTTTTAAAAAATCCCTGAGGAGCGCGCAGGTGAATAAGCGGAGTGGGAGTAGTGGCGTAAGCTGGAGAAAACAACACCATTTATAGAATTTATCATGCAATAGTGTGATGAGAATTGGGGCTTTTTAGTTGAAACGTTCTTTAAAACATTGATATTCTGGTGGCGACGCAGAGGGCTTTTCGAATGTTGCTTCGTTTGACTCGTCATGACAGGGTTCCGCATGCTAAACCCATTACGAAATGGATTCCTAGTGTACGAGCAACAGGATCTGCACTTCCTAGAAAACCAGCTGGGCGACCTAAAAGCGTAAGGATACCCGAAAACATCGTCTTCAACGTCGCCATCGTCATCTTAGTCTTAGGTTGGTGTTACTTTTACCATTTTTTCCGTAAAACTTCCAAGAGAATTAAACTGAACCACCTGCTTTAGTTTATGAACTTATATTTTAATGTTAACTTGGTATTTCTCATAAACCGCATATCCTTTGTGTTTTACATTTATATTCATTCACAAAATTAGCTCAGCTTTCAGCTGTCTTTGCAGCAAATTGGTTGGCTGACAAGCTGAAACTTATGCGTCAACCGCAATCGTAACTGATTTTACATCGATTAAAACTAAATGACATTTTGTCGGAGGTGCTCGGAATGCTCAAATTGTGGCATTTTTAATTCTTCAAGTAGCTTGAGAGGCACACAATTTTTTTCATGGATATAAAAGATATTTTTACGTCAAAATAATGTATAAGAAGCTAATGATTCAAATCATTATGCCCAACGGGGAATGTGACGAAAGAATAAACAAGCCATAAACCCATTACTGAATGAAAGAAAGCGCATACGAAGGCGGATGCCCGAATGCTTATTGACGTTCATCATTCGATACATCTACTGAATTATAGTAATAATTTTCAATTTAAAATCATCCATTCTCTTTCATGAGGAATTTAAAAAAACTGTGAATATGGTCAGCATATAAATTATGATGACCTGTTTAATATAAACTAATTCGCTAATCACTGGTAAAACCAGTGATTAATGTCGGGGATAGCTTTACAATTCAAAACCAAGGTGATTTCGCATATGATATACGGTCCCAAAAATCAGCAGCAACGAAAGAAATAATAAAATGAGGTAGGGACCATTCTATCACGATAATGCAGCCGAGGTTTGGGAAGAGGGCAAAACTATGGCTCTTAAAAAACTTTTATTGGTACTCTGCATGAGCTTCAAGGAAATGTAACGACTTCTGTTTCTAGATCTTTATAGATCTGTGGTTTATGACTCTTAGATTGCGTGCAGATATATCGTTTGCCTTCAAGGCTGAATCCTATGGATTAAACTTCCTTACACCACGTTAAATTCTATATTACTCCGCTAAACCTTAAGGAACTTAACGATGAATTGCAAATATAAAAATTATATAGGTTGAACTGGAATTTATTTCAAATAGCCAGTAACGTCGAACAGTTTACACCAACTTGGGATAATGAAACAGTTCGATGAATGCGGCCATTTTAAATAGAATTCAGTGAAACATGCAGTTTATAATTTTTACAGCTCTTTTAATACGATAACGTTATCCAATGGCGTGATTTCGAGGAAATATTTTAATTAGTGATATTATGAGCTTTAGATTGTATTTATATATGCATTGATAAAATTTAAACTAAAATAAACTCAAAATTAAAAAAAAATATGTTGAGAAAGAGTTTTAATAGTTAACCCAGCGATGAGAATTGAGCATTAATCGTTCTGGATAGCTAACGCATCTTTTTTGTAACTATGAACGGATTGTAAGTAAACCAAATGCTTCTTAGTTTTGGGAATGATTGGGTGATTTTTTTTTTAAATATGGCTATTCAAATATTTGCACAATTTAGTGATATACATCGTACATGCAATACTCGTATGCTGTAAATTGCACACTTAGTTTTCTGGTATTTTTGTGTGCCCTTTTTAACATTAGCTGATTGCGGGGGGAAAAGGCATCTTGTTGAAATCGTGTCCATCAGTAATATTTTTACCATGTGAATAAAAAAAGGATGTCTTATTTATATTAATTTATTTACATACAATAGTGCTCTATCCTACAGCTCTATTCATTTGCTAAATGCAATAGTTATATTTTGTAACCTAAATAATAGGACTCTGTCCGGATTATGAGCTAAGGTTGTCTCAGAGCAACTCCACATGCCATTTTAAGTTCTCTAAAGGTGCCTATACCATATTGAAATTCCTTCTTATGCCTTAGATAACCTCCTTTTTTTTTTGCTCTTTTGATATTTTTTAGAAATGTCTTTACTTTCGTATTTACCTTCAGCATTCTATTGTGATTAATAAGGTTGCCGACGAGCGTTGCACTACCTCGGGGCAATTTCTTAAAGAAATGATTTCTTTTATTTCCGCAGTTTCTTAATAAATGCGTTCCTTCACCTCACTCATTCATTTAGTCTTCATCGTTCTTTCTTAGCATCAAATTTTCATGGCTAGCGGTATTTTTTTCACCGATGCTCATCATCATTAATCTAAACTTAATCGATGGTTTCAGGCGTTATTTTATGGAATCGGTTCATTCTTAAGCGGATAAAATAATACTTTGTAATTCCACAGATTTAGATAAATCTGTGGAATTACAAAGTATTATTTTATCCGCTTAATCTAAACTTATTCAACCCACAAATTTTAAATTCGCTAATAGTTTACAAATTGTCCGTTTATATTCCAATGGCTAAGAAGAATGAAGTATCTCCGAATTCGAATGAACCGAGGTCTTTAATGACCAGAATTAGGTAATTTATCAGCTGTATGAATTATATTTTCCGAAGAAATTTTTCTAGAGAAATAGAACTTCCGTTTCTTCTAAAACTGTTAACATTATTTATATAACTTTTAAGGATGAAAAACTTCAAAGTAAGATAGTTCCGGACATCATCGTCGGTGAATAGCATATATATTCGTTTATAATAAAACATTTTATTGACATTTATGGAACATGAAAGAACGGAGAGCGAGGATAGTGATAGTATCCCTTCCTAAACTGAGATATGCAATTAATTATGACAATGATTAATTCCTTTACTAAGTAGTTTCAATAGTTTTTTCGATTATTAATGCTAATTACTTATATTGATCGGAGGATTATTATTAGCAGTTAGAACCAAGGAACGATTAATCCAGTGATGTATTCAATTTCATCAGCAGAAGCATAGTACGTGCCAACCTGTTACGTTTACATATTTTATATTCATTTAGTCCAGTCATTAGCATCAATATTCTTATATTTAATGAGAGCTGAAAGCGTTCTACCAGTTGTATGATGATAACACTTAGTACATTGTAATATAGTTGATTTTGAGTCTTCATTTGGCTGAGGAGCGTCTCTCATTAATTTTATTTAGTTTACCTCATGAGTGCGTGCGAGTTAATATCGTGGGATGATTTTAATTGCAAAAAGGAGCGGCATGGAATTTCACTGTGATTGCTCCGAAAAAATTGAATATAGCCCACAAAGGCGTGTAATTTTTAAAAGGATGAAAACAGTAGGGAGAGGAAAAATGTAGCGTCAGTCAACCACTCTGTTTAATGAGATTTTATCCGCGTCATTAGGTAGATTTGCGACTTTTTTCCGACGGAATTTTTTCTGCTTGAAAAATTCTTCCCACAAATTAATGACATGAGTATCCTTCAATTAGTACACAGCTATTTTTTCGTGGCTTTATTCTCAAGGAGGAGGCACTTTTATGGCGCATGAAATACTTATTGTAACTAGTCTTTTTCCACTTACTGCATTTTTTTAATTGAATTCGTTTTATGGTAAATCGTTATCGACATGTTTGAAATATTTTGTGTTTTTCCATACTAAAGAAACAAGTAGCTGTTTTGTCACCACAGGAATGATTTATGACACATGCGATTGGCGTGATATTTATTCACATGTAAGTTTGCGTACCGAGTATTGCTATGAAATAATTTATCCAGCTTGTTTTTTCAAGTACTGATGGATAAGTTGAATTGATAATCTTGAGCACCGTATTCGTTCCAGCAAAACGTTTGGTGAGAGATTTGAATTATTGAGAATATTTATTACCAATATTCTCGATGTTTTTTAGGATTAATTAAAAAAGGAGTATTTTATGGGAGATAAAATTCCCTCCCCTGAAATATTTAATATCCGGAAACCAACTGTTTCATGTGGAATGATGATATGATTATCTCGCTTGTTAAGGCTTAATTCTACAATGGCTTCTTCTTCTAATGCGTTTAAAATAAGTTGAAAAATTACGCCAGCTATTTCAAAACAGATGGTAATAATCTCATTAAAGGATTTAAATGGTTGTAACAGATGAGAAGAATGTATTATGAAAATTTAAAATGTTTTTTTTTTAATCGTTCACTTGAGAATGTCATACGAGGTTCATCCGGAAAGTAGTACCCGTTCGTGCCGCATGAAGTGCTGACGACGCGAGTAGCCGCTGGACGAGGTCAGATAGCTTCAGTGGCTTGTCTGCCTTCTCTGAGCCAAGTTGCGTGACGCTAGCATTGCCTGTGTTGTTTCTGTGATTGGTTACAATGTTTAAAAAAATTGAGAACGCCGCCAGTTGTGAAGTGAGGGCAGTGATTAAATTCCTCAATGCAAGAAACGTTCGCCCATGTGATATTCATCGCCAATTAAAGGAGGTGTATGGAGACAATGTAATGGACGAGTCGTCTGTTCGGCGGTGGTGTCGCAACTTCAACATGGGGAGGGGGAACACACACGACGATGAGCGTTCGGGGAGACCGTCTGTCATTACAGACCAACTGGTGAGCTCAGTTGACGAATTCGTGAGGAACGATCGGCGCGTCACAATTGATGACATCTGTGAGCATTTTCCCAATGTTTCTCGAACAATTGTTCATGAAATTGTTAAACACCATCTGCATTATGCAAAAATTTGTGCAAGATGGGTCCCTCGCGTATCTCAATGAGCTGGCGGCGAAGGACTATGCAGCAGGAATACAGAAACTTGTCACACGTTATGACAAATGCCTTAATTTGCTTGGAGATTATGTTGAGAAGTAGTTTAAAGTATCCTCTTTCAAATAAAATTTTTTATGTTTGTTAATATTTACTTTTGTGTCTTTATTTCACGAACGGGTACTACTTTCCGGATGACCCTCGTACAAAGAGCTCGAATCAGTTTGTGTAAATACCCGCCGACGGCAGAAGCTCAAAAAGAAAAGTTGTGAAATCAATCATTTTTCTTAAGTTTTTGACGTGTACAAAATATCTTGAAAAATTCAATTTTAAGAATATTTATTAGTTAACAAGCATTAGTTTTCTGGGTCAGTATATTTCCTTTCATATTTTTTCATATTTCATCCCTGCTATTGAATTATTGTCAAATTTGAAGATCTTAATACTTAATAGCCCTTTTCCCTCACAGTAAGGTGTATTTTAACACACACAGACACTATTGAATTTGTGGAAACGAGGACTTTCAGCTATATTAAAATACCTTAGGCAAAGGCTTTATTAACTGTTTTAGTGGACCTTGTGTGACTTTTATCCATTAAAACTTCGGCTCATAATGAATTCAACTTTTTTGTTTCATCTCTAATAAATATAAATTTGTTACTTTCTATCCGATCAAAAATTTGTTAAGAGTGTTTGTGAAATAGGCATGTCATCACTGACTTAGTTTCACTTTATAAGTAGCTTAAGAATGCCTTCATTACGACTCACAAAACTAAACCTTATCGTGCAATTAAAAAAGTACACTATCAATTAATAAATTTTGTTAAACTGCACAGTACACTACCAGACGCCGCATAGAGGTTTGGCGTTGGGTTTTAGGACATCACCTGTAAAATGGAACGCAACCATATGCACAACCAACAAAAACATGACAAATGGTCATACCCACTGAGTAATACATTCATTCAAAACCCATTTCGACTTACACACATGCAAACGAATACTATAGCAACTAACATACACAATCACTTGCACCCACAATTGTACCAGATGCCTAAGCAGCGTTTAATGATTTCCTCACGTGTAAAACGAATGTCTTTACTATTTCTATTATTAATTTGATTTCCTTCTGTTAATTTTCCCAATTGTCCGAGGAAAGAACGAATATTTTTATCTATTTTCACTGGAGTCTATATCCTTAATCCCGCCTTTCTGGTCTAACCTGCCCTATTAGAGTTTGGGGCCATAACAATTCCCTCTTTGTCATAATTAACTCCTGTGTTTAATGTGTTGCTAATCACAGGTTAGAATTTTATAATTGCAATAATTTAATCAGTATATGATGTTAATTAAGATTGTGATGGCACCAATAAAATAAAAAAACGGTGGATATACGAATCTAAGTTCAAATAAGTTTGAACTGTCACTTGCTTTTGTAATATCAAAACCTTTTGGCCAGTTACAATTTGTAAGATATTTTTATGTCTATATATCCGCATACATTTGACATTAATTTCCGTGGATTTCGCTTCAGATAAAAAATCCAAGTATCGTGACAATGTTTATTTACAAATTCAGAGAGGAGCACGCGAAAATTAGAAAACAAATTGTAAACAAGGAATGATTAGGTAAACTTAACTTTAATGGATATGCGCCACGTGTAATTCACTGTGCAAAATCTAGTTCAATATTTACCTTCCTCTGTAGTTTTCATGCTTACCATTAATGTCCCTATTACGCGGGGATAATTAATGCATTCTTATGACTTAGATCATATTAATGGATATAATGCATGTAAAATAATTGAAACTGTTACTTTTCTATTTGAATTAATTTTAGGTAAAATAGGCATCACTTTTTGGGGAAGCTGAAGAAGGAAGTGCTAATATATTTTATAGCGTCCTCACAGGTTTAAGACGTGCAGGCAAAGCGTCCCTTCAGAGTTCCATGCAGGATAATTCCACTTTGAGTCTACGCATAATCTCAAAGGGACCCCTTTCCTAAGCCTATCGACCCTTATCGCCTTGGCTTCCTCCTCACTAATCACTCAGGCCATATCACTTTCTCTGAACCTACTCGACCTTTGCACACTCAATCACACAGCCTCTTAAAGGTTTACCTGTTTATAGCCGCTATGGCCGTACCATTACACCGTCCAACGAACGTGGGAGAACTTTGCCGCTTGGCTACCTTGATTTCAATCTAAAACTCCACCAAGCAAAATCCTCGACTGCCAAAACTACCTCCAGCATGCTGAAAATTATGCGAACATAACTGAAACATAAACTTCAAGCAACAATGTGTTTCTTGTCACATTTTTTGATGCAGGGATTTTGTACAAGGGTATAAATCTACATTTACATACAATCTCACAAGCCGCCGCACGGGCGTGAGGCGGGGGGTATTACATCATCACCATTAAAGAGAATAAAACCACAGTCAAAACCAACATATTCATGCAAAACTACAACCACAGTGATGTATATATTTATGCAAAACTCTTTTTAACTTGCACGCGTAAAAATACACATATTATCAACTGCATCTACATCTATCTACATCTACATAATACATTGCTAGCCGCCGCAAGGGCTTGTGGCGGGGGGTGTTAGGTCGCCAACCGTAAAAAGGAACAATACCACATGCAAAAAAACAACACGGAAAATTACACCCACAGCAGCGCACACACTCATGCAAAAATCCCTTCACCCAACACTCATGCAAACACATACTATATACCGCAAAACAACAAAAAACTGCACTCCAGGATTTAGCACGAAAGCCATCCTACAACACGCAAGCCAGGAACCAACAAGCAAGAAGGCGAAACATCACTACCACATGAACATGCACCACAAAACATTCTACCCCCCAAAGAGTCTGTAAAAGGCAGGGAATGCGACCCAACGTTGCAGGTAGCAGGAGTTTCCCCCCGCGGAGAGGGACGAGGGATTGAAAGGGAAACTTAAAAACAGATGAACAGAACACGAATTAGGTCATTCGGAAAGAATGGGTTATTATAACAAAACACATGAGGTTAGTGGAAGAGCATGCATTTAAGTAGAACTAATTATTTTTATTAGTTCTATTAGTATTTTTATTAACTACCATGCACAAGCACCTTTGAATGTAGTGAAATTGTATTCAATAACGTGCAAATTATAATTAATAAGTAAAACGGAGAAATTCCATTACCTCATGGACATGCAACTCATGGTCTCCGCCCCCAAGGACACAGGCCAGGAATGCGACGCATATTGCTATATTGAGTTGGGTGTGCTCTCCGGGAATGAGTATTCATATATTTTCGTCACCCTGCATCCTCTGCGTCTTACTGACCGCATATACACCATTGAAATGTAAAATGACGGAGATGAGAGAAAATCAACAAAAATAAAAATGCCAACCATTTATGTATTAGATGTTGATATCTCAGCTAATAACTCCAATGACAACATTTTCGATTTTCTACTCCCGATTTTGAATTTCCTGCTCACCTAAATGTTCAGAATTCCAACCCGTCTACGATGCCTGCGACGCATTCGTTGAACTTCATGACCGGGGTGAAAGGGAACTCTTAAAAGGTTTGCAAAAAATAATCATTTTATTTTATATGTACAGGGGTTTTCCTTTTCCTCAATATCGGTTGTCTTAAAGTTTACCCTTATGTATCAACAGAAGTAATTCCTTCTAATTCCCTCTAATAATCTCGAAGTATCGGCACATGGCACTTGTACACACTTCAACGCGTTGTTATGAAACTCATCGCTAGGGTACGCAACGATTGCCCTACGACCACTCTGGGCATTTGTAAACACCCACTGCTTCGACTGCTGTTTCGTTTCTTGTATCGGAGGACCCATGTCTCATCCATGGTTACAAATTGCCACACAAATTCGGTTTGTTCCCTCTTGAATCGGTCTAAACATTGCTGCGAAAATCGTTTGCGCATTTACTTTTGATCGGCATTCAGCAAATGCGGCACCCACCTTGAGTAGAGCTTTCGCATCTCTAATTATTTGTGCAAGATGTTTCGCTCCCTTTTAGAATACAATTGGTGCTGCATTATTGCACAAAGGCTGTTAGCAATCAGCGCATTATACGACGTGATATATAAAAATGCCAATGAAATACTAAATAGACAGCCATAAGTCATTGTACGTTTTAAAGATTGATATTATAAACTGGTAAATTAAATAGTTAGTAGCTCTAATTTTACGTCTAAAAGGAGTTTAAATGCATAGTTAATACTAGAAGATGTCCACCGAGCTGGAGGATATCTTCTATTGACCCTAGCACTGTACATTGCTACATTTTTAAACCCTGACTAAGATGACATGAGATGTCCATAAACCCCATTTAACACAGCAACCTTTTCTCCAGCTGAGTAAAGTTTCCATCATCTTTTAATTCCCGAAATTCCAATTCTTTTCTGTTTTCTATATCGCTTTTCCATGATACTCCCCTCTACCAATGCCTTCAGGACCCCATTGCCTTTCAGCAATCCCAACAAACCTAGAGGTTTATTCTTTTTTCTTTTTGCCAATTTTTTTTCGTTATTCCAAACATCCATGTCTTCAAAACCAACAATCTATCCTCATCTTCTTACCTCCATTTTCCATATAGCCACTAGAATTATCTACGAGGTCGATATCATAGGTAAGGATAGAGCTCACCTAGCACGTGTACTAGGCCCGACGTCGTATGACATTTACACATCAGAGTAATATATGGGGGGAGGCAGTTCCTTTACTCATACCGCCTATGGTTTCCCAGGAAGTTCTAGTACCCGAAAAGTCTCACAACTTGGGTGACGCTGAAATGTGCCTAGGAATCGAACCTGGATCCCCTGTTCAGCTGCCCAGCGCTCTACTAGAATATTATGTTTTTATTCTGTGGTGTATGCGCTCTTGAATGAGTGTATGCCATATTTTGTTTGCGGATGGTATAAAATTGTGGCTTTGCGTGCGGTTTTTTCTATTTCATAGTTACGGGTAGTGTCCTAACACCCCCTGCCACACGCCCTTGCGGCAGCTTGCGGGGTATTAAATAGATATAGATGTATTATCCAACTTAATTATTAAATTTTTTCCGCATGCTTTCACATTTTCTGAAACGGTACCTCCCGTTGTGACATGCCTTCGCTCAGCACGTAAATTTGATCCGATTAACAACGACAGACAACGGGCCTATATATATATACTACTTATCTGCGTGACGGTTCTTAATAATTATCCGCATCGATTGGGCTAAATTGAATCAAATATTGGCATGGTGTCGATATATCGCCTCGCATCGGACACTCTCAGACATGGCTCGGGACATTTGGAACGACGACAATCCACGCAATAGCCACCCCCCTCCCGCTGTTTATTCCATTCGACTCACTCTCACACGGCTCTTCCCTTCCCCCTCCCGTTGCCACGGCATCTGGACCCGCCCTCCCCACCCTTCCGAGCACCACCAACCCCGTCTCACGCCTCGCCCGCCACCGCCATAAACGTTCGTTCGACGTGAGAGCACCCCCTTCCTCCCCCCCTCACAGCCACCCTCCTTCCACGCCTCCGTCAGGGTTAATTTATCGGACGGTAAATCTCCGATGGACTGTGGTCCCGGGGGTGGGCGTCGGCAGGGGGAATGGGGGGGTCGGACCGGGAGGGAGGGTGGGGGGGTTGGATTGGTCGGTCCACGAGACATCTCCCTTCCACCCAGCCCTCCATTATGTGACCCTTGGCGCCTCCTTCCGGCCGTTCGCCAAACTATCTCCGTCTTCCTTCCCCCTTCCACCCCCGCGTTCCTCACGGAGACGTCCTCTCCACCCACCCTCCCCGTCCGGCCCGCTTATCTCCTCCGTTTCCCTCCCCCGCATTGCTCTCTCCGGCGTCGGTCCGTGTTTCCTCCTCCTCCCTCCCAAACACACCGCTGCCCTCGGAAGCCTCCCTCCCCATAACATCGCCATCTTCCCCCTCCCCCATCACCCCCGGAATCTGTTTTTTCTTCCAACCCGCGAGTGTGTGCTTTTTTCTCAACTTCCTATCTTGACCTTTGTCAGTCACCTTATGATCCAATCTCTTTCTTTTTTTACGCCCTGATCTTGCCCAATAGACATCTCCTTCTCTCTCCATCTGTCATTCTCTCCCTTTCTCTCTCAATAACTTTCTCTTCTCATCCCCCATTTGCGTCAAATCCCGCGCCGGGCACAGGAGTTTTTCCTTTGTCCCAAGGTGCCGATGTCTTAAATTTATCTTTTTTTTATTTTGGCTTGCCCAAGCGGGAGGATGAGTATGGAAATTGACGTTTATTGGTTTTCCCGTGTACGTGTCTCTGACCTATGCATCATTCCTCCTCGGTTCCGGGAAGGGGATCACAATGTGATAGGAATTGAAACGAAGTTAAATACGAGCACTTGAATAAGAGAGCGGTATGGCTTTTGAATGGCATCTATCAATATCAATGCTTTACGAGGGCGACAGAACCGGTTCGTAGTGTCCTTTTCGGTTTAATTCGTCGCCGCGAAAAGCTTTTCTGATGGGGGCATTGGTCATGAAGTACAGATGACCGCTCCATGCGCCGGATTTTCCGGACATTACACGAAAACCAGTCCAGCAGGTTAAATTCCTGTCGGGATAGGCGAGATTAAAATACACAAATGAGAGCCGTTTGAGCTTAGCGAGTTAGTTTATTCCGTAGAGGTTCAATAAATTTCCTTAGAGTGGAAATATATATTTTTTACTACCTCAGGCCTAACTCCATTGATTTTACACAACAAATTGAAATGAAAGAAATAACTTTGTAAATTCACACACAATTTATTTAAAACATGACCTAGGTTTCGACGTTGGACGTCATCATCAGGTTCCTGACGTTGGACGTTCCATGTTGGGCGTCATTATCAGGTACTTGTTGATGTCGTCCAACGTCGAAACCTGGGTCATGTTTTAAATAAAGTGTGTGTGTGGAATAACAAAATTACTTCCTTTATTTAAATATACATTATTATTCCAAATTCAACCGTAGAATGATGCAATTGAAAAGAAATCTATCGCATAGTTATTCAAGATGGACCCAGTAGCGGGTCTAGAATATCTCTAAAGTTTAGGTGTAGTGATTTCAAATTGATTTTGAAACCATTTTCCTGCAAAGATAGCGGGAAATCATGCCGAATCGGATCATTCCCGCATTTATATAGAAACCACAACGCAACCTGCAGTATGTGAATACGTGCTAGAGAGACTAAAAGTATTCAAAATTAGTGTTATTAGTAATATTCGTATCGTATTTTATTGGAGTCAAATACATGCCTCATGGAGATGTGTGTCATTCCGGCGCCTTAAATTTACTCCTGGTTTCATTTTTGGTGGGGAGTTAAAAGGTTATTAATAAGTTAAGGGAGTTAAAGGTTAATTAAAAAATAATTGCCTCATTATCATATTAATTCCTGTAATAAAATGCGCATTGTAACGTATCTTTTACGGTGAATGGGCGCAAGAGTAAATTTTGTCAGAAAACACTTACAGTTATTATTCAAGAAATACACTAAAATAATTGCTAATACTTGCACATGACCAAGAAATTGCTTGATTTTTTCTAGTTTGGGAGGGAGACATGGTCCATGCCCCCGACCTCTCCTGCTCCCTTCCACCCCTCCTCCCGTCGCCTGGTTACGCTGGCAATTTAACTCCATATTTTACTGTAACTTTTAACGCCTGACCGTAAATTTCAAGGTGAATTATGGCAAGCATCAATGCACTATTTTTATAAATCAAGGGCTATTCGTTGAACATGAACCAGTATTTCAATTCTCCCAACCGGTAGTAAGATATTGCCTATGTATTCAAATATGTTTAAAAAAAATAGCCAGTGACAATACCACGCATTTTCATTTCTCGCTATTCACCCGTATATCTGTATAGCTTCAAAAAAAACGTGAACTTACCCATTTCTTTTTAATGAATTGTATTTGATCGGTAAAATATGAAAAATATCTCTCTCGTTCATTACGTTTTTTTTGTCCTCTTTATGAGCAAAGGGTATTTAATGACGGCAGAGGATATACTTTCGCGTCATCTAACCGAGTGGTGATTTGGGCTTACAATAGGTCATTTCAATTTAGTTTCATTAAAAATATTTTTCTTTATTCGAGACAAACAAAATGTATTCATCTCCAATTACATATTTTAATGCCTCTATGCCATTAAATCGGATGAAAGGATGGATTAAATGTCGATTACATTTTTTTATCAATTGATACGAACGCAATTTAAATTTGAGCTCATGGCCGACTTTGGTAACCAGTTGGACAAAGAGCGTTTCGAAACTTGAAAATCCCGAAAAGGGCGCAAGAGTAAAAATTATTCATTCATTTTGTATTTCGCCCATCAAATGAAAGGGAAAAAAACTTTCAATATAAAAAACTTAAAACCAGTTCATATAAGAACATTAAAATCGAAGAGAATTTAAAATAAGTCGACCCTTTCACATGGATGAGGCTAACATACAATGAAACACTCACTGCAATAACACAAGAGCCATTACTATTTCACTCTACTGCGCATAAAAACATCTGATGTCTGATATTATTCCCATGAATATATCCAATTTTGGTAGCATTCATGAACCTGAATATCAACAAATGCCCTTGTTTCAGGAAATTATATATATGTAGAAATTCTCTCTTCCATTCCATAACCCAAATCTTGACATGCAAAATATTACTTCCAAGCAAGACCTGAAAACTTGACGATCGGAAATATTTTTAAAAAGTTCCTGTCAATTGTGGAGGTGTATTGAATTCATCGTCGAGGTATATGTCTATCTGGAACCAAAAGAAATTCGTATTCTATTCAATAATCTTATTATAAACGAGGCCATTGTTGAGTTTCAGTATTTCATCGCTGTCTAGAAATATTTACCCCTAAGAGTACTCGTGTTCTTGAAAATGGAGCACTCAGCTTTTTACCCGGATATAAAATACGTGGTTTCTTTAATGATTTTCAGAAGTTTTGAATAGCCATTGAAACATAAAATTTTTCTCGCTGATAAATTTAAAATTTGTTCCCTGAAAGCTTAGAAGAGACACTGCTTTTTTTATTTTTTTCCTCATTTATTTTGGAATTGGTGGGCTTTGATAATACACGCTCGGACGGGTGTTTGAATGCCACTGCTGGCATATGACTGGCTAGACAGAACATTTTATAGACTAAAAAAGAAAAATTAATTAAACCGTGGGTGCTTAATTTCAAAATATTCTGCATAATAAATGTTTCTGGCGATATTGCAAACGTATTCTCAAGTAAACGCGATTTTTCGCAAATAAACCATCTAGAAAAATTCCTTAAATAAGGTTCTATTTTTTCATTCTTTTTAAAGGCTATCAGTTTATCTTAGCTTCACACTCATAGATAAAAAATACCCATACATCAATCAATAATGGCGTAACTTAAAAGCACCCATCCATAGTGTAATACTATCTATTAGGACGGGAAGAGACAGGGTCATCGGTGTTTAATATACACACTTCCACATGACCAAACTTTCTTAAGGCTAGGGAATAAAAAAATTGGGATATCATAGAGGAAAATGCTACATCTATTTTCTCATAAAAAACAATTATTTATGTTTGAATATATACAGTGGCATACGAATTTTTAAAGAGGTATATTACAATTTCCCCTGAAAGGTTTATCAGAAATTAAAGTAGACTGGAGTTCATGACTGATGCGTGGTATTGGAAGTGCATAACCTAGAATCTGGTCTGGTTATGATGGTAAAGAGTTTCCGTTTACTTACTTATGTTCAATAAAATCCAACATTTTAGTGTTTTACATTTTATGTGAGATTAATGATTTATTTTCTCTTGTGCTCCTGAATATAACGATGCCTCTTGGACATGCTCCCTGACGTTCCTGTCCATACAAGTTATTTCGTTCAAACAGTGTACTTTAATTAAAATAAACTACCCCCACAAAATAGAGGAGAACTTGATGGAGAGGCCTCTGGAACCGTTTACAAGAAAACAAATATTAGGAGTTGAGGTCGGTGAGTAAAAGCGGTTCATGAGTAACTGATAAAGACGCGGGGGGTAGGGCGTGCTTAGAAAGTGGAGGATTACAGGTGGCCAGCTGCAGGTGGAAGGGAAAGGGGTTTGAGCTCTCAATGGGTGGAGGAATGAAGGGGGAGTGAAGGAAGGAGGGAGGAGAAGAAGGGAGAGATGATACCGACGATGAATCGGAAATTCGAATCCCTATATTTTTTCCGAGAGGGAAGACGGAAAGGGTGGAGGGAGGGAGAAGGATTGGGGGCTGGGGTGTCGCTAGGAAAGAAAAGGAGGAAGGTATATGTGATGTGGAAGGAGAGTGCCATTGCCTTTTACGGAAAGGCATTGAATGCTCCGTGAGAAGGGCCGGTAAAGGGCTATTGGGACATGAGAATGAATGGAGATTGGAGAGGCAGGGATGGGAGGGACGTGGGGGTGGACGGGGCAGGGGTGGGTTTGGGGGAGCCTGGGGGGAACGTTTCGAAGACGGTGCGGGAGCGGAAGTTGGTGTGGGGAGAGAGCTGTGCGTAGGGCGGAGAGGAGGAAGAAGGAATGGGGGGGAGGGTTTGGAGTGCGCTAAGATGGGGTAGCTGATGGAGACATAAGGGACGGTGGTGGGTAGTGGCGAGGGGGAGGTGGGGCATAAACCAGCCATGGAGATAGATGACTGGTTTAAGGAGGGAAGAAAGCGGATGGTTTCGATGTGGATGGGGATAGGAAGGGAGAGTTGGAGCGGCGGCGAAGGGAAGTAGGGGAGCGGAAGTCGATTGAGTCCTGGAGAGGAAGATAGCGATACGGTCGTTTCTCCTAGACTCCATTTCGGCGGATATTAGCATGGGTGGAGGGTGTGGGAGGTAAATGGCGATTGGTTTGTGCGAGAGGGAGTTAAAATCGCCCGCATTTATTTTTTTGCATGGAAGTTAAATAAAAGGAATTGGTTTTTGCACGCGATGACATGCTGGAGAAGGGAAATGTTTCGGGTCGTCTTGGATTGGAATGAAGACGGCAATGGGGTGAAGGCAAGATGGCGATCCCGTGAGACGTACATCGAAAATATTTCAATTTAGCTTGCCCGTTCATTTTTGTCGATGCATTGGACATGAGTGGCTGCCTTCCAGTTCTGGTCTCTGTCTATCTTCTTCGACGGTTTAGTTGAGACCCTATACAAGGTTATCGTTAGTTAGGAAGTCTATTGAGGTCTGATAAAATGTTGTATTGTCAAAGCCCAACCGAGGTCCAAACCCCATAATCACTAGTCCTGGGGTTTGAACCTCGGAAATATTCGACTTCCCTTCAATGACGGGATTTTCTGTTCAATTTAAAAGGGTATCAATTGTTGGATAGTTCACAAAGACGAATATTCAGAGAAATATTTAATGATAGGACGCGACCCTTATGACCGAATGTGAAGATTGGAATCGTACGAATAATTACGAATGATGTAGAGAAAAATAAAAATTGTAGGAGCTAATGGTAAAGGTGAAAAACTGTTTCTTATTTCTCTTCATAGAATATATGAAAAATATTATCTAAACCTATGATAAAATCTTGACCCATGCGTAGAGGTTCTGCTTTCTCTAAGAGGCAGAGATTTTGTATTTTCTGGCAAACTTTTACATTCTAAAACATACACGAAATTAACCCATGAGATACTCTTACCATTCTTCGTTAAATCATGCATAGGATCGTAAAAAAATAATTCTGAAGGATGTTTAGAAATATTTTTAGCTTTAAATTAATTTTTAGGCTGTTAGAATGATTAGAAATATTTGAAAAATTGGGTTTATCACTTAATCTCTTTTCTATTTATTACCCCTGAAACACTCTTGAAATAATTTTCATTCCAAAATAAAAACGTTTTTAAACTTAGCGTTCGCCTATTCGCTCCAGCAATTATCTTCAGCAATCATAAAGGTAAGGGCACTTTTATCTCGTTATACATAAATTACATATGACTTCCAAGGTATTTCTTTTTAAGAAATAATATTTTTGTTTTGGTTTTTAAAACCTTTAGAAGAAGCAAATCAAAATGCTATCCAACAAACAATAAATGCTATAAAACCCCGTATTTATGTCGTAACGTAAAATATAAACATAAGTGTGATTATTTTCTATAAAAATCTAGCATTTTAATATTCATGATTGAAAAAATTATTATATATTTACCATTGTTTCCATGCTAAATCATTGCATTAGGTTTGAGATGAGAACTAATCATAAAAACAATGGTAATGATGGTCTCAATAGGTAGGAAATCTACGATAATCATTAATGTCGGGTCAAGTTGACTAGAGAAGGCAGAAGAGTCCACGTATGTAGAAAGTATTTGGATGATGGCGGGCAGAATGTTGGGGGCACTGCAGAATGAATGGGATTAAGTAAGTGGGTGTTAACGAGTAGTCTGGATTTGATTGCTAGTACTTCAAGTAAGTCGTAAAGAAAAGACTATTGAGAACTTAAATATAGACAGAAGTTTTCAATTACTTAGGAATTTGGTTGTTGAGGCAATAATATTCGGGTAAGTTGATGATATTAGGAATATTCTTTGAAGAATAACAGGGAAAATAAAATCAACGGATCGCAAAACCAGCAACAAGGTCTACAGGCTGCGTTCCAAAAGTGATGCAATTAAATTTAAAGCGCCACTTTTATTAATTGGAGTGGGATAAACCTACTTAAATTAGGTAAGAGGGACGCTAAGCTTTGCCGTAAAAACAGTCTTAGTGCTCTCCATGCTGTAGAAGCGGCAGGATGTCAGTTATTATAAACCTCCGCGCGCCGAGAGTGTCACAAAATACCAACTAAGCGGAAATTTCAAGTGAACTTTTGCAACATATTAAAAACGAACCTGATTTGGAAAATGTCATCACTAGTGATGAAACCTGAGTTTTTTAATACGATCCGGAAACAGAATGTCGAACTCTGGGTGGGACACCAGCCAGTAGACATTGTAGAGGATGAGCTGGGAGCAATTCCAAGAGAGAAGAAAAAACACAGCCATTAACATTAATGATTCATTCCTTCCGCCTATCCTTCAATCTTATTGCTTGGACAAATTATCTACGATGCGTAAGTATGCCTCACATGAGTTAAATAAATGACCATATCATTTTAATAGATATCTAAAGCATTTAAGGTGGGTAAAAATAAAAGAGCGTAGTCAATTCTGCTGGGGTATTATACGATAAACACAAACTATTCAAAGATAATGCTAATTATATGACCACGTACTTTTTCCACATGTTCCTCTGTTATGATGTTCCGCTAACCATTTATGACCCCAACCAAGGAGTCATCTAACTCAAAAACTTCCTTTGACGACATAGCTACAAACATGCATAAGAAAAACTTCAAATATCTAGGAATAGAAACTACTATTTTAAATCATCATTCTGAATTTATTGACTTTAACCCACGGTATTAAAAAGAAATGAAGGATTACGGAAACACTCATACAGACCACATACTTGTATACTCACCGGAAAAGGTGAATTTGTTTCAATGGGAGTTATAGGGTGTTGCCTGGTAAGCCGTACTAAATGTAAATCATGTTACAAATAAGTTCATATATTTTCAATCAATTTCTAAATACTACTGGGATGATTTTTCCCACTGAAAAAGGTAACCATAAAACAAATCAACAAAAAAAGATACAAGTAGATGAAAAATTGCGGCACATTTTTCGCTAACATGACGAGGTGGCCGAGTGGTTAAGGCGTTGGACTGCTAATCCAATGTGCTCTGCACGCGTGGGTTCGAATCCCATCCTCGTCGGAAGTTTTTTGCCGACCCCGGAGGCGGCGGGGCAAAGCCCCTCTCTACCAATGCAAGGGTCGTGGGTTCGATTCCCACCTGGGTGGGTTTTTCTCCTATTAGGGCTTTCGTAATCATGTCCATTGATATAAAAACTAGTCTATGTCCATTGATATCACCGTTAATATTCCGATGGATCAGCGCAAAAAATGCTGATTTCGGAGAAGGGTGAAAAGGTTAAATAAAAAATAAGCTTAGCTTTTTAACTAAGGCTAGTAAATTTGATACTAGTCATATACCCTTAAGAAATCGAAATCCTTTTGCAAAGGGTTGAACGTAAAAAAATGTCAAATAAATTATTTCATGCTCTGCAAGTCAAAGGAAAGCGTTGTGGTTTATAGTAAATAATTAAAATGACAGCAATTGAATTAGCAGCAATGAAATGGTGGCAATATTTAAAATGACAGTAAATTATCAGAAACCATAAAAAAATACCTTTGTTTAGAACTTAATATGCAGAATAAATTTTACTCGGTCATATCAATTTTTTCGGTAAAATTAAAAGCGATACCCCTCGTATTTGCTAATGAGTGATAATAATTAAACATTTGTCTCCAAATCCGAAAATGATAAACTTGAAACTAGAAATAAGGAATAAAGTTAAAATGAAATATAAACATTTTGATACCTTGACTGTGTTCCGTATTACAGGGTCGCACCCAAAAGTGGTAGGACTGATTTTTTTACAAGAATTTTATTGACGATATACTTACATCGACTTAATTATCTTCAAAGTATGCTCCTTGAGCAGCTACACACTTAGTATAACGTTGCTCCCATTCCCCGTACGCCCGCTGGAAATTTTCTTTGGGGATGCCGTTGATGACCCTCGTCGAAGCCTCTTGAACGGCCTTTATCGAGTCAAAACGTCGTCCCTTGAGCTGTCTTTTCATCAGGGGGAAGAAGAAGAAGTCCGGTGGTGCCAGATCGGGAGAATAGGGCGGGTGCGGCCGCCGTATTTGGCTAGGAGCTGTCTGACGACGAGCGCGCCATGGCACGATTTTGGGCACCATCTTGGCGCACACCTTACGCATGGCCAAATCCTGTGAAATAATGCGTTGGACGTTGAATGCAGACCAACCCAACTGGTCTGCAATTTCTACAATGGTTAAGCGTCGGTTTGTGTTCAGCAGTGTCCTCACTCTGTCCACATTCGTGTCGGTTCTTGCCGTCGACGGCCGTCCGGAGCGATGGTTGTCTTCAACGAGCTCCCTACCCTCTTTAAACAACTTGTGTCACTCAAATACTGTGGAACGGCTTAAGGCAGTGTCTTCATAAGCCTGCTTGATCATATCGAGGGTCTCAGTTGCCGTCTTCCCGAGTTTCGCACGAAACTTCACGGAATAACGTTGCTCTAAATTCAGATTCATTTTGTTTTTCGACGCGGACAAAAAACTTACTTCATTAAAAACGGTGTCCTCACTCAACGACAGCCCGCAGGCGACTGACGTTGGTGTCGGTCTATTGCTAAGAGCCCCCTCCACCTTACCTTGCCAGGCAGACCCCCCTCCACCGCTCCGTTCGCGCCAGAGAAAATCATTCCTTCCACTTTTCGGTGCGGCCCTGTATTTTGAAAGAAAGCCCTGTAAAAATTGTGGTTACGAAAAAACATTTGAGTGGCTACGTATGTATCTTAATTAATGAAATTGCGATAAAAGAATAATAATGGATCATTTGCAAAATATTTCATAAAAATAGGCTGCATGCATTAAAACATTTAACTAATGACTAATACGTAATTTTTTCAAAATTTCTGACAGAGATTCCGAAAGTACCAATGAATAAATTTTAACCATTAGAACATGCCAGTTGCCCTCAATGACATTAATTAGTTCTCTTAGTAGAGTGAGACAATTTCCAATATGTTATAAAATTATGGTGGCAGTTGAATGCATAAATACCCTTTATTATGAGAGATTTTAAACTCATTTCTTCAATTTGGTTGTGAAAAGATTCATTTCTTAGTTCTATTGCATTGATCAAATCACTCAAATGCCGATATCATGACATTGGTGGGAGGATATTATGTTATCATAGGGCTTGTTCTGCCCACAATTGAATTGAATTCCGCTTTCAGCACGGACGATATATTCTTTCTGAGCAGACATCCCTGGATCGAAGACGACCTCTCTTATCGTTGTTGCTGACTACCGTAATAATCATGCCTTCCTTATTTGTGTCAAATGACTCCACAATATTGCAAAATTACGAAGTGATAGTCTTGCATAAGCCTCCCCCGAAATTATCATGGACAGATCGGGCGACAAATCCGAAGATACGTATGTATTTTTTTTAAGGTAATCTACCGGTTAAGGTAGGTTTTTGGATGGAAACAACTACCAAACAAACATTTCATTATTCCTAACAAAACAAAAAATCCATCATCCTACTCTATATCAGGTCCTTCTTCATCTCTGAGTACCTCCTTCCTCCCTTCATCCCGACCAACATCCCTATCCTGTTCCTTCCCTTTCCTCGTTTGCCTAACATTCTCCCATCTATTACAGTCTTCAACTCCCACTGCCGGTCAATAACCCCTTCAGCCACTTTTCCTGCCTCCGTAGGATTTCTCCCAACAACCCCCTCTCTTCGCACACCATGCCCAGTACTTCCTCATTTGTTTTCTTCTCTGTTCATTTCACCTTCTCCATTCTTCTCCACACCCACATTTCAAAAGCCTCCAATCTACGTCTATCCTCCTGCTTCAATGACCACGTTTCCGCGCCGTACATATCTACGCTCCAAATTAATGTTTTTACGAGTCTTTTCTTAACATCCTTACTCAACGGGGAAAGTTTGGAAATGAGGAGAGGGCACTTTACTCGTATTGGTATTAGTTTAAAGTTTTATACAATCAAGGTGATGGCACCTGCTTTGGCTTGTCGCTCTTATTACAAAATTGTCAGTTTTAATTGGAGAGTTTGAATTAATTAATGTTCAGTTTATTACACAGAAAATATACGAGTCAATTAAGCACATAATGTTGATTTAGCAATATGTTTAATGAGTTCTTTTTATACAACTATGCACACATTTTTGATCGATTGTGCATTAGGTTGAATAAATTATGTAATGAATTGCTAACAAAGAGAACTTAGATGTGTATAATATATCTTATTTTAACAATTACGTGCCGGCGGTATTACTACCTTCCTTCATTTTTCTTCCACGATGTCCATGGAAATATTCTTTTCCATCCCTATTCTACTCTTACGGTTCTTGCCTCCGAGACAATAGTACACAGTGTACTATTCATTTTATTTTCCAAGCAACAGTAATTTGTTTCAGTTCGTGAAAGAGGAGGACATGGCAAAATAGAAGAGGAGAAAGGGGAAAAAGAATGGGGAAAAGAAATGATATATCGACTCCAGTGAACATTAGCCATTCCCCCTCTCCGCCTACGGTTTATTAGAAAGGGAGGGGGGGAAGTCGAAGGCAATTGTTCCAACTCGAAGAAATAATGAACGGCATGGAAGGCATTAAGCACCTTCGGAACTCTCCGAACTTTAACACCCCCGGTCTATATCTCCCGCATAAACTTCTTCTTTCATTAATACGGACGGGTGTCTGAAGGCTTTTGCAATTCACCAATCTCTTTCATCTAATAACAAGCGAAGGAAGACTTAGCTCAGCTTCGGTTTTAGTCTCTTTTTCCGTGCTCAAGGCTCGTCTTATGAAGTCGATTCTCATCCCTATCTCTCGCAAGACTCATGGCTCTCGGCTCGCTTTTGCGAAACAAATAGAGTGAATAAACTTGTTACGCCATATTAGGCATGGTACGTTTGATTTTTCTTAATAGGGGTGTATTCAATTTTGGACATTCCGCCAATCAAAGTGCTACGTGACGGGAAAATTACGCGTAGGCTCTCTCGTGTATCATGTAGTCTGTCAAAACTCAGCGTCTCGGAAATCCCGCGATGCAGCCGGTTACTGCGACCTCCCTTGGATAAATTTAGATGCTATATATATTATCTCTTACAGAATTAATAATTAGGAAGTCTCGTGCAAAATATATTTATAACATCTTGGCCCATACCATATTTACCCCCTGTCTCCCACATCATCTTTTATGAATTATGTTGAGATAAGTAATATCCTTTTGTTTTTCCTTATCATTTGAGATGGAGATATTGCTAAGATATTAAGGTACATAAAATAATTTATTGTGATACCCATAATTCCCTCCAAGCTGCTGATGCATCAGTAGCAGATTAAAATTAATAAATAAATTGAATTAAAAAAATTCCGATCGCTAGTTTGGCTATTGTTCGAAAGGGCTATTCAAATAATAAGTTTAGGTGTGAGATTTACACTAACAAAGATAAACATTTTACGAAAATTCGTTCCAGTTCTACATTATTCCCTTGGACACACGATTCGGGTACAAGAGTCTTCTTAAATTATGTTTATCGATAATGTTTTTATGATGGTCAGAGGACTACGAATAAATGCTTGAGAAGTAAATAAATGTGCAAGTAGGGTATGCGGCAAATGCACAATTTCAAGTAATTCATTCGCTCTAGTCTTTGTAAAGGTTGCGCCGTGAAAAGTGTCCCCTAAAAATTTTCAGTTATTCTTTGAAAATCCCGAACTTGGAAACTCCTCTTTAGCAGCTCGCAACGATGTATTAAATGGCAGCAGTTTATGGCTCAGAGAACAGGATAGTGTTTTGAATACACGTTTTCTTTTGTTAGATTCATTGCTCATGATTTTTGAACTCCCTGCATCATGCTTACATAATATTAGTCGAATAACTGATAGGCCATAAACCAATTGAAGGGTTCTTCAATTTTCTTAAGCAGCAGAAACATAATTTATTTGGTTATTTTGTATTATCAATCCCCTCCCGAATTCCGCCGCATCCTACCCGTAATTTCACGCAACCATTTTCAGAAAACCCAACTCTGGCTTTCCCCTCGACTCGCCTTGGACTTTTTCTTCCGCCTTCCTTCGCCCCTCGCCCTCTTTATTTATGCTGCATCTTCCCCGATATCTCCTCTCCATACCCTCTCCATCCGGAATTCTCCTCCCTCGTCGCCTACGCTACCCTTTGCACTCCCCACCAAAAAAATCCCCTCGGCTTCAGCACATCCTCCCATCACTCTTGCTTTCTTTATATCCCCAAACTAACGCTTAACGTATAATTTTCCCCCAAGCCCCATCGCTTATGCATTCCCTCTCTTCTTCCAACACCCACCCCTCCACTTCCTCTTGTCATCCCCCTCTGGGTATTTTCGATGATGAAAAAGAGAGCAAAAATATAGCACTACCTCTCTCCCTCTTTAAGTGCATTGTGTGTATACATGCTGTGTATATATATATATATATATATATATATATATATATATATATATATATATATATATATATATATACATATATACATACATATATATACACATACATACATATATATAGATAAATAAATATATGCATAGAAAAAAAAATATATATACACACACACACATACGTATATATTGCACATTCAAGCACGAAAACTCGCCGTATGACGAACATATATTCATTCACATGGAAATACAGGTAGATATAAGGAAAACGGATAGGAAAACATAAAAGGCGACCACAGGAGAGGAGGGGAAGGCGGAATCGACCAGATATAAAGTGCAAAAATATTTTCATAACCGAGACTTGAACCACGGATGTTTCCAATTGCTCAAACCTCTTGAGCTGTTAAGGAAACATAACTTACGCTGTAATCTGCGGAAGGTTAGTGCATCCGAGTGCTCCGATTCTTCGAACAGGAGATGGCGTTAGGGAGCTGTTTCACCCAGCAAAGGAGAAATGGATCACACAAGAGGAATGGACAGTTGTAAAAACATCATGCAACGTCATAAAGGATAGGAACAGTGCGTTTTGTGGCAAGCATTCTCAGAAGAAGGAGACAAGCCACAAAGGCGTAATACACTTTCAATCTCGAAAACCCGCCCTAAAGCAAAGATATATGTATTCACATGGCTCAAGTCCCGGACAAGGCATAATTTTCGCACTTGTGATCTGCTGCTATACACATATATAAACCATAAACACAGTAATCAACCCGAAGGTCGGTTTAGTAGGTGATGGTAGAGTTCACCCAGTACTAAGCCCTATACGGCGTGTGAAATTCACACACCAGGGTAGGGGGGCCAGTTCCTTTTCCTGTGCCGGTTATGGTTTCCCAGGAAGACCTGGTACCCGAAAAATCACATATCACTATAAAAGACTATAATTGGTTTATATATTTACGTTTTTTATTGCTTGATATGTATTTTCATCGTATCAGGAAGGTAAATATTAGGTCAATACAATGTCATGAGTTAATGAAGTTTTCTCGGGTCTTCCACCGGGTCAGGGGTTCCACGTTTGCTAACGATTCGACACTCGACTCCTGTATCATCCCCAGGACTGACCCTCCTCAGACCTGAGGACGATACTCGAGTAAATTATTCAGACGTTGGCAAACATGGAACCCCTGACCCGTTGGAATACCCGAGAAAAGTTCATCAAGCAGATACACCGGGAAATCACCAGAAACTACAAGGTGTTGAGTGGTTTCCTTAAGAATAACATATATATATATATATATATATATATATATATATATATATATATATATATATATATATATATATATATATATATATATAAACATAGTCCCCCCCTCTCATATCAACTTGACGCTAACGTCCCCCTATTTATTCATCTCATTCCTTTTTGAAGGTCCTTCATAGGAAATACAAAATGTCCCCCTTGCCAGTCCCTTGAACCTCTTCTCTGTCTGTAAGCAACCCTCGGACCCCTCAGACTTTTTTCCCTCTTCCCCATTTCTGCAGTATTTTTCTCAGAAGGGGAAGAAAGGTGCATATTCCATGATATGAATCGATATTTCCCAAATTTTGATGCATACATGCATATAAAGAGGGAATGATGCGGCAGCCGTGGTGGAATCCCATATGGAGGGCCCTTGAACAAAACCACGTTAAAGCGCTAAGGGCAGATCGTCAGTTTCAACCAATGATGTGATAAGTTTTCCTCCATCCCTAGGGAAGTTTTAGCTTGCATCCAACGCCCTCCATTCGTATTTGCATTTACATAAACACGAGTATTTCTGATTCTCAAATGGTCCGTTTTACTCCGGTGTAGTTTTCAAAATATTCTCTCCACAAATCTAATCCATGACTTCATCTAATTATCATTACCTCACGTTTTAGTGCATGTCTGTTTTAGTTGAATGTTTTTCGCATTATTTAATAAATCACGTACATTCCACTTGGTACAAGGGCGTATGGTGGGGGGTCTTTGTATGCCATACTAAGAGAGTGTTTCGTTAGAACAAAACCTTGGATACCCCTATTTTCAACAATGCGTAGCTATTATTGTCTTAGTTGTTTTCCATTTTATTGTAGTCGCGATAAGTGTCCGGGAAATTTTAATGCTGAAATCTATTAGTCTGTTAGATTTCTAATTAAGTAACAATTGTCGCCCCTTCTAATGCAATTAGGGGCCTAATTATATCTCCAATGTCGGATATATGTAAACCACGCGCTTTATGTATTTTTAATAAGTTTAATCTAGCCCTGAGTCTTCGCATGTCTATAGGTGTGTGTTAGCTGTGTGACACTTTGCATCCTTTGGTACGAGTTTTGACGAACCTAGCGGCCTTTCTCTGTACCCTATTCAATTATGTATTTAATGTTATTTGAAATGGATCGCAAACGCTCGCCGCATGCTCAATGAGAAGCCTCACTAAAGATAAATGGCACATTTTCTCCACTTTTTCATCGCTACATCTTTAGAATATACGTTTGACGAGTGGCAGGTTTTTTAACGGGCATCCACAAATATTGCGTATATTTTTTTATCCAAGAAAGATCCTATGAAACGGTTATCCCCAAGTATTTTACTTCAACCACGACGCTTAACAGAACACCTCCGAGTATGCAATTGCTAATGCGTAGTTGTACTATTTATTGTTTGATAAATGCGTGATGGTATATTTATTCGTATTTAATTGCAGCTCTTATTCTTCACACCATGTTTGAATGATGTTAAATCAGTTTTTAGTGAATCACGAATTGCGTTTTTCGCTTTTTCCATTTAGATTACGGTGTCATCGGCAAAGAGTCTTACGCTACTTTTTATTATACTAGTGATATTATTAATGTATACCAGAAGTAGTAGTGGTCCTATGACGCTATCCTGTGAGACGCTTGTTGTTACTTCCTCATAATTTGAGCTTGAGCCATCTATTACTTTTATTTGTTTTCGAACAGTGAGGAAGGCCCGAATCCAGTTTATTGCTTGACGATTTATTTCCTACCATTGCAACTTGTCAATCAATATAGCATGTGGGACTTTATTAAAGGAATTGTCAAGATCCAAATACATCGCACTTACTTGTTTGTTTCTTTTCCCCGACTCTAGAACGTCGTTTATAAAAAGAGCAAACTGCATTTTACATTATCTCTCCTTTCTGAATCCATGTTGTCTATTGGATAATGGGTTCCGTCTACTGGCTGTTCTGTAGCTGTAGCAATATTTTATATTTTATCGTATTGATATACTATTCTTTTACAGAATTAAGTGCACAACAGTCAATAATTATTCGTGTGTGCAAATATTAGCTGGTTTGTGACAAAGAAGAGTTTACTCTGCGTGTAATACTCACTCGTATATTTAAAGATCTAGCTTCGGATATTGCGCCGTATCTAGAAATAATATTTAAGAAGCCCCTGGTAGATCACAAGGTTCCAAGAGATTGGAAAACGTTTAACGTAGCAACAATATTTCAAAACGTATACTAGGAGGAACCGAATAGTTACAGACCTAACTCTCTCACATCCATTTCGTGAAAGGTCGGAACATATGGTAGCCAGTTCGATCATGAGACATCTCGATAATCAGAAGTTATAAATGAAAAATCAGCACAGTTTCCGAAAAGGTAGATCCTGAGAGGCACAACTTGCGCTTTATGATACTTTTACCTGTATTTCGGGAGAGAGCGATGTTCCAGTGGTCGCAATTTTTCTAGATTTTAAGAATGCTTTCGTCTAAGTGCCTCATAGTAAACTACTCGCAAAGCTAGAAGCATATGGCATAGATAAACATATCCGGAGTTGAATTAAAAGCTTTCTGAATGATCAGGAACAAAGAGTAGTGATAGATGGAGTTAGCTCAAATGCAGTGGAAGTATCTTCAGGTGTTCCCCAGGGAAGTGTAATTGGACCTGTTTAATTCCTACTTTCTGTTAACGATATTGACTTCGTAGTCACTTGTAAGATACGTTTATTTGCCGATGATGCAGTGGTTTACCATGATATCCGTGATCCTGAGGACACAGCAGCTTTGTCAGATGGCATACATGCTATACAACGCTGGTGTGACACTTGGAAATTAGAATTAAGCTTAAAGAAGTGCGAATTCATACATTTTTGGAAAAAGAACAATTCCTAATCGAATGCCTACTGCATTGAGTAAATAAGAAACATAAGTGAGTAAGAAACGTTGTTATGATAAACTTAGTAGCGTATCCAAAATATTAGAGCACCTAGGCTGGGAATCAGTAACGGAGCGAAGGTAAAATTACAATTTGAAGCTCTTGGATGCATTGGAAGGGCGTCTCTTTATCAGTGATTTTGAAAATGTATAATTGCATCAAATTGTATGATTAGCCAATATTTTCTGTTCGCAAACTTGAAAAAATGGCTCGTTGGTAAATTATTTTTCAACCAAAAAGTGATGTCGGCAGTTAATGGCTATTTTCAGTAGCATAACAGTTCTTATTATAAAAAGGGTATCGAACTTATCCAAAAAACGCTGGGAAAAGCGTAAAGAGCTGAAAGTATATTATATTGAAATATAAATAATTTTTTTTCCAAAATGTTTGTATTTTCTTTGTTACATCTGGGTTTTTCTGGGATCACCATCGTATCTTCGGATTTGTCGCTCGATCTGTCCATGATAATTTCGGGGGAGGCTTATGCAAGACTATTACTTCGTAATTTTGCAAGATTTTGGAGTGAACTGACGCAATAAGGAAGGCATGATTACCGTAGTCAGCATGTGTGATAAGGTTGGTCCTCCTAGATCCAGGGATGTCTACTCAGAAAGAATATATCGTGCCTGCAGAAAGCGGAATTCAATTCAATTGTGGGCAGTACAAGCCCTATGATAACATAATATCCTCCCACCATTGCCATTGAGTGAGTTAATCAATGCAAAAGAACTAAAAATGAATCTTTTCACAACCAAATTGAAGAAATGAGTTTTAAATCTCTCATAATAAAGGGTATTTATGCATTCAACTGCCACCATAATGTTTTAACACTCGCAAATTGTTCCATACTGCTGAGCGTGCCAACTTATGTCAATGAGGGCAACTGGCATGTTCTAATGGTTAAAATTTAGTCAATGACACTTTCAGAATCTCAGTCAGAAATGCTAAAAAAATTACGTATTAGTCATTAGTTAAATGTTTTAACTCATGCATCCAATACTTATTAAATATTTAGTAAATAATCCATAATTAACTCCTTACCTCGAAGTAACATAAATGTTTTTTTTAGGGCTTTCATTGGCTAAAAGATTATAAAAACAGTGAAGATGTCGTAATTCTTATGTTCCTTTTTATCCTTTATTCCTTATTTGTAGTTTAAAGTTCATGAGTTTCAGATTTGGGGCCAAATTTTTAATTCTTATCATTTATTAGGATATACGAGGGGGTTCCGCTTTTAATTTTATTAATAATAAATAATCGAGACGAGTGGGTAAAATTCATTCTTCATGTTAATTTCTAAAGAAAGGTTTTTATTGTTATGGTTTCTAAAGGCTTACGATGCTGACATTTCCATTATTTACTATAGACCACAGCGCTTTCGTTTGGCTTGCAAAAGTTGAAATGATGTGTTTGACGTTTCTTTTCACTTTTTACCTCCTGCACTAATATGTTGATTTATATCTTAAGGGTAATAAAAAGCATCCAATTTACGTACCTTGGTTAAAGATGAGACTATTTACTAACTTAGCCTCAGTGTTAAAACGGATTTTTTGGCCTTTTACATCGGTATATCAACAGTGATATCATTGGACATAATTACGAGCGCCCTAATAGGAGAAAAAACCCACCCAGGGGGGAATCGAACCCACGACCCTTGCATTGGTAGACAGGGGCTTTGCCCCGCCACCTTCGGGGTCGGCAAAAAACCTACGACGAGGATGGGATTCGAACCCACGCGTGCAGAGCACATTGGATTAGCAGTCCAACGCCTTAACCACTCGGCCACCTCGTCACGTTAGCGAATTATGTGCCGCAATTTTTCATCTACTTGTATCTTTTTTTGTTGATTTGTTTTATGGCTACCTTTTTCAGTGGGAAAAATCATCCCAGTAGTATTTAGAAATTGATTGAAAATATATGAACTTATTTGTAACATGATTTACATTTAGTACGGCTTACCAGGCAACACCCTTTAACTCCCATTGAAACAAATTCACCTTTTCCGGTGAGTATACAAGTATGTGGTCTGTATGAATGTTTCCCTAATCCCTCATTTCTTTTTAATACCGTGGGTTAAAGTCAATAAATTAGGAATGATGATTTAAAATAGTAGTTTCCATTCCTAGATATTTGAAGTTTTGCTTATGCAGTTTGGTAGCCATGTCGTCAAAGGCAGTTTTTGAGTTAGATGACTCCTTGGTTGAGGTCGTATATGGTTAGCGGAACATCATAACAGAGAAACATGTGGAAAAAGTACGCTCACATATAATTAGCATTACCTTTAAATAGTTTGTGTTTATCGTATAATACCCCAGCAGAATTGACTACACTCTTTTATTTTTACCCACCTTAAATGCTTTAGATATCCATTTCAATGATGTGGTCATTTATTTAACTCACGTAAGGCATACCTACGCATCGTAGATAATTTGTCCAAGCAATAAGATTGAAGGATAGGCGGAAGGCATAAACCATTATTGTTAATGGCCGTGTGCGATCGGCTTAGGTTTGAGTTTTTATGGACCCTGATACTACAAATGGCTGCACTCGTAAGCCCAAGTGAGCATGATACCAAATATCGTCAAATATAATACTCTACCTCTGAATAATAATTCATTCTTAAGCTTCTACCCCCCTTCCTTTCATCTAAAACGCATATTATTTTCCTCCCTCTACATCACCCTCAAGGATTTCTCCTTTCTCTCAATCGTCTTCATAAGCTCATTGCCTCTCAGTATTTCCTGCATCCTCTTTTTTCTGCTATTTAGAATTTCTCCTAGCTCTTTCTCAACTGTATCTACTGGTCGGTGTGCCACTCAGAGCTTTGGCATTTTGTTTCCGGGTCGTATGGAAAAACCCTGCTTATTTAACCCATTGTAGGAGAGATCATGCTAATAAATCTAGAGAGATTAAGTGTAGGACAGAAAGATTTAAGATGCCATTTTTTCCGCGAACGATAGGGGATCATAATAACATTGTTCGACCGCGAAACGGTCATGTTCGGGTAAAATTATTCTGCCATGTATTTACTCCGTGCCACACACCCTGGCGGTGGTTTGCAGGTTATGCATAAATAAATAAATAGATTGGGAGCTTTTGAAATGCACGTATGGGTAAGGTTAAGTAGACAAAAAGAGAAAGAAATGAGGAAAAGCTGGACATAGTTGGGACGGAGAGGGGATTTTTGTCAGAAATCCTTAGGAAACAGGAAAAATGGAAGCATAGCATATCGATTGGCAGTGGGATTTTAACGACTGTAATAGAGAGGAGAATATTAGGCAAACGAGGAAGGGGCAGGAATAGAATTGGGATGTTGGACGGAATGAAGAGGGGAAGGAAGAATATGGTGATGTAGAGGGACTTATTAAAGAGTCGGATGTTGGGTTGTGTTTTGTGAGGAAAGACAAGATATTTGTTTCGCAGTCGTGTCCATCCAAAACCTTTATTAACAGGAAGATTACTTAAAATAAATGGCGGTTTTTTAAGGGAACCCTTAGATTACCATTTTTATTTTTTTTATTCATCCAATATAATATAACTAATAAGGTAAGTTTTTTGCATTTTGTTACGTCATTTGTTTTCTACTAGTCGCGAGAACGTTCTCAAATTTGTCCAGCATCCTTCCCTCCTTCGTTTCTCTTACTTGCCTTCCTGCTCCCTAAAAGCGCTCTTCCCTTACTTCCTCTACCGGGCGTGTACTCCTTCTATCGGGAATGTCATTATCCCTCTGCATTATGGTATTTTCTCCATTCATTTCTCCTGATATTTTTCATTTCCTCTCTAAATTTTCTCTCCTTGTCTAAGACCTTTTTTATTTGTAAGATAATTTTTCTTTCTTTATGTCAATTTTCTTTCTCAAATCTCCTCCCATTTCATAAATTCCTCCAATGTACGCTCATTTCTTAACAATAATATCCAGATTTAAAATCCATTTAAATCAAATTTCCAAATTGAATACTTTTATCAATCTTTTTTTTTAATTTACCCGGTGGACCCTTCGGCAACTTTATTCATTCTGTAAATGAATCTCCCTCTATGATTCTATGCATAGGTAATATAAACGCTTCCAATTTACTTTGAAAATGCTACCATTTATTTTTAACCCTGTACCCTAGGAAGTTTGAATTCATAGGCATTATTCCACCATTATCATTCATTTACAGCAAGTATCTCTGCTCACTTAATGGAAAATCCATTGCAATTCGGGGTTTTATATTATCACGTCCTTCAGCGTGCCCTTCTACGATTTCTCTCATAGATTTCTCAGTTTCAAGCTGAAAATGAAGGTATTTCAGTCCAGTGGAGGAGTCTAGACTGGCGAAGGACTCTGGTTTTAAAAAACGAGTCCTCTGCCATAACGGATCATAATTGGTCGGAACGAGGTCAAATAATAAATTTTGAAGAGATTCAGATAAAAGAGATAAAAAATTGAGGATGAAAAAGGGCAGCTATTGAAATTACAAGGAACCCTAGGAGTCCAAGTAGAGAACCCTAGTACACCATCCTCCATACATAGGAGAGGATCCTCTCCATCTGGAGAAAATAGGCAATCAGGGAGCACCGACGACCCATGCCCAGGGCAGGGGAGACTACAGCGAAGAGGTACGTACTGTCGTCTTGAGTAGGGATGAACTTCGACGCCAACAACTATGATTTAATATTCTTGATATCTATGATCTATGTGGAATGTTATTTAATTTGTCAGTGTCAAATCAATTAGGGCTGCAAAAAAAGAAATTCCCTCAGTTCTTATTAATTGCACCTCCATTGTAAAAAAACGACGTGAAAGTAAACGACGCATTATTCCTTGGAAGATGAATGACATATTTGGGTATTGTAGCTAAGAGTGGCTTACCCATTTAGTTTCTACATGATTTCATAGGATTTTTTTTTAATTTTTCAATTTTTTTAAACACGTGTACTTTTTCAACTGTTGTTATTTCAACCCTATGATTCTTTAAAACTGGAGGCTTGTGGCTAAAGTTCATTCCTGCACTTATTAACGTAACGTATGTATAATTAATCCAAAATATTGCTTATTTTAACCAAACTGGCATTATGAATAGTTCCATTTGGATAATATTTGCAAATATGCACATTCATAAATCCATATTACTTTTAAATGTGGTCTTTATTCCGTGATTAATCTTTTCTCATTTAACCGCGATGTGATCATTTCACTTATTTTTTTCCGCCTTCTTCGTTTATAACCGGGGTTGGAAAAGTAGCCATTGTTTGACACAGAAATAAAAATAATGTAACTGTGATCGAGGGAGTATTTTATGCTTTCCCATCTTTCATTTTAGTGGGTAATCTAGGAAGAAAAAAACGAACATACTGCCCATAATGTCTCTGTTCAGCTTCCAATTAATTTATAAATGGAATCGGCCGATACATTTTGCTCTGCTATGATATCATTCTTCAAATAGGAACCAAAAAATGCCATTTATTCATCACGCGATACCAGAATTCATGATTGACGGGAGATATAAATTTTATTGTTACCATGGATGCGACTCAAAGATACTGTATTCCACTCAAAAAAGGTTTTACTTAATAGTTCTCTTTATGAACGCAAAAGGGTAGTAAACCGATTGTTGAGAGGTACTGCAATAAAATCAGCAATTTATTCCTTCACACATATGTACAATAGTGCGAAGGAGACATTCAAAGATGAATTGTTTTAATTCAAAGAACGTTTACAAAAAGGATGGAGTGGTTGACAGGATCCTTAATTAGGATGTGAAGAAAATACTATTCAAATATTTGATAAGAGGCGTTGTTTCCTATGGCTCGGACACCTGGTCGTTAGAAGGAGGAAGGTCCGCGTAGATCGGAGGCTATATAAATGTGGAACAGGACGTTGTGAAATAGTTTATCGTAGGTTGGACATTCAGAATATTTTGTTGATAGTTAGTGAAGGCTCAGTGTAAAGTGTGAAGCCTGAATTCATCAGAAACTTACCGGTGGACTGCTACTTAAAATAGTGATAAGCATTGCAGAGATTTATTGTGCTAGGAAGGGCAATATGAAAAGGTGATTTATAATCCTTTGAAAAATAGGGAATTTGTATTTAACTCTAAGCGTAGATATGGTGAAAAGTGGGATTTATTTGTCAATACGGGTATTAGATTCGTCTTCGGGGATGAATCCGTTTTCATTGCAAAAGACCATTATTATGCTCCTGAGCATATATTTTTAATTCTGGAGCAGGAGTCATACATGGATAGGAGTGGTCTGAGATAGGCTTCCCACGCAAAGAGAGAGAGAATCCGAGCACACCTAACGAATTTCTCTCCCTCTCGGACCAATTTGGGAAACCTCTTCTCCCCACTTGCCCCTTCTCCGCAATCCATCTTCCAACTTTTACCCATCCATATAAGTCTCCTTCCCCCTGCACCACGAAAGTCTCAGTCTCCTCCAGGAGCGTTCGTCGGGGTCCCTCCTCTCCCGACGTTCTCAATGTTCACTGCTAATTCCCCCCTCCCAACCGTCGTCTTCCCTACTTCTCCCCTTCTGGTCTCCTCCGCCATTTCGTAAATTCCCTTCTCTAATGCACCCCCGTTCTTCTTATGAGGAGGTCGGAATTAGGTGGATGGGAGGGAGGAAGGGGCGAGCTAGTGAGAGGGCACGTTAAAAAGGACAGCTTTTATGCCTGGCATTCATCCAGAACCAATCAATGGACTACACCGATGGCCCTGGCGCGTCCTCCCCTGACAAGCGGATCACGTCCTGACTGCCGATAACACTAACTCTACCCACCCCCGACCACGAAGAACCTCGGTGCACGAGACATCACCCTCCCTTGGTGCTCGTAGACACCAGCATGTCTCAGTCCTTTCCACTGCCGCAACACTCTCGCGTGTTTGGTGGAGTGGCAAGCAGGAGGAGGGCCTTCCGCCGTGGGGAAGAAACGCCCACATGAAGCAAACAAGGTCAGCGCGACTGTAAGTCCGAGGGTGACTCACCGTCACCTATTGTGTGACCTGGGTAGGCGCAGTGTGTGTTGGGAGGGATCGCTCACCAGTGGTTGACTGTCGCAAGTCGCCCGGTTAGTTAGTTGCCTTAGTTCACTTGGCCCGGGGGGAGTGAGTCGAGTGGTATGCAGTGGTGATCGTTTACCGTGCCTCGGCAACAATTTAAGGGTGACCGGCGGTTGCTTAGGTCCGCTCGGCGGTCCCAACTTGTGCATCGATGAGTCCAGTCCGAATGACCTCTCTCGATTGTTTGGTCGTGGATTCGACCGGGCGAATTGATTCGCTTTCGGGCTATGAAGGGCGCCTGAATTATGCCTCTTCGTTGGTTTAGGATCCGAGGATGTGATTATCCGTCCCTGGGAAGCATTGCACCCCAATATTCAGGACAATGGAACCGCTGAACGAGCAGTCATTTGCTTTCCGAACCTCCCGATCTTCATTTTCGCAAGAGCATTTTAAATTTCGTATCTGCTACCTTGTTGCGTATCAGAGAATTTTAAATTTAAACGTTGTAAATGCCTAATACCTTCTTATGTCATTTCGTCGTCTTAGTTACTCCCGTATTCAGGTTTCCTCTGCTATACACATTTGTATTTTTCATTTCCTATGGATCTTTATTTTAATGATTTCTAAGATCTCTGAATGTATTTTTTTTATTCCTAGGGCACTCACCATATTGCGTTAAAAATGTTCCAGATAAATATTTCAGTGATTAATGGTTATTCCCACTTATCCCATAATGTGTCCATGTATATCTTCTGAAAGAAGTACTAGAGGAAATTTTAACAATTTAATGCTATTGCTCCCGAGAGAAAGAAATCAGGCGTGGGATTCCCGATGATATTTTCATCATGGGACAAAAATATAAATATGTCACGATTTTCGGAATTATGCCGACAAGATCGGAAGATGATGGCGAGCATTAGTTTTCAATAACTTCTCACGAAGGCGGCATTTCATTATTAAATGAAAACATAAACAAAACAACTCTTTGACTACACTAAGGTGTTTACCAGTTTTGATGCTACATATTAAAAGATAAAATATTTTTTAGGGCCCAGATTATGCTACAGTGTAGCGAAACCAGGCGACACTGATGAATTCTTTCCTGTAGAAACGCAGACTTTTTGAGTCTTCCTTCTTGTTTTATAAAATCAATACTCAGTATGTGTTGCTTGAAGTCCACTAAAGTCTAACGTGAAGATTTTTCGAGAAATGTATCTCCAAACCAGGGAAATAATTGAGTTCAAGCCATTAAGTGCCGATATGCATGTCATAATAAAACCGAAAACATTTATTTTAATAAAAAATCAATGATTTCATCTCAAATTTTTAAGCTAATTATTTCGTGGCATAAACAGGCATGTGTGTGTATTTTTCTGGTTTAAATGAGTAATTATGCATATTAATATACATGTACGAAACTCATATTTGTGCATGTACGGCTGGCACCCTAAATCCCCCCAGCCATACACCCTCTCGGCGATTTGTGGGGTTTTGTGTACATTTAGACAAAACGGAAAACGCCCATCCTATAATGCCCAAACCGTGGTTGCTGACGTAAAAATTAATTTCCACGAATGATGCTCATTTCCCCATTTTATGATGTCAACTAATTTTGAGATACTTCATCATTTATGTAGACATCATTTACTCAATTGCACTCTATCATCAGCACCTTTAACAAATAAGTTTACCTTTTTCATTTTTTTACTGAATACTTCGGAAGCTCACCAAACTGTGGTAACTGCGTTGATAAGATTGTCCTTACGTCCATACACGCAGTGTCTCCAAAGAGCATTGTATGATGAAAGGATTGATGGATCCTTGCTCAACTAAAAATTCATTAATTTATATGTTTCTTAATATTTCTATTAAGTCGAGGTACCTATACAATAAGCATTGCCATGTGCGTGACAGCTACCGATGCAAAGTATATACTTCGTTTATCTCTAAAGTTTTACAGTTGTCTACGTTCCCCATGCTCTGGTTATTACCTGCTCTCTTTCCCCGGGCACAACCATTTCCCCCAAAACGATTCGTTCGGCTTCGATTCAGCTCCAACCGTTATCGAATCCCCGTTCAATTTTCCCTCGAATTCCAAGCCCAGCTCCATTCCCACCCCAATCCTATATCGAATACATTTACTTCCTATTCTTCTCTAACCCCTCCCGAAAACTCTCTCTCTCTCGGATAAAAATAGCATACGACGCTACTTACTCCATTCCCGCGGGAGATCTACCTGGAGGGTGGTGGAAATCAGAGCCAATTGCTCCGGCTTTGACGCCTGTCTCACACTGCGGGGGGTAAGAGGGGCGTCGGGGGAAGGTGACGGAGAGAGGAGTCCCTTGCCCACCCTCTCCGCATCGACCGTCGCCACCCTCTTGCGCGCTCCACGATATTTTCTCCCCTAATATTCCCTCTCCCAACCAACCCCTCAATCTTTCCTAGTTCAAATCTTCTCTCCACCACGTTCGCCCCCTCCATCACCGTCCAATGTTGCCTCCGCTCCCTCCAGAATCTCCCTTCAATCCCCCCTTGACTCTTGTCACCCTTATTACCCACCCTCATCCTCCCTTTTCCCTAAATCGGCCCTGAAATGGAGGCATACTGACGCCTTACCGCATTTCCCCTCGACGTAGCAATTCGATATAAAATCCATTGGTCAAGCCACCACAGTGATCAGTCTCCCAGGATGTCAAGGGTTAATTTGTGGTGAACCTCTTAGTAAAAATGATGCCCCCGTATTATTATTTCGAGGTGGAGTATATTTGTGCTCCAGCATCCACCGCAGGGGAGCGACGCATAGGATATGACTCATCGATAAGCTACTTGCTTTACTCAAGTCAAGTGCCCCTGAGGGCCCATTGTTTTCATTTTTTGAAGCATCATTTGTTTTGTGTTGAATCGATTGTGAGTTTCGAGGGTGAATTAGTACCTATCGACTGTTCTGCGGGTGCGTTAAGCGTTGCGTTAGAGGCAAGATGTGATGCTTAGGGTTGGCAGCCATCATCTTATGAGAAATCACCTTGGTGTTAGCGAATTTCGTCTGAGAGTTTTAGAATAGCGATTGTAGCTAAGTGTATTGTTTTTGACTGATTAAATGAATTGAAATACTGATACATCCCCCAGCTTTTAGATTGCAGGAACATTTATAACATACCTAACACGCATCTGCGATGGCGTGTGGTGGGGGATGTCAAATATTAAGACACCAAGTATGCATTCACCAACATAAATTCATATATTTGAATGAGTATTTGCTAAAAAAATACACTCTTGCACATTAACGCAAGGATGCCTGTAAATATATTGCAATAATCACTGAAGTAACTGCATATTTGCCTTTAAGTAAATATGTTCGGGTGCAAAGGTACGATTTTGTTGTAATTGCGTATCGTGCGGGTGAAGAACGAGTGCTTGAATATTTCGGTGATGTTGTTAATCTCTCTGATTTCGCCTTGGTGGTCGACTCTACCGACATAATCTGCTGCCATAATGATTCCACCCGCTCACCGCCTGATTTTTCCAACACACTCGCTACGCTAGAGTGCATATAGCTACGTCCTCCTCCTACGTCTCAAATACTTGCCGCGTATCCCAAATGTAGCCTAAGTAAAGCCGAGTAACGTCTCCTTCTTACCTTTTCATTTAAGTTCCCTACAATCCGTCAAGTGAAACGTGGTTTCTTTAAGTTTATTTATTAGAATGTTTTGAATCCATTTTTTGTTAATATTTTTCAGATTTACCAAATTAAAAAATGGACTTCAGGGTAATACTCAAATATGAAACCTGTCCTGAGAAGTTTAATTCGGTCCCATTTATTTATCTATTTTATTTAACTATGATTCACTCGTAATTTACTTTTCACTTCTGACACTTCAATGCCGTACATTTCCTTATATTTAATCCTAATTCCAATTCGTTGCCATACCGATAGCTTGCCTAAATAGCTATCAAATAGTCCGATATCCTCTGTGTCCTTATCTCTCTGTCAATCAATAAGCTTCCGATAAATGATCTATTATTGCTGTTGATAACAACCCTTAATGCATTATGGCCGTTATTAATCATGGATGTCAGTTTTTCGTTCAGCGTTTCAGTCCCACCATTGAGATTGTTGTTTTTATGTACTGTATTGATGGTTTTCTTCCCTCTGTTTCTTTCAGCATTTCTTGTCACCGTTCTTACTTGTCATCAATCCTAAGATTGGTTCTACGATGCGCCCTCCTCTTTTCTTCAATCGGTTACTCTCTTCACGCGTACATATTTCTCATCTTTGACATCTGCCACTAATGGCTTTTTCTATCACTATCACCCACAGTCCCATCTAGGGTCTCCTTGGATCATCTTTTTCCATTTCACTCCTCTGAAACATCAAGCAGTCGTGTCTGCAAAAGTTTCCATTTGGACTTTCATTCTTATTTCCATAGATTTTATCCGCACGATACAATTTCTACTCCAATTCTTCTAGAACCTCAGTCTTTAGTCGTGCCATTTAACTACTTCACAAATTCATACTTTCATCTAACCTTTATCATTTTTATGTGTTACCACATTTCTATTGCTCTGCTCCTATGTTATGATTTGAAGAGATCCTTTACTTGTGTTGCCATCTGTTAGTCTACTTCAGTCAGAATAGTTTCTTCACCACGGATAAACTAATAATCATTAACTTTTCTTTTCTTCCATTCTACTAAAAATTTTCAAATTGATTCTGTAGCACGCACTTTATGCCATTGTAGTCCCCTTCTTGAAACAAGTAATTAATTTTCCTTTTAGGCTTCTTATTTAGCTACTCTATATAGCGAAAAACTAGCATCTACTGCCTTTTTTTAAGGTAATCTACCGGTTAAGGTGGGGTTTTGGATGGACATAACTACCAAACAAACATTTTATTACTCTTAACAAAACACTAAATCCATCATACTACTCTATATCAGGTCCCTCATCATCTCTGAGTACTTTCTTCCTCCCTTCATCCCGTCCAATATCCCTATCCTGTTCCTTCCCTTTCCTCTTTTACCCAACATTCTCCCTTCTATCACAGTCTTCAACATCCCACTGCCGGTCAACACCCCCTTCATCCACTTTTCCTGCCTCCATAGGATTTCTCCTAACAAACCCCTCTCTTCGCCCACCATATCTACTGCCTTGTGGTCACTAATTCCATTAATAGATTCTACAGTTAAGACTATTACGGGAATATTCGTTGCTAACAGATCAGCAATGTTATCGCCCCTAGATGGTGAAGTGACAAGTTCTACATCTACATCTACATAATACCCCTCAAGCCGCCGCAAGGGCGTGTGGCGGGGGGTGTTAGGTCACCAACCGTAAAAAGAAAAATACCACATGCAAAAAAAACAACACGGAAAATTACACCCACAGCAGCGCACACACTCATGCAAAAATCCCTTCATCCAATACTCATGCAAACACATAAACCGCAAAACAACTAAAAAACTGCACCCCATGATGCAGCACGAAAGACATCCTACAACACGGAAGCCAGGACACAACAAGCAAGAAAGTGAAACATCACTACCACATGAAAATGCACCACGAAACACTCTACCCCCAAAGAGTCTCTAAATGGCAGGGAATGCGACCCAACGTTGCAGGTAGCAGGAATTTGCCCCCGCGGGGAGGGACGAGGGATTGCAAGGGAGACTTAAAAACAGATGAACGGAACACGAATGAGGTCATTCGGAAAGAATGGGTTATTATAGCAAAACACATAAGGTTAGTGGAAGAGCATGTATTTAAATACAACTAATTATTTTTTAGACGCTGAGGGTGGCAAGTGGAATTTTTGCTATCTATAACCCTGCAGTTGCTATCCCGTATTGTCCGTGGGAAGAAGGAGTCCTTGAGTCGGCTAGTTCTGGCATCTATTTCCCGAATTTTATATGCATGATCCAAGCGACTAATGTATGTAGGAGTACGAATAATTTGCGAGACCTCGGTGCTGAAACATGCGGATCTAAATTTATTTAATAATTTCAATCTTGCATTGAATCGTCTCTCAGCCAATGATTCCCACCCCAAATCCATGAGCATTTCGGTGACGCTCTGCGTTTTATCGTAGGAATTTTTTACAAAACGGGCTGCCCGGCGTTGAACCTTCTCAATTTCCCGAATGAGACCTTTTTCACTCGGATCCCACACGCTGCATGCGTATTCTAAATGAGGCCTTACAAGAGCGTGGTAACAACGTTCCTTGACCTTCGAGTCACTTTTGCCGACAATGCGTCTAATGAATCCCAATTTTTTATATGCTTGACCGCAGACTTTACGTATGTGAGTCCCCCAAGTTAAGTCTTTGGTGAATGTGACACCTAGGTATTTTACCGTATCAACTACTGCTAGGTCACCTCCAGCTAATTTGTAAGCAAATCCCTTTGATCTTTTAAAGAAATTTACCACTGAACATTTATTATAATTTAGAGTCAATCCCCAGTTAGAACACCATTTAGTAATGCAATCTAAATCCTGCTCCAGAATAAAACGATCCTCATCCTCAGATATCTCCCGATAGATCACCGTGTCATCCGCGAACATCCTAATTTTACTTTTCACTTCGCGGTTCAAATCGTTAACAAATATCAAGAAAAGCAACGGCCCGATCACACTTCCCTGAGGTACCCCCGACGTGACTCGAACGCTGTCGGAACTAGCGCCATCAAGGACTACCCTCTGTTCCCGCTCCGAAAGAAAATCTTTAACCCAACTTATGGCGCCCTTGTTTATACCCGCGACCTTTAATTTATGAATGAGTTTACCGTGTGGGACCTTATCAAATGCCTTTTGAAAATCTAAGAATATGGCATCCACTTGCCTACCTCTCTCACCCGATAAAAGTAAATCATGTGTAAATAATCCTAATTGGGTTTCGCAGGAGCGAGTTTTCCTGAATCCGTGTTGATTGTCACTTAAAAAGTTAATATTGAAAGTTGATGCAATTAGTACAACGTAAAAGAATTCAATTGTGATTTTTAGAAAGCTTTGTCTGTATCGCCCGTTTTAAAACTATATATAGCTAAGTAAATAGATGGGACATCGACATCTCCACCAATTATATTACGTCGCGATCATTGTGTTGGGATAAGAAACCTTTGATTTACTGATATAATTCTAGTATTGAATTGTCCCTGTCGACTGGCGGTCTGTAATGGGCGCATGCATAAACCTCTTTGGTTCGAGGACTTTTTGATATTCAAACTGCCTTGAGGACAGTTTTGGGGTTTTTTGAGGACTGTTCGATAACCAAACTTGTATGGAAATAAAATAAATTTTCTTGAATTTTTATGAAGTTTGAATAAGAAATGGATTAGGTTTTTGTAAAAATATTTCAATATCAATTTATAACAGATCTAATTTCAAAATATACTCTTTTGTTTTGCCCGTGAAATTTCGGCACAATTATGTGAGCGAGAAACATGGTATTTGCCACAATGGTTCATCATCCTTCGAAATACATCCCTTGATCGCAGGGAAAAATCAAAGGTTTTATCTCTTATCATTTCCCGCCTTTTTTAACGAACGCGCAAGTATGCAATGTAACTTCGAATAAACTAACTTAACCCTCCACTTAAAGACTGCGTTTTGCGCTATTAGTTTATCAATTGAAAGATATTAGATGGTACCATTTCAACAGATTCAACTGATACAAAAATATTCCAAAAGAGTAGAAGTAAAATTTATATGAAATCTCTTCTGATCGGAAATCTACATAATACGTATATCGCAAGTCGCGTGGACAAGGGCGCGAGTCTTAGGTCACCAGCCATACATCTACATCTACATAATACCCCGCAAGCCGCCGCAAGGGCGTGTGGCGGGGGGTGTTAGGTCACCAACCGTAAAAACAACCATACATGAATAATAAGAAAACATTACACCTCTACACCAATATAAATTCATCACGCACTCGCACAAATTTAATCACTCGAAAGAAAGTACTTATATGTACGAATATTCAATTACGAGATATACTCAAATCATGCAAGAAGAATTTTAAAGAGAATGGATCTATTAAAATTCATGCAGGATAGCGACAAAATATATTTGTACTCCAGCAATACTAATTATCTTCTTCGCGCCCGTTTTCACATCTATTTTGATCTCTAATCGCACGAGGAAAAAATTACATCTGTTCTGCAATCTCGTATAACCCTGATTTTACGTTCGTGATCTGATCTACCATAGTAAGCCGAAGCCTATAATGTGTGTTTAACATCCTCAGATAAGTGACTTGCCTCAAATTTACGCACTAAATTTAACCTGTATTTACATCAAGGGAAAAGGTGAAAAACATGACATTACGATGAAGATGAACGGGAGGACTTTAATACTTCCGCGAAACTCTTTGAACGTCTGAGAAAGAGCAAGATGTCGGCAGGGTTGGAGGGGATGAGGGAACAAAAAAAGAAATCGGCGGTGGGTGCAGGAGTGTACGTATGGGAGCTGAGTAGACATTGGGAGGGTTTTTCCCTTTCGATGAATATATAAGCCACAAACGCTGAAATATCCGAGACGTAGGGAAAATCAAGAGTGATGTTTAGAGCAGCAGTCAAAGGGATTCGAAAGGACGGGAGCGAGCTGGGGATTGATTTTTGGGAAGCGATTCCGGGTATTTGGTGAATTTGAGTAACGTATCAGAGAAAAGATGGCACCATAGGATGTAAATTTATTTCTAATTCAATGTTTGAACTTTCCTGGATAGTGACATTGATTTAAGGAATAACGTTTGAAGATCATACCTGACCTAGTTTTTGAAAAACTTTTTTATAAATTATAACTTGGATAAACCTCTCAAAGTAAATTAGCAACATTAATAAGTTTACCTCAGTGTACTGATATGTTAATACCTTACCTACTGTAGTACATTTTTAGTAATAGATATTGTTGCTCTTCCCTATACATAGCGTTAATTCGTTAAAAATATATGCAAACTCGAATCGATTCAATAATCATGTATTTTGAAAACAATTTAAATCGTGTCATTAGGAAATTGTTTATATATTTTTGATGGCTGGAAGGCATAAAGTGCAAAGCTGTTCATAAAAATTTGGCCTTCTTGAGAAAATTAGAGGAATGCATACAAAGTGAATTTGAGAAAGCATTAATATCTCACCGCCTATTTATTCTTTTTTATGCATACATTTATCAAAATAAGTGTGCCTCTGTTTCTTTATTAATTCTGTTACGTTGCTCCTTTAATTATTTCCTCTGGCTGCATCAATTAAAAGTGTTTGTTCCAATTTATTGATTGATCCGCAAGGCCAATTAAAAGTATAAAAATATCCCTAATGCCTAGGAGATAAACATATTTACCGTATACTATTTGAGGATTTTTAGGTTTGGGGCCATATTTTTAAGTGCATTTTGAGGATATAATCCTGGCTCCCGTTTATAGCAGCGGATGACAAGACTCTTGTTTACCTGAATGGAGTCCTTTAGTTTCTTTGTTCTGTCGTGGTAAGTTTTAGAAAAATTGCATTGCTAAGTCTTTTTTCAATTTTTTAACCCAGAATGTCCTGATTACGTATTCGATAAAGATGATGGTAGTAGGTCGTCCTAAGGGCTAAAGTAATTTTTTAATTCTTTTCCCCGAGATGACACAAATTGAATTCAAACATGGTCGTATTTAGAAAAGATGAAAAGGACCAAATAAGCTCCCAAAAAAGGGTTATTATAACACGTTTTAATGCGAAGCAAACTAAATACTCAACATCATACTTTAAACTTCAAAATAAATAACTATTAACCACGCATAAAAAGTATGACTATTTTTATCATAAAAATATTCCATTCTTATAGACATAAACGTAATTGATACCTCTTTCTCACTCAATGAGTTTGCACGAGAGTCAAGATTATACTAGTATTTCATTAAATTTAGCACCCGAAAGATTTGCCATCCTTACCCTACACATTTAAGAGTGACTACAGCTACACGCCTCTCGTAATGATGTCAACATTCCTCCGGAATTTCTCTTAACCGTTTTCCATATATCCTAAATACCTGCCGCGCATGCCGAAAGTAGTCTAACTAAAGCGGGGTCAGGCCTCCCTCTTGCCATTTTATTGCAGTTTCCTGCAACCCGCCACATGAAAAAGTTTACTTTAAGCATTTTAATGCTAACATTGAGAAGCAATGTCTTTAAAAATCTTATTTAGACACATCACACTAATGGATTGACTTCAGGATAATATCAAAGTATGGTGCACATTTTTTTCTAATTGTTGCAACTCAATCCAATAGAAATTCATATACTATATTGTAATTTACCATTCCACTTCATAAACTTAAATTTTCCAACCTATGATACATCTACATCTACATCTACATAATACCCCGCAAGCCGCCGCAAGGGCGTGTGGCGGGGGGTGTTAGGTCACCAACCGTAAAAAAGAAAAATACCACATGCAAAAAAACAACACGGAAAATTACACCCACAGCAGCGCACACACATGCAAAAATCCCTTCATCCAATACTCATGCAAACACATATACCGCAAAACAACTAAAAAACTGCACCCCATGATGCAGCACGAATGATGCAATGATGATAAATGCAACTTACTGCTACATGCACCGGTATATAGGGTTAAAATTTGGAAAGCATGAAAATGGAAAACATATAGATATTCTACATATAAATTTTCCTTACAGTTCGTAAACACAAAGTTTTCAAGTGTTCCCAGAGATTATCTGTAAAGCAGCTCATCAGCTTTGAAATAACATTTTGACAGATGATATTTTCGAATTTTTCCTCACTAAATTTCGGCACGCTAGAATGGTCACCACTACTACACAGACACGAAGGGTCGAATTGACTTCCACCTAACTCACACCATGGCTGCGTGCCTTTTATCTTTTCAGAATCACCTCTCTTTCTCTTCCCTCAATAACACGTTGATTGACTCTTCTAAAGCCTCCCGCATGACGGCACGAAGCTTGTTCTTTGATCTCCCTTCATTTTCAAACCCGCGACTTTAATAAAAAAAGTTGACTTCAAAATTCTCCATCTTCTAAATGATAACTATCGTTAAATATATCTTGGGCTATTATTTTACTCACAAAATTATCTGTAACATTTATAACTACATCTCAATGATACCTCGCAAGCCACCGTAAGGGAGAATGGCGGGGGGTGGTTGGTCACCACCCGTAAATAGGAACAATCCCGCATGCAAAATCAACACCATGAAAAATTACATCCACAGTGGCGTACAACATACAAAACCCTTCTTCCAACGCTCATGAAAACACATATACCATAAACCAGCAAACAACTGGACCTCAGGATGCAGCAGGAAAGCCATCCAACAACGTGCAAGCCAGAACATGACAAGCAAAAAGGCGGAACTCCACCACCACATGAACAAGCGACACAAAACGCTCTCCCCTCCAAGGAGACCGTGAAAGGTAAGGAAAGTGACCCACCGATGTAGGTAGTGGGCGGGTCCCACGCGGACAGAGGTGAGGGCTTGAAGGGGAGACTTAAAAACAGATGAACAGAAATGCATGAAGACCTGGAACCTTCGTAATGTGGTTCTAAAAGCAAACTATCGTAAATATCAATTCAAAGTTAAAACGAAAATTGAGGAGGTTAACCGAAAGGCAAAAATTAGCAGACAATAAGGAGCATTTTAATGGAAATCTGGGCTGCAATCGTAGCAGTTCAGGAGGGTTGGTTGGAGGAGCCTTTTTAAGTTTTTGTTTGTCTTACGATATCAGTGGTTATTTTGATTATTTAGCACAACTCTGTATGCTTGTTTAAATGATGTTCCTTTTTTCGTTTACTTTTATTCCGAGCAAATTAATGCTAGTAGTCCTTCAATTTACGTATGAAATGAATAATTTTAAGTCACTTCTGAAATACCAAAAATGTGCCAGTGAAGTTACTTTTTTCATGATGATGATCATTTCGTAAATAAATTGCGGATCGGGACTTACACAACTGTATTCGAAAATAGCATGGACATTTCACCAATTGAAAAAAACAACAATGCAAAGAAAGCGAAGAAAACTTCGTAAACTAAAAAATGCACGTTATTCCGTCTGAAAATTCGTCCTTCTTTTCCCTATTTCGTACTTTGTGTCCATTTTCAAAAGGAAAGGATCCATTTTTGTGGTAGAAATTCTAAAATAATTGATTCGGATTCCTTCTGAAACTCGTTGAACAAAATATTTAGCGAAATATATCCAGGTTTAAATGTTCGGCAAATATCGTCGCCCTTTATTACCTGCACAGCGCTCTAGCGCCGAGAAAAGAGACTGAAGATGTCGGAGAGACAATCGCTGGCAAGCAGTTGATAGTGTTGGAACGATGGGAAAGTAGGAAGAGGCACGGAAGAATAGGCGTGTAGCCGAAGAATGCTGCGAGAGTGGCATGAACAGCAAGGCGTCGGAGACACCAAAGGAAGGTTAGGGGAGAGTATAGAGGAAGTAAAGCAAGTTAAGAATTAAACCAATCGTCCAACCAGGAAGGTGAAGGGGAGACCGGCAAGCCCCTGGTGGGGCAGCCGGGGGTCAAAAGAGCCCTTTAGTAGTGCCGGCCTGCGATGAGGATTACGGTGGAGAGGGCGGGCCTAATGGAGTTGTCCCGGGTAACGAGGAATAAGTGAGGGGAGAGAGAGACTGCCTGGTCGGAATGGGAGAGGGATGGGCTTACGATGTGGGAGGGGCAGGAGGGAAAGGGGAGAGAGTGTAGCGTCCGGCCGGTGAGTTTGGAGGTGATATGGAGGCATTTTCGGGGCGAAGGGCTCGCGGGAGCACCGCGGAACGGAGGCGTGAATCTGAGCAGTTTTACGGCGGAAGGGCGGTGGGAAGGGAAAGGCGAGGGAAAGAAACGACGGGGCGTGGGATAGAGGGATAGGAGGAAGTAAATGGCCGGAGGGGATCCCTAGTTGAAACGCAGCTTCCCCTTGGCACATACGCCGTTACGCACTTCGTAGCCTGTTATAAAAGACGAAATCCGACCATTTCTTCCCGCCCTTTCCCTTCGTGAAACGTCCTCTGCAATGCTCGGAAAATTTCTACCTTTCTTTTTCTTCATACCAAGGTCCCTGACATGTTGGATCACTGGTAGGCAAACCAAAGACCCCATGCGAAACTTGTATCTCCCTCTGCCTGTATCCTTGTCAAAACAGACGTATATACATCACAGAGGGTTGATGATAATGATGGATTGTGATATCTCACAAATAATAGGATTTTCAATACAAAAAATTCTTCATTGTACGTCGCATTATAGTCGAAGTTCAGTCTAAATTACGCTAGACTATGAAAAGGATTCAATTTTTGATATAACCATATGTTATATTTCTCTACCATTGTTATTATTGGTACTTTACCGGTTAAGGTAGATGGATGAATAGGCAAAGATTTAATAATCATACAAAAATCTATTTGCCTGCCTCACTTGGCGAAAAACACAACCTGAAATCGGACACTGCAGTAAGTCCTTCTTTAAATCTGAATACCTCCATCCTCCCTTCATTCCGTCCAACATTCAAATGCTATCCCTGCAGCTTCAATTTGCCTAACATTCTACCCTCCTTTATAGTATTCAGCATTCTATAGTCAATCAAACGCTCTCGCCTCCTTTTAATTTGTCCAATTGATTCTTTCTCCTCCCCCGCCATGCCTATTCCTTCCTCGTTTGCTTCCTTCTCTGCCTGTTTATTAACAGGAAGAACATGAAAGAAAATAGGCAGGAAAATAGAGTAACTCTGCAGAAATAATTGTTTTCGTTGAGGTTGTACAAGTAAAATATTGAGTGCATTGTAAGTGAACACTTGAACCTAAGTTAATTTTTAACAACTTAAATTATTTTTCACGTCGTTTCCTTCAGTTGTTCACAGAGCAAAAAGACCCCGATTTTAGGTTGCGGCTTGCAAAACTAGATATATCCTGTCTTAATTTCTTCAATACTGCCTTGTTTGTCTTCTCTCACATGAATATTCTTAAACTACTTCATTCATGGAATTTCGTAATTAAAAATTCTAATTCCTTGCCTGTGCAGTCGTATTGACCTCATTCACTCATTACTATTCGGTCAACCCCTTCCTTTGAAACCATTCGTCCTCTTCCAAAAATCTGTTTGATTATTCAACTTTCATTCAACACTTAATCTTGAAAATAAAAATATGGAAATTGTTTTTATTTAACTTTATCTACATCTACATAATACCCCGCAAGCCACCGCAAGGCGTGTGGCGGACCGTGTAAGGTCACCACCCGTAAAAAGAAACTGAACCACATGCAAAACTGTACCCACCGTGGCGTATACATTCATACAAAAATCCTTTCATTCTACACGCATTCAATTACATATACAATCATCAAACAAATAATTGCACCTTAGGATGCTTTATGATATTTATCCAATAACAAGTAAGCTAGAATTTAAAAGCAGGAAGGCGAAATTCCACTACCACATGGACATGCAACGGTCTCATCCCCAAGGACACAGGTAGGGAATGTGACTCAACGCTGCAGGTAGCCGTACCTCGCCTCTCCCCCTACGGAGAGAGGCGAGGTACGAAAGGGGAAACTTAAAAACAGAACAGGCAGAGCAAACCATACTGTAAAGAGCACTTCAAGTTTTTCACAGTTGAATGATCCAATCAAAATCATTTCATAGTCCACCTATTTGTCACCAGATCTTCATTATTTTGGACCACCAAAACCTTCCAGCCAACGCAGTCAGTTGACGCAAGGAGAAAGTAAGCATGACTGATAAGTGCGGGGAACTAGGTTATGAGTTCCTTGATCCAAGAAGAGAGCGGGAAGCTTTTAGGAAGATTCACGGTACCTGAAATATCTTTTCAAGTAGAGGGAATTATTATGGCCTAAAATTATGTTGGCAGATTCGTCGACCGAGAAAAAATAAGTGCAATAGACGCAGTCCCCGACAAATTCAAGTACTCGTTTTTCTCTCGCAGCATATGCAATCACAAAAAATCAAACCTAAGCACCCGAATTCATCTAATGGTTTCGTCAATAACCCTCAGGACATGCATAGGTCCCTCACCCTCAGCGTCTAAAAAATAATTAGTTGTATTTAAATGCATGCTCTTCCACTAACCTTATGTGTTTTGCTATAATAACCCATTCTTTCCGAATGACCTCATTCATGTTCTGTTCATCTGTTTTTAAGTTTCCCTTTCAATCCCTTGTCCCTCTCCGCAGGGGGAAATTCCTGCTACCTGCAACGTTGGGTCGCATTCCCTGCCTTTTAGAATCTCCTCGGGGGGTAGAGTGTTTCGTGGTGCATTTTCATGTGGTGTTTCAATTTCTTGCTTGTTGTGTCCTGGCTTGCGTGTTGTAGGATGGCTTTCGTGCTGCATCATGGGGTGCAGTTTTTTAGTGGTTTTGCGGTATGTGTTTGCATGAGTATTGGATGAAGGGATTTTTGCATGAGTGTGTGCGCTGCTGTGGGTGTAATTTTCCGTGTTGTTTTTTTTTGCATGTGGTATTTTTCTTTTTTACGGTTGGTGACCTAACACCCCCCGCCACACGCCCTTGCGGCGGCTTGCGGGGTATTATGTAGATGTAGATGTAGATGTAGTAGGTCATCTTGTGTATGTGCGAGTGATTTGTTCATGAGCTTTGACATACTCAAATGCAAATTTTAACTATTATGTGTGCATGTACTACTTATTGGTGTTTCACCAGCTTCACCACTACACACATTTGCGGAGGCTTGAGGGTTATTCAGTAGTTGCAGGCCTATTTTGGAAAAAGTCAAAGCTTTTAAATACAATACTTACATAAGTTTTCTTGTTGCGTTGCATTTTCATCTAGAACGTATAACTTGCTCATTGGCGTCACTTAGGGCAAAGCAATCGTTTATGGGACAGTGATAAATAATGAGACTTTATGATGGCATTACTAAAATTTGGATGGGCGAAAATATTTTTGCCTCAAAGAGCCAGATGAGGATAAATTACCTGCTGATGCGGTTGTATTAAGTGGTAAAGATCTTCTTTGGTTTCCATTAGGACAACTCTTGAGTGCAGTAGTTACTGTGTCAACCGGGTGGAGAGAGAGAGTCGACAAACCTCTTCGTGGCATTTGTCTCATTCTGTGACGAAAACAAAATTACACTAGGGCATATCATTAAATGGAATATCATGTTATGTGTGGAGATTTTATCGATAACAGAGGTGATATCTGAAGCTGCACATTCTGAATTAGATGGCAAGACAATTCCAATTGTGGAAAATGTCAAAAGACAAAAACTGGTCAATAGTATTTCTTAGGAATATATCCATTGGAGATATATCATCATTCTTCCTCATTTTATTTACGTTATCCACTTTCTGCTCGAATAACAAAGACTCAAAACTTGAAAGACTTAAGCATATGAAAGTATACCAGCCTGTTATTATTTTATTGTGCTTTGAATATTCCTTTCCGATAGAAAAAAACAACCTTGTTAATATGGAATTTGATTTTGAAGTAAATGAATACTCATTAGCATTCTTCTGTAGATCTGCTTTACATTTTTTTCAATAGCTCTCATTATTTTATATTTTTTCTACCCTATTTGTGATTTCAGCAGCTGAAATTAAAGCAGATACGTGAATGGAAATCATGCTTTTAGTGAAATTTTTTTTATTACCAACGACTGTTCATGTTACCCAAGGGAAAAAACAAATCTTGATAAACGTGTCATTCAGCATTAAAATATTTAAATTGTTAAATTATCGAATAAGCAATATCTTGTACAGTTAAAATTCCAAAGAGAACTTCTGTGGTATTTATTCACAAATTGAATTTTTTTTAATTCTTACTATTCCTCACTGTTAATTAGTAAAGTTTAAATGATCATTAGTGAATTTTAAATCTGGGATTATAAAGAAGGGCATGAGTTAATTAAAACAGGAAGTTTTCCAAAGTGAAACTACGAATTTCTGAGGAAGTCTCAGGGGGGATGATTGGATATTTATATCTGTACATAATTCGCTCCACTTTACAATAATCATAAATTGTTTACCAGTTCTAAATAGGCTTTGAAGGGTTCATTAAAAGTATTTAATAACTTTCAGAACTTTTTAAGCATTTCTGTACAATGCTAATGGCCTTCCTCTTCCACTTTTTCGTTGTTCAGGTCATCGTATTTTCTACATTTCTTAATGATGCCTAAAATCTCTTCTCTACTTCCGTCAATTTTCTTTTATATTCCGCTATTACTTTACAACCCACCCTTCTATCAGAGCGTTATATTTTTAAATCTCTCAGTTTATTTTTCATCCACGTTTTCTATCTTAATCATATGACTTCTCAACAGTCTTCTCGGACAACTCCTGTCGAGGGTTCACAGTATTATTTCACCGGATTTGGAGATATTTGTACGGGTTTGAAATAAAAATTTTGCTTCTAATTTAAAAGAAAATGCATATAGAGAAAGAAGGCTTTTTTTATACGTGGCCCAATCCAATCGTATGGCCATTCGGCATGCATTCATGATTTAAAACTAAAATTGTTAAATAAATCTTATTTACATGCACTCGAATTTCTCACTCCTGCAATGCATTATTTGGCAGTGGTTAGAACAAATACGAGGCGGGACCGAAAACCTAGAAAAATTCAACCTGATGCTTACCCAGTCTTAAATATCTAGGTATCCTTACCGGCAAAGCCAAATTTAATGGTCAGCTTGCATCAGCATAAAGAAAGAAAGTTGTAAGTGTCATACTATTATTCCAGAAGCTACGTCAAATCGACGTCCCCAAAGTGGCAGGGTACTTGGTAAGGCCTGCAATTCGTTTTATTTTTGGGTTTTCAGTCACCTAACTTTGACTATCCTTCCCTTAACAAACTGCTTCGTGGCAATGGATCCGCTGCTTGCTTCCGTCTTTCTGCACGGATTTGCATAGAGCTAGTATGCCCTTACTTCTATCTCCTTGTTTGCTATTTTTCAGCCTTCTTCTTCGCATTATTAGCTAAACCTAAATTTTCGTGTCCATATTCAAAGCATGGAATTCCTCTACCGTGATTTTTACTCTGTTGCAGACCCGACCTAGGTTTTCAATCTCCTCTCTTAAAATAGTTTTAAGGGAATACAAAAAAATCATTATTGATTTTACGTACGCATAATTGTTTTATTGCCAATAAAATATCATTAATTTGCTGTTTAAGCTAATTAATTAACCTATTTCTCATGACATTTTCCTGTAATAGATGTTCAATAAGTTTATAAAATCGTACAGTTTCATTTATCGACTCTAGGCATTTGTTTGATATTATTCTAGAAAAAGGACTGATGTATTTTTAATGGTATATGGATGATTTTTATTTCCATATTCATCTACTGCAATTGCACTTTGCATGTACAAGTCTTGCTTAAAATTTAATGGAAATTTTGTATTTTGGTACCGCGAATAGTGCACGGCATAGCTCACCATGAGTTCTTCGCCATCACGATCAATAAAGAGAATTACTTACAATTTCAACGCCGTTTGTGGGAAACAATGCGAAAAACGCACCCGTATTTGTCGCGGAACAATTCATGACTTTTGCACCTCCACGTTAATGCATCTGCACACAGCTTGTTATTCGTGAATATTTGGCCAGAAAACAACACTGTCATGAACAACAATTCTCCATATTGGCCAGCTATGGACCCTTGTAACTTTTTTATAGTCTCAAAAAAAAGAGAACCTTAAAGGGCCGTCGTTTTACAAGCATAGATGAGATTAAAAACGTATCGCTGAGAGAGCTCAAAGCTATGCCCATTGTCGAGCTCCAGAAGTGTATTGAAAAAAGCACTGGCAGAGATACAAAATATCTAATGCGGACTACTTCGAAGGGGATGACATTGATATAGACGAACAAATACAATTCTTCCAAAATAACTCAAATTCACGCTATTCAGTGAACACTTTTCGTATGCATTTATGGTGTTTTATAATCTCTTACACAATTTGATAAAAAATATTTTCTCTCATGTGCTATCTGGTAGAGTATTCGAGTTACGGTAAGTTTGATTTAAATAGAGTACGGGTTGTCGTTTTCTAGAGGTGTAAACCTGTTTGCTTCTAATACGAGTACACTTTTACAAAGTAATTTTCATTAAGTAACGTGACCACAAAATATCACTCATGAGCATTTGACATGCCACGTGTAGGTAATTCTTTAAATGTTTCTTTCAGGGAAGGGAGAGGAGAAATTTTTATCGAGCAAGAGCGTTTCAGACTGTTATAATTTCGGATTCGCTGTCAATCCATCTTGCTCTCGTGATATAATTAAACTGTCACCCAAGGATATTCTATTTTTGAAGGCCATAAATACGACTTTTATCCCGGAGAGGATGATTGAAAAATGTATTCTTGGCGATTTAAGCGTCAGCTTATATCATTCCTCGCCCTACAATGCCTTTCCCGCGGGATGAAAAATCACCGAATGCAAAATTTCGGCAACTCTTAACGGGGGGGGGGGAGGGGGGTAAGCTTTTGCACATGAAAATTCGCCTGCCTTTAATACATTGCCGGTTTAAGAATTATCGTCGTAAACGTCCTCCAGCGTATATCTCACGGAAAAATACGCATAAATATAAATAAAGCAGACCGAAGGAATCTGAGAAGACCTTCGAAGAGTTTATGCCTCGAGATTTTTCCTTCCCTCCTCCTCAGTTTTTTTTGGAAAAAAAACGAGCTTGGCAATTTCCTTACAATGCAAAAAGCCATTCGTTTTCCTCAGACAGGGCTTCTGTTGAAGAATAAGACCCAGCCGCTATGCATCTACGTAGAGGGCAAGGCAGGAGTGAGTCACCAGGCCATCAAATGGTGAAAGAATTATAAAGGGGTAGAGGGGGGTGTGTGCGTGGGTAGGGAGGAAGTATAAACGGCCCCGACATGGCCTTCTACATCTACATAATACCCCGCAAGCCGCCGCAAGGGCGTGTGGCGGGGTATTATAAAGATCTGCAGATCTGCAGATCTGCAGAAGCCTTCTTAAGATCCTGCAGACAGCAACGGAGTTGAGCGGGCAAACGGGAAGAGGGCGGGGGGGGGGAGTGGAAAAAAATAGAATTGGTGGATGATACTCTATACCACGAGGAGGTAGACAATGCTCTCTCCAGAAACAGAGTACATGTGGGGAAAACTTCAGGGTTGCCATTATATCGAGCTCAAGGAAGTGGAGGAAGTTTGTTCATCCGGATTTACTTTGGACGAGAGGAGTCCATTGTTAGGTTCCTCTTGTTCCTTAACCAAGAGGATGGTCGCACTCTCCCCACTTTCTTCCCTCACCGCCTCCTCTCTCTACGGCTCTCTCTTTCCCACTTTTAAATTTCTCGACCACAGGGTATCACATTGCTAGGCCCACTTCCCTCATCAGATCTTCCCATTCCTGCCTAACTGGTTTCTTTCAATTTTGTATCCGATGAAAAATCTTTCTCTATTTTTATTTCTACTGCAAAGTAATATTTCGAATGTTCCCTTTCCTATGATCGTTTAAAATTGATGTTCCATTATAGATGCCTTTTTTTAATATATTAAGATGATTGAGGCATATTGAAACATTTGAAAGATATTCTCATTTGTTTCAATCTTCCTCTTTCTTCCAATGACCATTGAAGGCTTGCATTTCCCGCACGGAGGCCCATCGCCAATAAGAGTGAGCCCTAATATGAATATGCCCACACACTGATCGGATAAAAATGAGTTTGCCCTCCTTCCTCTTGCATCTCTTTCATCGTATGACCTCTTTAACTTAGATTTGTATGTTTTGGAAATGAAATGTAACACGATACATCAGTCCATAATTCCCGAGTATTTTATTCTGTCGCATAATATTTAAATTAGAATGCCAGGATCAAAAAAGAATAAGTATTTTGGAATATTATAACTATGCATGATTAAAGGATTGATACAATTTGAACATCTCTACGTCTTCATCTACACAACAACCCGCTAGCCACCACAAGGGCGTGTGGCGGGGGGTGTTAGGTCACTACCCGTAAGCTAGATTAAAACCACATGCAAAACGAAATCATGTTACCTCTACAAAAATATTATTTGTTGGTTCATGCACTTGAAAAACCTCAATTTCACGAAAAAAGGTACTTACATCCAACAATGTTTAATAACAGGAAACGTTACATTCAAATCATGCTATAGAATTATTAAATAATGGGTATGTTAAATAAAAACAATTAAATGCAGGGAGAAACATGCAAGATTCAACATATATATATAGATACACTACCAATTTTAATTATTTCCGACGCGATTACTGTCATGTCTGTTATGATCTCTAATGGTTTGAGGAAAAACCGACATTTTAACTCTATCCATTCTACGATTAATATCCCTAATTTTACATTGGTGAATTGAACAGTAAGTGGGGACCTGTGATATGTCCTTAGCATCCTCAGATAAGTAACACGCCTTAAAATTTACGCCGTTAAGTTAACCGGTATTTAAGCCTACGCTGAATTCGTGGCTCCTATCCTAATTCATCTACATCTACATCTACATAATACCCCGCAAGCCGCCGCAAGGGCGTGTGGCGGGGATGTTAGGTCACCAACCGTAAAAAAGAAAAATACCACATGCAAAAAAAAAACAACACGGAAAATTACACCCACAGCAGCGCACACACTCATGCAAAAATCCCTTCATCCAATACTCATGCAAACACATAAACCGCAAAACAACTAAAAAACTGCACCCCATGATGCAGCACGAAAGACATCCTACAACACGGAAGCCAGGACACAACAAGCAAGAAATTGAAACATCACTACCACATGAAAATGCACCACGAAACACTCTACCCCCAAAGAGTCTCTAAATGGCAGGGAATGCGACCCAACGTTGCAGGTAGCAGGAATTTGCCCCCGCGGAGAGGGACGAGGGATTGAAAGGGAGACTTAAAAACAGATGAACGGAACACGAATGAGGTCATTCGGAAAGAATGGGTTATTATAGCAAAACACATAAGGTTAGTGGAAGAGCATGCATTTAAATACAACTAATTAATTTTTAGACGCTGAGGGTGGCAAGTGGAATTTTTGCTATCTATAACCCTGCAGTTGCTATCCCGTATTGTCCGTGGGAAGAAGGAGTCCTTGAGTCGGCTAGTTCTGGCATCTATTTCCCGAATTTTATATGCATGATCCAAGCGACTAATGTATGTAGGAGTACGAATAATTTGCGAGACTTCGGTGCTGAAACATGCGGATCTAAATTTATTTAATAATTTCAATCTTGCATTGAATCGTCTCTCAGCCTATGATTCCCACCCCAAATCCATGAGCATTTCGGTGACGCTCTGCGTTTTATCGTAGGAATTTTTTACAAAACGGGCTGCCCGGCGTTGAACCTTCTCAATTTCCCGAATGAGACCTTTTTCACTCGGATCCCACACGCTGCATGCGTATTCTAAATGAGGCCTTACAAGAGCGTGGTAACAACGTTCCTTGACCTTCGAGTCACTTTTGCCGACAATGCGTCTAATGAATCCCAATTTTTTATATGCTTGACCGCAGACTTTACGTATGTGAGTCCCCCAAGTTAAGTCTTTGGTGAATGTGACACCTAGGTATTTTACCGTATCAACTACTGCTAGGTCACCTCCAGCTAATTTGTAAGCAAATCCCGTTGATCTTTTAAAGAAATTTACCACTGAACATTTTTCTTTCAATACTGTCGTGATACTGCTACCTTGTTCATAATAACTTTTCCCAAACCTAGCTGCTCTTCCTTGCACCCGATCTAGTTTTAAAATAAAACCTTCTTCATGAGGATCCCGTACACTTACAGTATACTCAAGATGGGACCTAACCAGTGTGAATTAACAAAGCTCTTTGACCCTTTCATCAATATTCCCAAGCATTCTTTTCATGAATCCTAACTTTTTTTTGGAAATTCCGCAAATTTCACGAATGTGTTTTCCCAAGGTCATAACCTTAGTTATCATTGCACTTAACTATTTTACCGAATAATTTTTCTGCGGAATCGGGGGGTCTGTAGTACGCACCAAATATAGACTCTTTTTGACCGAGGGCTTTTTATTGAACACCAAACACTTTCTATGCTACTATTACGGGGAGGCTCACTTCTGCTTTTGTGAATACCTTTAGCAGCTATGAGAACTCCCCCCCATTCCCATTTTTCTGCCCCTTCTCTAAATTCTAAATTCCCCCGGGAAAATCTCGTCATCTGCATGCCTTGAGATAACCATCTCTCAGTTTCTATACTCACATCGGTTTCGGTAATTCTAATCATAGGGTAAAATTTAGCTATTTTGTTTTCCAAATTTCGGCAGTTGGTATTTACCATGGAGATAGGTGTATTCTTGATCAATTCATTGTGATTTGCCTTTCTGATGCTACCAAATCTCGGAGTAATATTTACCTGCTCATTTTCATGAGCTAAGTCTAACACCGTATTTCATTACATATGCCGTGATTTTTGTCCTAATTATTTTGTGAATCACCCATGTAATGTTTATTAAGTGCATTCCCACTGGTTGATCTATTGCCTAACCTACTAAATATTCGCTGATACACGTCTTTTTCCCTTAACCCACTATCATAAGCGAGTTTCTGGCTTTCTTTGCGGTCTTCTATGCACTACAGATTACTTTAAGAATCTTTGCCCTCCACAAAATTCCACAAAACATCAATTTACCTCGACCCCTTTTCCTCACCGGTCATTTAATCGAATATATGTCATTTTAGTAATTTCTATAACACGATTTGACTCGTTAATTCGTTCATTTCATACACCATTTTTGCATACGCCGGTTTTCCAAAGTTAAAATACATAAAGAATGCTTCGTTTTATAGACTATGGGTAAGTTTAATATCGAGCATAGTTTTGTGTAGCTCGGAAGGTTTGTTATTATGACTTGGGGGATTACCCAAATTTCCCATATTTCGCTATCTTTTGAGATGTGGTGCAAAGTATGACTGAGAAACTAAAATGAACTTTAAAGGAAAAATAGGCATTGAAGTTTTAGGAAGTAGATGGTAGATGACTGTTGGGAAAAATCTGAAGAAAGTGTGGCAGACGGGTGTGAGAGATAGCGAGAAGAAACGGGATTCTGAAGTCTGTGATAAGAGGGGAGAATGCTGGGAGTAGAAAGAGGAAAATAATAGTTAATTGGTATGAAATTAAGAGAGTTTGAAAGTATGCAGGACTAAAAAATTAGTTATTGTAATATACAGATTTGAATTTAAAGATAGGTCACATGTGTTTTCATGAGTATAGAACTCATAATGTGTTGTGGAAACACCCATCATAAAACGACTGTAAACAGGTAGTCTACCGCAAATCGTCCATTTTGTCACGCTCGCAGATGAGAAATAAGATTTAGGGATTCCAGGAAAGGTTTCGATTGATAATACTGGTTATGGTCCATCTCTGTTCTAGGGAAAAGCGTCGTGGAAAAGGGATCTGAAATGGGAAAGCTGAAATGGAGGGGGCAAGTTATGAAAATTGGTAATAGGGAGAATATAGCAATCTTGTATTCACTCAATCGCTTAAATGACGGCTAGACTCAATGTGACTACAAATGGAATCCTAGGAAGTATTTAGATAAATATATATGAGAAGTTTTGTAAAGAACCTGTACCGGAACGATGAAAAACATGACATAGTTTAAATATCTTAAGATGTGAAATTAATACTAAACTTACACATCAAAATCAAAAAAAATAAGAAATGAGAGTTTATGATTCATTGAATGATCCAGGAAAATGTGAGAAGGAAATATAAACTATTTTGACAGACTGTCAATACATCTTTGGCAATCAAGGCCAAAATTCTCCACAAATTTCAAGAGCACTAATACTAATTCAATTCAAATAAGGTTCGGCAGTATTGATATAGAGTTGCCGACAGAGATCAGAAAAGAAGTGTGGCCTACGCATATAAAATAATTATCCTATTAAGTCACTGCTGTTTTATGAAGAGCGTACGGAAGATGAAATAAAAAATGGTCAGCTCTTCAAGCCCTTGACGATAACCAACAAATCTGCTACCTACCATTATATCAGGAGGTGTAGTTTTACTTGCTAGAAGAGCGGTTGTTTAGTAATTTAGTAATTAGAGTCCTGAAATGCGGCTAATGTCAATATTTGGCCATCGTTATTAGAGGAAATTCATATCTGACTGCACCGAGGAAGGACATATTAAAGAAACAATAAGTAAGTTCTTGATAGAACGTGTTAAGAATCATGAAACCTTCTTCGAGTCATGATTTTTTTTTTGAATAATTAATTTCTTAGGACATTTATTTTGCTGTATGCATCAATTGAGTTCAACATCTCCCGTAATCGCCGATTTAGTGGTCCTTCACCAGCAATTATATGTGACCTATATATAGTCCACATGGCCCCCGTTTTTAAGGCTCTAAAATGAAGGAATCTGTATTTCTCTAGGCAAGGGATTAATTTCCTAGGTTAATTGGATAACAAAGTTTTCTATTAACAGTGTAAAGCTATTAATTATAAATATAAGACTTTTGTAGGAATTTGATGCTTTTAAGATGGATTCATCGTTGATATGTATGGAGAAGCATGAGTCGCTACGTTTCGCTCGCGTTGTAGCTTGCATCTTCAGGTGCGAAGTAAAAATGTTTCGCTTTTAAGGGATAGAAACATCCACCAACCTACTGCTTCCTGTGTTGCCCCACCCAAAAATTAGCCCTAGCATAATTCTAGTTTTAATTTTCCCCAATAATGAATCATTTTTCATTTTATGTGCGAGTAGATATATTAATATGGTAATTAGTTTCCCGAGTGTTATCAATGAAGGAATAAATTCAATTCGCCGCTTACCAGATCATCATCATCATTTCTACCTTGTGGTGTATTACAAGATCTTCGTAAGTTAATCCCGCTCAATTCATCGATGCCTTATTTTCGGAAGACTGACCCAGGGCTTTAGCAGTAATTATTGGTCTAAAAGTTGATCAGGGTGCAATGCAACATCTTAGTCTCTCCCTCATCTTAGAAGAAATAAACTTCCCTTAATTTTTTTTCGGAGACACTACATTAACACGATGCCGACGGTGAATTTTCAGACCTGCGTTTCGCAAAACGACAAAAAAAACGAATGAAATAAACTAACTTCACCTCATTTTTCGAGTGGTTGGCTTTCTCTCCGTACTTCGAACTCCCGTGGGGTTTTGCAGGTCTTCTCCGTCGATTCTTCAATGTTGGATAAATTCGCGCGCCATCTCCCTATTTCCTTGCTACATCGCCCTCCGCAGATCCCCTTTCCTATTTTCCTTATTTCCTCTCCGACTCCCCCACCTGTGCTCTTAGACAATTGACTCTGCGTCAGGATCTCCCAACCCTCTCTCTCTTCCTCTCTCTCTCTCTCACTCGTTTCCCGGACCTTTGTGCAGTGAGCGCTGGAGTTTCCGTATGTGTGTGTGTGTGTGAGAGCATGTGCGCTTACTTTTTGTCCCCTTTTATTTACGGATCGGAAGAAAACGAATGAAAGAGGATTTGTTGAGCCGAATTACTTCCGCGGGAGGAGGATAGGATGAGGGAAGGGGGGAGGTGAGCGCAAACCCTTACTCGTCATCCATTTTAAACGACCCACTAGTGTGTGCGAGGCGGGCGTGGAGGGGGTTGGGGGGGTGGAGGCATTGGGGGGTCAAGTGGTGAGGGGGGTGGGTTCCGAACGGAGGGGTCGTGGAAACCGGGGGAAAAAGATAACGAGAACGGAGATGTTCCAATTCCGTCCGTGCCGGGGGCGGGGAGGGCCGGGGGGTTGAGGGCCGGGGGTGGGGAGAACCTACTCCGCACAAAACCGCGTGCTCGCTCATAATTGCAGGTGTTTTCCGTGCGCCGTTGAACTTGCCCATTAGCCCTCGTCGACTCTTTCTCTTCCCTATTTCTTGTGTTAAGCAACCCCGCCACCCATTTCCTCTCGCCACCCTCTCACGACCCTCCCCTCCTCTCTCTCTCACTCCCTCAGCGCCCCTTGAATTACCGCTCCGTCTAATTACCCCTCCTCCTTCCCAAAACACCCCTTCCCTCAAAGCCCAATCTTGTTTTCCACCTCCTCCGTTTCCATTTGCACCGTGAGGCATTGGGTTATCACGCATTCAATGTGTTGAATCATTATACAGGGTTTGTATAAAAAGTTTCGGAAAAGTTTTTGGAAAAATTTATTTTATTCAGATATTGCTACAATGCCTCAAAATTCCTCGAGTTACATCCGTTAAGCGTCAAAATACTTTTTCCAGCGGTTTTTGTACGAGTCAAAAACTCCCTAGTTGGCGGATTCTGGAAGGTCCTTGAGGGTACACGTGCAAGCTTAATTTACCACGCTTAGGGTCCCGTGGTGGTGTCCTTTGAGGGAGGGAGGATTTCACTCATGGGAATAGATAATAGTTTGCTTGTGCCAAGTCGGGACCGTCTAAAAATTTGGGGTCCTTTTCAACGGTTTTCAGGTCTTCGCAAGGAGGCATCAACTCTGCTCTTGGTCGTCCGTCTATAGTCTAGACCTTCGAAATGAGTTTAGCGCAGAATTTTGTTCCGCCAAATTTTCAGTGTTGGTGGTGTGCACTGCCATCTATTTAATGCTATTTGGAACTGGTTCAAGATAAGACGATGAAAATATTTTGGAGATTGGAGAATAAGTATGATGTATAAAATCGTAAGTTGTTGAGAAATTTGTAGTATAGAAGTTGATTCAGATAAAGATATGTTGGAGTTAAAAATTTTATTAATTATTTTAAGGTTTTTTTTTAATGAGTTATTATATAGGGTAGGTGTAAGAGCAGGCTGTTCAGGAAACGCGAAGGTAGTTAAAAAGTACGGATGCAGGGTTGCTCTATTTAAATTTTCAAGAAGTCGCACGCTTGTTGCCTCTTTTAATTTTTCAACGTTAAATTTCATCGGATGACATTTCACCTTAATGCCCGAGAGAGTAATTAGATGGCGACCGTTTGACAGATATGGCTCCTGAAGGAACAAATGAAAGTGAAACCAAGGAAAAACACAAACAAGGCCAAACAACGAGCTTATATTGCTGGAAAGATGTCAAATTCTCGAAGTGTTTAGACGTAAGTCTGTTTAAAAAAGCTAAATTTAAGTATTCTCAAGTATATTGATAATGTATGTGTTTCTACCTGAAAATCGAGAGTCCACAGAAAAAGGAATCAAAGAAAAACGAAACAATATACTACATTAATATGATTCCAGCTTCTCAAACACCAGAAGAGTTAACATATACTTTCTGCTAAAATGTATAAGTTCCTTAATACGTTTGGGAAATTCACGATTTCAAGTGATTTAGTATGTTTTGGAGAGAAATACTTCTACATTTAAGTGCGATAGATGTGGGATGAGAATCAGTATAAATAAAACAAAGGCAACAAATAGACATATGCGAAGCGATAAAACAAATGCGATTCTGCAGAACGAGAAAGTTTAAATTTAACATTAAAATAGAAGAGAAGAACTAGAGCAGGTGGATGATTTGATTTATCTCCGAAGTGTTTTGGATCAAAATGAACAAAGTAGTGGGGGCTTAAGTGGAAGAATTGCTCTAAGCAAATAGGCTTTCATAGGGAGAAGGGAATTGATGACTGGGACGTTGAGTTTGGATGTAAGGAAAAGGGTGATCAAAACTTTGACATGGAGCGTAGCTATACATGGCACGCAAAAATGGCCACAGAAGCAAGATGATAGGCATAGATTGGAGGCTTTGGAAATTTAAATGTGGTTGTGTAAAAATATGAAGGTAGAATTGATCGAAAGGAAAACAAACGAGGAAGTGCTAGGTATGGTGGGTGAGGAGAGGGGATGATTGTTGGGATTAATCACAAGGAGGCAGAAAAAATGGATTAAAGGCGTATTGATCGGTAGTGGGGTGTTGAGGATTGTGATTGAGGGGAGAATGTTAGGCAAAGGAGGAAAGGGCAGAATAGGATAAAAATGTTGGAAAGAATGAAAGGAGAAAGAGAGTATAAGGAGATGAAGAAGGCCTTTTTTAATAGGAGGATGGTGTGTTTTGTTTTTTAAGAGAGACAAGAGAATGTTTTGGTTGTTTTGCTGGCCCAATACCAAGCTTAATCGGTAGATTACCTATCGTAGACAAATAAAATGAGATGGAGGTGTCGCCACATTTTTTCTCTGCATCACTGCTAATAGAAACAAATAGCTGCGAGTATTTTAACATTTGCTTCATGGCGAAATGTTATGTTTTAACCATAATAATACAACCGCAATAATTGTGTACTCTCAAATAGCAATATCTTTTTTTGGTTGAGCTGAATGAAATTCATTAGTTTGAACTTTTGAACTTTTTGAATTCAGACATATGTATAATAGACAAAAGATTCAGTATGAATGCATCTCCAACCATATCAGGCTTAATCATCCTCTAATTAGATATCAACACGGCATCCAGCCCACTACGAATTCGTTGATGAGTAAGACTTTTAACTTTTTAAGGCAGGTTCCTAATAAAAAATAATAATAAAACATGCTTACAGATGACCTTGGAGGTGATTTAAATCTGTAAGGCAAATTAAATACAACCAAGTCATATTACTTTTGAAAATCTGCCCTCGCCAGTAAGTTTTCTAATACTTCTTCAGTGTTTCTTTTTAACCTCTAAATACAAGAGTTGTTGCACTAATATTGACATCCACACCTACATAATAACCCGTAAGCCGCCGCAAGGGAGTGTGGCGGGGGGTTTTAGGTCACCAGCCGTAAAAGTGAATAAAACCCCATACAAAAGCAACATATATATTCTAAACTACACCGACAGTGGCGCATATATTCATGTAAAACCCTTTAACGCATGCAGATGCATAAAATATCAACTAACAAACGCATGTACCTTAGAATGTAGTTGAAATGCATCCAATAACGTGCATTTTAGAATAAATAAAGTATGGAGGCGAAATTAAACTAACATATGTCCATGCAAAATGCAATGCTCCCTGCCTTTAAGGTCCCAGGTAAGGAATGTGACACAAGGCTGCAGGCAGCGGGAGGCTCCCCCCCACAGAGAGAGAGAGAGAGAGACAAGAATTGGGAGGGGAAACTTAAAAACAAACGAAGAAGAGTAAGCAATACTGTAACGAGTAGTGCATTCTTTAATTTTATTGACTCGCGGTCATGAGGGAAGGTTTTGGCAACAACGAGGTTAGTGAAAGTGCATGCATTTGAGCAGAAATAATTACATGCAGACATTTTGGGATTGCCTAAAGGTTTGTGGAAGTTATTAGGTACTGAGAAAGTACGGAGAGTTGGGTCAGTTTCGTTTTTTTATTATATTACTGATAAATATCTCCCATACGAAGCATCATACTTTCCATGATTTAGCCTAAATATAATTAATGAAGCACTTTAAATAAGAGTAGAATTGCGTTCTTATCAAGTGATGGCATTCGGGCGCATTTGATTCGGTAGTTCATGGCAGAGCTCGACGGCGTTCTACTCGCATATAATTCGCCGTATGGCTTCACCGAAGCTATTCCCGTGTCTCATACGCTAGGCTAATAAGTACCATTTCAGTCATAACAAGAATCGGCATAGCAACTGCAGGGTTATAGATAGCAAAAATTCCACTTGCCACCCTCAGCGTCTAAAAAATAATTAGTTGTATTTAAATGCATGCTCTTCCACTAACCTTATGTGTTTTGTTATATTAACACATTCTTCCCGAATGACCTCATTCATGTTCTGTTCATCTGTTTTTAAGTTTCCCTTTCAATCCCTCGTCCCTCTCCGCGGGGGGAAATTCCTGCTACCTGCTACGTTGGGTCGCATTCCCTGCCTTTTAAAGACTCTTTGGGGGCAGAGTGTTTCGTGGTGCATTTTCATGTGGTGTTTCAATTTCTTGCTTGTTGTGTCCTGGCTTTCGTGTTGTAGGATGGCTTTCGTGCCGCATCATGGGGTGCAGTTTTTAGTTGTTTTGCGGTATATGTGTTTGCATGAGTATTGGATGAAGGGATTTTTGCATGAGTGTGTGCGCTGCTGTGGTTTGGGTGTAATTTTCCGTGTTGTTTTTTTGCATGTGGTATTTTTCTTTTTTACGGTTGGTGACCTAACACCCCCCGCCACACGCCCTTGCGGCGGCTTGCGGGGTATTATGTAGATGTAGATGTAGATGAATCGGCAAATCTGCTCCCTGGTTGAAACATTTGAGTTATAATTATATTACTAAAATTTTCCATAATTTAACGTTTAATTAGCGTAATTACACTGACTTCTTTCATATTCAATTCGTAGAGGGGACTTTATGATAATGTTGAACTTCTCTATTTCTTCAAAATGATATTTGCATCGTGTAATATAAATAATAAAAATTTTATGTACTTAGCTGTATTTTGCTAGCATTTGGACGTTATCAGTTATAATGATGCTTTCTATTCATATGATTTCCGATATTTATTAGGTAGTTCACCACTTACGCTAGTATTTTCATTGACACAGACCTGATTAGCACAGCATTTATGATCTTCGACTAACTAGACAAAAGCTGACCACATTAACTGCTGATAACAAGTTGAGTTTAATTAAACGTAGCCGTATCATGACAATAAATGCACAATACCTACGTTAAATTTTTACGGACTGACTAATGGCACTCCCTTTTTATATAAAATTGTGGTTTTATAAATATAAGTACAGATAAATTGAGATCTACGTAGAATGGTCAAAGCAGAAATAAAGATGTACAGGTGTATGCTACATTTGACTAATTAAGAGAGTGCTTTGAGTAGATCAACTTGTGATATTTTTAATCAATTATTTGCTGCTCAATTCAAAATTCTCCAATGTTACCTTATAAGTACACGGAGAAAGAAAAATCGAATTAGAGTACGTTTCCACTGTTATTTGCAACTACTGTGGAGCACCTGTGTTTAAGTAAATGAGGTGGTGGATGAATTTGCCGCAACTTCTTCTAATCTGTTCAGCATGCTGCATGGTATGGATGACTTCGTGTGCGCTCAATAAGTTGGGTGAACCCTTTTCCTTAGGTACTTCACGAGATCCAATTTGAAGCCCCACTTGCCATTCCGCTGAAATGGAAAAGCATTAGCTCTGAAGTTCATTTTAGAGCGCTTGCAATCTCCGCAAGACTAAAAGTTTGGACAAAAGTCTTAAATTGCATTTACTTTTTCCCTTTTATCTCCTTTGACAAAAAATGTGCAAATTCATGGGATTAAAATTTCCGCTGTAATCAGGTATTCATGAATTTGTAAGCTGAAATAATTTCAGTTCATGTCACAGATATACAAGTATACAATACATGCATTTGAATATGTACATGTGACTCCAGTCAATATTATTTGGAATTGGCAATATTTATGCAAAATTCAACTTTTTCATTTCCCTGTGTTAAGCAAGAAAAGTTATTTTCACAGAGGAATGATTTTCGTGATATTTAATTGTTTTTGTATGGTTCTTGAGGAAAACGAACCAATCAGGTTTCGTTACTTTTTTTGAAATAAGCAATATGCATGGAGATTAATATATTCCTCGCATGCTATCCTTGAACCCACAGTCTTAGCTACATTGTTTATGAAACTGCTGTAGGTTTCCTGAAATGCTTGAGGAATATTGTGATCCAAACTAAAGGTGTTCGTAAGAAGTCATCTATCGTTTGAATTGCGTTGAAAATACTAAAGGGAACACCAAAAAGTGCGTAACATATTTACCTGGAATCGAATTCAAATGCGTTCGAATTACAATGACATATCACCTGTTGCACATTATTGCCATGCGATTTTAATTGCAGGCAGAATTTTTGCTTAATTATTTTCACGACAAGGATGTTCCTTGTATTATTTTCAAGATTTCATTCTCTGCCTGGCTTCTGCCGAGAACAGACGTGCTCGAGCTCGCTCCCTAGAACCGGTTCGACCCTACCTGAGACTACCTGCGTGCCTGCTGTTACTTCTGTGTTTGTTCTTCCCTAGTGAAGTGTAGTTTAGTGTTAGCTTTAATTTTGTGAAATAGTTAGTTTATTTAGTTTTTGTGCTGTTTGTTATTAGTTTTTAATAGTTTGGTGGTATTCCTTGTGGGTACTCTTAGTGGCTTGCGGTGGTTTTTGTCCGTCGAATCTAATTGGTTATCGGTGAGTGTTTTATTTTCTTTACCATCTTTTTTCTTTCCTTTCTTTACTTACTTACAAAGCGTAACTTATTGATTGAGCTAAATTTAACTAACCCCTCTTAGAAATTTTAGCATAGTGTATACAGGTTAGCTTTTATTGGGAACTCAGTAGTTTAATTAGGATGGCTTCATCTAGGTCCCCTGTTGCCATGCTCGAAGGCACTGGCGAATGCGCGGCTTTAAGGGCCCGTATTGTCATGCTGGAGAGAATGGTGCGGGAGCTTCGATCGGTGATCGCTGGCCGGAGGACTCCCCTCAGGAGAGATGGTGCTCGGGGTGGGAATACGAAAACCCGCCACGCCCATATGGGTGCACGGATTCGTCCGAATGCTACACGTGGCTGGGCGATTAGAGACCTACCCCGTGTCCCATCTCCCAACGAGGGAGTGTCTCACGTCCGTAGGTCAGACGATTGGAGGGTTGTCTCTCGGGGCAAGGGGAAGGTAACGCTGCGGCGTGGATTGGACTCTGCGGAGGCAGATACCATCCCCGTCTCCAACAGGTACCAGGTGTTGTCGGATGACAGCACCACCGTACCTGCAGCCCCTACCCCTACTCCGAGGGCACTGCCTAGGGTAAGACGTCAGGGAACGGGAAGGGAGGGAATTGTAGTAATAGGTAGCTCGAATGTCCGTCGTGTAATGGTCCCATTGAGGGAGAGGGCGCGCCGCGTAGGCGCCGATCAACGGGTGACCGCCTGGTGCATACCAGGCGGAGGAGTCCCTCAGGTGACGAAGGCGATCGAGGCGGCGGTCAAAGGCACGAAGTGCTCTAGGCTGCAGGTCGTGGCCCATGTGGGCACCAACGACGTCACGGACCGTGGATCCGAGGAGGTCCTCCGTTCCCTTAGGGAACTGAGCTCCGAGGTGAAGCGCGTCCAGGGCGTCGAGGGGGTTCGGCTGGGACTAACGGTCTGCAGCATCGTTCCGAGGGAGGATCGCGGGTCTCTGGTTTGGAGCCGAGTGGAAGGCATAAACCAGAGACTATCGAGATTCTGCTCGGACATAGGAGCCTCCTTCGTCGACCTCAGACCAACCCTCCGATCTTGCAGGACTCCCCTTAACCGATCTGGGGTCCATTACACGGCGGAAGCGGCGAGTAAGGTAGCGGATAGGATACTCGACCACTGTAGGCCTTTTTTAGGATAGAGGGCAGGTCACTTAGTGGGTCAATAACATCTGGGGATAGCGCGTATAATATTATTAATAAAAATATAAAAGTCATTGACAACACTGGCAATGATTTAGAAAGACATGTGACACGCACTTCCCCACAAAGGCGTCCTAAATTACAGTCAGACACTAATAAGGACGTTATTCAACATCAAAATAATTTAACTATACTTGTTATAAATTGCAGAAGCCTCAAGAACAAATCAGCGGATCTAGAACACATAATCCAAACTCATTCCGCTGATATAGTATTAGGCACAGAGAGTTGGCTGTGCAATGATATTAATGACCAAGAAATTTTCCCAATAGATTTCAAAGTTTACCGACACGATAGAGATACAAGACCCGGAGGAGGGGTTTTCGTGGCAGTTAAAAGTCATTTTGAAAGCAGGCAAGTTTCATTTGAAAATAATAACATAGAAAGTGTTTGGTGCACCTTACTACGGACCAATCAACCCAACATAAATTTATGCTCTTTCTACAGACCTCCAGACTCAGATTTGAAAACACTTCACACCCTCAACGATCAAATTCACAAGTTTACACGTAAATATAATAACAGCATAAACATAATTGGTGGCGACTTTAACCTCCCTGGTATAGATTGGGACAGCAATATCGTTAAATCTGGGACCCGCGATCGCGAATCTTGCAATTCCATGATAAAATTGGTTCAAAGAAACTCCCTCCATCAAGCAGTACGCATGCCCACCCGTGGAAAAAACATATTGGATCTATTTCTTACAAACACGCCGGAACGTATTATTAGTGTATCAACTGATGAGGGCTTGAGTGACCATAAAGCAATTAATGTCCATTTGGACATAGCAATAAAAAAGATTGTTAAACCAAAAAGAAAAATTTATAATTACCATAAAGCAGACTTTGAATCTTTTGCCAATCAATTAAACTCTTCACTACCCGAGTTCAAAACCCGCTTAAGTCATGCCAACGTGGAAGAAACTTGGACAGAATTTGTCAATATCATGCAAAAAGGAATCGTAGATTTCATACCTATAAAATACGTTAAAGCAAATCGCGACCCCAGGTGGTACAATAAAGACGTTAGAAAAGCCCTTCGAAAGCAGAGAATGCTACACTCTAGGGTAAAGAGGGCAGGCGTGAACACATCATCTCCTGAGAATACACAATTATGGGACACATATAGATCCTCTAAAATTGAAACCAAAAAACAATTACGTAGCGCCTTACTGGAATTTAAACGCAAAGTACTTTGCGAGCACTTGGACACTGACCCCAAAGCTTTCTGGTCATATGTTAGGGAAGTAAATGGGAGTAAACAAACCGTGGCTTGCTTAAGGGATTGTAGCAATGTAATTCATACAGACAGCGAGGTTAAAGCTAACATCTTAAATTCATTCTTCCAAAGCGTTTTCTCGAATGACGTTGCCACCGCATATCTCCAAGAAACAATACATACTCCACCCATGGAAAAAATAACAGTGGACCAACAAGGAATTCTAAAATTACTTAATGAGATTAAACCCAACAAATCCCCGGGTCCCGAAAATATACCAGCTAGGGTGATAAAACATTTAGCTCCAAACATTGCCCCGTACCTTGAATTTATATTTAACAAATCCCTCACAGAGTGCAAAGTACCTAAGATTTGGAAAACCGCGCAAATAACGCCTATTTTTAAAAGTGGTGACAGGGAGGATCCCAGTAATTACAGACCTATATCTCTCACTTCTATCTGTTGTAAAATATTAGAGCACATAATTGTCAGTTCAATAATGAGACACCTTGACAACATTAACTTTTTAAGTGACAATCAACACGGATTCAGGAAAACCCGCTCCTGCGAAACCCAATTAGGATTATTTACACATGATTTACTTGTATCTGGTGAGAGAGGTAGGCAAGTGGATGCCATCTTCTTAGATTTTCAAAAGGCATTTGATAAGGTCCCACATGGTAAACTCATTCATAAATTAAAGGTCGCGGGTATAAACAAGGGCGCTATAAGTTGGGTTAAAGATTTTCTTTCAGAGCGGGAACAGAGGGTAGTCCTTGATGGCGCTAGTTCCGACAGCGTTCGAGTCACGTCGGGGGTACCTCAGGGAAGTGTGATCGGGCCGTTACTTTTCTTGATTTTTGTTAACGATTTGAACCGCGAAGTGAAAAGTAACATTAGGATGTTTGCGGATGACACGGTGATCTATCGGGAGATATCTGGGGATGAGGATCGTTTTATTCTAGCGCAGGATTTAGATTGCATTACTAAATGGTGTTCTAACTGGGGATTGACTCTAAATTATAATAAATGTTCAGTGGTAAATTTCTTTAAAAGATCAACGGGATTTGCTTACAAATTAGCTGGAGGTGACCTAGCAGTAGTTGATATGGTAAAATACCTAGGTGTCACATTCACTAAAGACTTAACTTGGGGGACTCACATACGTAAAGTCTGCGGTCAAGCAAATAAAAAATTGGGATTCATTAGACGCATTGTCGGCAAAAGTGACTCAAAGGTCAAGGAACGTTGTTACCACGCTCTTGTAAGGCCTCATTTAGAATACGCATGCAGCGTGTGGGACCCGAGTGAAAAAGGTCTCATTCGGGAAATTGAGAAGGTTCAACGCCGGGCAGCCCGTTTTGTAAAAAATTCCTACGATAAAACGCAAAGCGTTACCGAAATGCTCATGGATTTGGGGTGGGAATCATTAGAAGAGAGACGATTCAATGCAAGACTGAAATTATTAAATAAATTCAGATCCGCATGTTTCAGCACCGAGGTCTCGCAGATTATTCGTACTCCTACATACATTGGTCGCTTGGATCATGCATATAAAATTCGGGAAATAGATGCCAGGACTAGCCGACTCAAGGACTCCTTCTTCCCACGGACAATACGGGATAGCAACTGTAGGATTATAGATAGTAAAAATTCCACTTGCCACCCTCAGTGTCTAAAAAATAATTAGTTCTACTTAAATGCATGCTCCTCCACTAACCTTATGTGTTTTGTTATAATAACCCATTCTTTCCGCATGATATCATTCGTGTTCTGTTCATCTGTTTTTAAGTTTCCCTTTCAGTCCCTCTTCCCTCCCGGCGGGGGGAAATTCCTGCTACCTGCAACGTTGGGTCGAATTCCCTTCCTTTTACTGTCTCTTTGGGGGGTTGAGTGTTTTGTGGTGCATTTTCATGTGGTAGTGATGTTTCACATTCTTGCTTGTTGTGTCCTGGCTTGCGTGTTTTAGGATGGCTTTCGTGCTGTATCCTGGGGTGCAGTTTTTTGTTGTTTTGCGGTGTATGTGTTTGCATGAGTATTGGATGGAGGGAGTTTTGCATGAGTGTGTGCGCTGCTGGGGTGTAATTTTCCGTGTTGTTTTTTGCATGTGGTATTTTTCGTTTTTACGGTTGGTGACCTAACACCCCCCGCCACACGCCCTTGCGGCGGCTTGCGGGGTATTATGTAGATGTAGATGTAGATGTAGAAGATACCATTCCCTTCCCATTCGCCGCCCTTGCGGATAAATGAGAACAGGTTCCCTATCTTTGCTTTATGGAGATTGTCTTTGAAAATCTTAGGTAAAAAAAATCAAGACAATATCCCAAAATTCCAAGCCTATAATTTGACCTTTTGGCTGTTTCTTTAAACTACATATTTGCCATTTAAAGACGTCAATAAAATAGAAATCATACTAAACAGACAGTGACTGCAACCTTTAGACAGAAAAGTTGCTCTTGGAAACTGTAAAAAAATTTAAAAATTTTTACAGAATGATTCAAAAAACCGGGTACTGCAGAAATGTATTGAGTTCTGATGGCAGAGTCCCCGGGTTCGATCCTGCGAAATAGCTCTGCTTGACCTACAATTCCCCCAGACTGGGTGATTTTGCGTGCACCAGTTCTATCTGGGACTCCACTGCGCGCACAGGGAAATAAACACCCCCTACTCTTATTTTATTCCAACGGCTTGGGGCTTAGGTCGGTGTATGATACAGGGCTTAGTGCTTGGCGAACTCTACGCAAAATTTAATTGTCATATGGGCATACGTAATAGGAGAATATATTGGTCAGGAGTAAATACATGAAGGAAATGTAGTGATTCATTTCATCAGCGAAAGCGGTATCGGTTTATTCATGACAGGAGCTTCGGGTGCGGATGTTAAAAAAAGGATTCGTTTAAACCTAGATGTAAGGTATGTTTTTGTACGGTCCAAAGACATAACCTTTGAACCAAGAAAATATGATTAGATTGAAGGCTTTTGAAATGTGGGTGTAGAGAAGGATGGAAAACGTTAAATGGACAAAAAGGATAACAGACGAAAAAATCCCAGGCATTGTCGGGGGTGAGAAGAAATTGGTGGGAGCAATCCAAAGGAGACAGGAAAAATTAATGCAGAGTATTTTGATTGGGAATGGGATATCGAAGGCTGTGAAAGAGGTGAGACTTTTACGCAAGCAATGAATAGGAAGAAATAGAATATTTATGTTGGACGGAATCAAGGGAGGAAGGAAGTATACGGGATTGCGGATGGACTTTTTGTAGCGTCGGTTGTAAGGTTTAGTTTTATTTTAACAAAAATTACTAGTGTGCCAGTGTGACTTAACTTTAACTTTGTGAGCATTTTCGTAAATAAATGATTGTTTTATGAACATAACGATCGAAGAAATATGTCATTACTCTCTATGGTGATAAGTTTTCTTAGTACATATCAACTAATGAAATATAACTTTAGTTAAGACCGTGTACGCCGCTTTTTATTAGACTTATGGCCTCAAACCATTCATCTACATCTATACAATTTCAAGCTAACCACCATAAGGGCGTGTGGCGGGGGATGATAGAACGCTATCCGTAAAAATTATAATTCTACCACATCCATGACTAACAAATTTTGCCAATGAGCACCAATGCAGGTGGATTTATATTGAGGCAAAACTATTTTAACAAACGCATATGCAAATACATACACTAGCAACTAACAGACACAAGCATATGTCCCTACCAGAGTGTAACAACTATCTACGCAGTGTTTAATCTTGTCCTCACTTGTTATTCCAATGGTATTTCCTATTTCTTTAATTACTTTGATTTCTGACTGATATAATATCTGATTTTTAGATTAAAATACAACTATTTATATCTGTCTGCACTGGATTCTATCCTTATTATCGTATCTTTGTGGTTTGACCTACTTAAATAGTGTGGGGCCTTTGTGTCATTGTCAAACTCATTTTTTCTGAACCTTGCTTCAAGTCTGAGTCTCGCTTGTTCTCTTCAAATCTCAAGCTGTTCTAAGCCTGATTGCTCTAAAAGACCCGTCACACTCGTCTTCTAGTCGTAAGGTTTTTTTGCGAATGTGGGGATCTTCTCTAAACTTAATTTTACTCTATTATCAACGATTTCTCCCAAGAATCCCAAATATTTGCGGCATATTTCAAACGTGACCTAAATAAATTGAAATAGCAAATCCCTTCCTCTGTTTCATTGCATTTTCCAGCCATCAGCCATCTTATTGATGAAGCGGAGTTTCTTTAAGGCGGATCAGCTTTTTTCCCTTATACGTGCGTGGATCCCATGAAAGAAGTTATGTTAATATTACCCCAAAACATTAGATTTGATCTACCCTAGTTAATATTTAACCTTATATTACTTACCTGTATATTGCATAGTTTATGTCCTTCTTATCACTTAATGATGAGGTAATAGAACATGGAATATCCAAATTAGAATTATAGGGTGCAATTTTAAATCTAATAGAGGAGCAATAAATTACGCATGCGACTCTAAGAATGGTATTTTGAGTAATTAAAACAACGCATTGAGTATTGGCAAATGATTACATGTCTTATTTCATTCAGGAGAGAAACAATTGTGCATGAATAGAACATTTATACCGTAGCACTCATGACTTAAACATAATAGTTTGAAAGCTATTAGTAAATTTTCCGAAGTACTCCTCTGAGAATTAGTAAAACTGGAAATATTTTCATACCTTCGTATAAATGAAGTATATGCATTTGAAATAATTGAAGTGTGGGTTGACGTTTAGCTTTTTTGTTAGAATAACAAGAAACCTTGAAAGTAAATTATACCATAAAGACGAGATCGTGAGAACCTCAACAGGGTATTACGAAGATATATGCATGGCGTAAGATGGCATCGTTCGACGGCAAGCGGAGCCATTTTGCCACCTTTTCATGGCCTGTTCACGCCAAGTTGAATCGAGGATCGAAAATATCTCTTGGAAAAATAAAACCCAAGGAAAACGGAAGTCATCACTTCCGTTTCAACCGCTGGGAGAAATAATATGAGGGAACCCATTTATTACTCAGGCGAAGACCCTAGAAGAGTAAAGATAACCCCGCGCCCAAACGATGGAACAGGATTTGAGTGGAGCGTAGAAAGAAAAAAACTCGGGGGGGAGTCTGACGGAATCGAGGGACTTTGATTGCGAAGGGAGAGCTGAGGGGAGAGAGAGGAGGGGTTAAGAATTATCGCAGTTTTGAGCGGTGGGCGCAAATTTCCATCCGTCCAATGGGCTGGGGGCATGAGCGTACGGAGAAGTGGGGGGGAGCAGAGTGAAATAATTTATTATGAGGGGGTATAAAAATAAAAGGAGGAACTCTCCGGGAGGGTGCGAGGAGGAGGAGGGGGTGGGGGTTGAGAAGGCCCAAATCCTTACGACGGGAGGCGTTGAGCCAATTTCAAGAATTTTCCCCTTTTCTCTTAAACCCCTCCCCTTTACGAAGAGAATATTCTTCTCCCGCCCTATCCTTCCTCCCATTCACCCCCTGAAAGAGAGGCCGTCCTCAAGAGAGAGAATCCCAAGGAACGGAGGGTGATGGAAGAGACAAGACAGGAGGGAAAGGAGGGGATGGGGTTGGATACGATGGGGGAGAAAAATGGATACGGTTTTGGATTTTATGTAAATGTCTTGCATATATAAGTGCGGTTTAGCTCCTCTTCTCTTTCACTACGAGATATCGCCCAAGAAAACGGTTTAGTTTCCATTCCGTCGGCTTTTTCTTTATCTCTCTCTCTCTTTCTCTCCCTCGATTCCTTCTCCGAAAGAAGAAGGAAGGGGAGGTGGGAGGTGGAAGTGACATCTACACGCGAGCGAAAGCGTTGGGAGTGTCGTCTTGGTACCCAGAAGGGGGAAGGGGGGCTTAGGAGTCGGAGTACCGCTCCGAATCCCTCCTCTTCCCCGGGCAGCGCTCTTCTCCCATCGGCGATTTGAAGTACGGCGTTTGGGACTCATCAATCTCGTATCTCCACTTCTTTCCCCACCGCTCTCCGACCCGCCAAATGGATTACGCTTATCCCCTGCTCCCGTCTGGCCTCCTACAAGAGCTTAGCGCTCCTTCCCTCGTTGGCCACCCGCCGACTCCCCTCCAAGGCGTGAAACTCGCTTAAGTGATCAAGCCACACACGTTCACGCCTCTTCCCACCTTTTCCCTCATTCCCTCCTTTCTCCCACGGACTCGTGGACCCGCGCAAAGAACCTCTAAAGACCGGCGACATTGATCCTCAATATTTCGTTTTCGTCCTACCTCTGACGACGGATGTCCTTTAAGTCCTCCCTAAGATTTGTAACCGGCCGCTAGACGAAGGATTTCGCGACTTCTTTCCAACGGAATTGAAGGGAAATAGTTTTTATTCGACGGTCATCAACCCGTGATGGGCAGAATCTGTTAAAATAACTCCCCATGAATCAGAATAAGCGACCAAATAAGTTAATTTCAAGAGACATCGAAGAAGCACGAACAGAAAACGGGTGTCGAATTAGTCTTGCTGCGAACGGGAAGTTTTTTTTCAGTGCTCAGGATAAATACTATTATATTGTAAAAGACTTACCTGATAGAAAGCTGTGTTACCCCCGCCTGTAAATTGATCTTTACTCCTCCTTTCTGGCATCAGATTATTGGTCCTACCTACTAGGGTATTAGTGATTGTTTACTTTTCGCATTTTTGTTGCTAAAAAACCACGTTTCTATAAGAAGTATTAAGGAATTCAATTCTGGTAAACCAAGGTTTTAATGATTATTAGAAGGAACTCAACTCAACGAGGTCTGTTCAAAAAGTATCGTGACTTTGTTTTTTCGAAAATTATTTATTTTTTCATGAATGTCTATTTTGTCCCCTTCAAAGTTATCCTCATTAGATATTATGCATTTGTGCCAACGTTTTTTCCAATCCTCAAAGCACTTCAAAAAATCGTATTTTGTGATTTTGTTCAGCTCCTCCCTCAATGCAGTCTTTATATCTCGTCAATCGTAGTGTAGCATCGTTCTTTCATGGGCCTCTTCAGTTTCCGGAACAAGAAAAAGTCACTGGGGCCCAAATCTGGGGAACTATTCGTCGTTCAAATCTTCTCGGCCCTCTGTGAACATTTTGTACCTCTGATAAACGTTACTTCGGTCCAAGGTGGCCTCTCCATATCCCACAGTCATCATTCGGAATGCGTCCGTGCACTTAATTTCTTTTTTCACACAAACTTTGATACAGATTATTTGACCCATTTTGCGGAAAAGGCAAAAATCGAAGACAAGCCAAAACACGTCCAAGCAAAAAAGCTGTCAAGAATTAACGAACGTTCAAAATTGCCGAACTTTTCGGCATTAGTGAAAGAGATAAGTACAAACATAACGCCACAAAAAATCGAAAATCAAAAGCACGTAACCCGCGAAAATTCGCGAGAACTCTCTTCGCGAGAATTCCCTACGCTCTCTCTACCTTTTCCCACAATCTTCATCATTTGCTTAGACTTTCCCTTTTATTGTTCTAAGTGATTTTTCGGGTACCAGGTCTTCCTGGGAAACCATAACCGGCACAGGGAAAGGAACTGGCCCCCCTACCCTGATGTGTGAATTTTCAAACGCCGTATAGGGCTTAGTACTGGGTGAACTGTACCATTACCTACTAAACCGACCTTCGGGTTGATTACTGTGTTTATGATTTTATATATATATATATATATATATATATATATATATATATATATATATATATATATATATATACACGTAACTAGAACACTCAAACGACATTTCTTAATAATTTAGACGGAAGTTAGCTCTTCCTCGAAGGAAACATAAGTACTCAGTACAGTACTTCTATTTCTTCCACGGAAGACGGAGCTAAATTCCGTCAAAATTATTATATATATATATATATATATACATATATATATATATATATATATATATATATATATATATATATATATATATATATATATTATATATATATTATATTATATATATATATATTATATATTATAATTATATATATATATATATATATATATATTATTTAGTAGCTGTGTCCATCCAGAAACCAACCTTAACCGGTAGATTACTTTATAATAATCATATACATATATTCGATGTGCAAATCTGTGCATAATGTATGTCCGTTTGTCTACATCTACATCTACATCTACATAATACCCCGCAAGCCGCCGCAAGGGCGTGTGGCGGGGGGTGTTTGGTCACCAACCGTAAAAACGAAAAATATCACATGCAAAAAACAACACGGAAAATTACACCCCAGCAGCGCACACACTCATGCAAAACTCCCTCCATCCAATACTCATGCAAACACATACACCGCAAAACAACAAAAAACTGCACCCCAGGATACAGCACGAAAGCCATCCTAAAACACGCAAGCCAGGACACAACAAGCAAGAATGTGAAACATCACTACCACATGAAAATGCACCACAAAACACTCAACCCCCCAAAGAGACAGTAAAAGGAAGGGAATTCGACCCAACGTTGCAGGTAGCAGGAATTTCCCCCCGCCGGGAGGGAAGAGGGACTGAAAGGGAAACTTAAAAACAGATGAACAGAACACGAATGATATCATGCGGAAAGAATGGGTTATTATAACAAAACACATAAGGTTAGTGGAGGAGCATGCATTTAAGTAGAACTAATTATTTTTTAGACACTGAGGGTGGCAAGTGGAATTTTTACTATCTATAATCCTACAGTTGCTATCCCGTATTGTCCGTGGGAAGAAGGAGTCCTTGAGTCGGCTAGTCCTGGCATCTATTTCCCGAATTTTATATGCATGATCCAAGCGACCAATGTATGTAGGAGTACGAATAATCTGCGAGACCTCGGCGCTGAAACATGCGGATCTGAATTTATTTAATAATTTCAGTCTTGCATTGAATCGTCTCTCTTCTAATGATTCCCACCCCAAATCCATGAGCATTTCGGTAACGCTTTGCGTTTTATCGTAGGAATTTTTTACAAAACGGGCTGCCCGGCGTTGAACCTTCTCAATTTCCCGAATGAGACCTTTTTCACTCGGGTCCCACACGCTGCATGCGTATTCTAAATGAGGCCTTACAAGAGCGTGGTAACAACGTTCCTTGACCTTTGAGTCACTTTTGCCGACAATGCGTCTAATGAATCCCAATTTTTTATTTGCTTGACCGCAGACTTTACGTATGTGAGTCCCCCAAGTTAAGTCTTTCGTGAATGTGACACCTAGGTATTTTACCGTATCAACTACTGCTAGGTCACCTCCAGCTAATTTGTAAGCAAATCCCGTTGATCTTTTAAAGAAATTTACCACTGAACATTTATTATAATTTAGAGTCAATCCCCAGTTAGAACACCATTTAGTAATGCAATCTAAATCCTGCTCCAGAATAAAACGATCCTCATCCTCAGATATCTCCCGATAGATCACCGTGTCATCCGCGAACATCCTAATTTTACTTTTCACTTCGCGGTTCAAATCGTTAACAAATATCAAGAAAAGCAACGGCCCGATCACACTTCCCTGAGGTACCCCCGACGTGACTCGAACGCTGTCGGAACTAGCGCCATCAAGGACTACCCTCTGTTCCCGCTCCGAAAGAAAATCTTTAACCCAACTTATGGCGCCCTTGTTTATACCCGCGACCTTTAATTTATGAATGAGTTTACCGTGTGGGACCTTATCAAATGCCTTTTGAAAATCTAAGAATATGGCATCCACTTGCCTACCTCTCTCACCCGATAAAAGTAAATCATGTGTAAATAATCCTAATTGGGTTTCGCAGGAGCGAGTTTTCCTGAATCCGTGTTGATTGTCACTTAAAAAGTTAATATTGTCAAGGTGTCTCATTATTGAACTGATAATTATGTGCTCTAAGATTTTACAACAGATAGAAGTGAGAGATATAGGTCTGTAATTACTGGGATCCTCCCTGTCACCACTTTTAAAAATAGGCGTTATTTGCGCGGTTTTCCAAATCTTAGGTACTTTGCACTCTGTGAGGGATTTGTTAAATATAAATTCAAGGTACGGGGCAATGTTTGGAGCTAAATGTTTTATCACCCTAGCTGGTATATTTTCGGGACCCGGGGATTTGTTGGGTTTAATCTCATTAAGTAATTTTAGAATTCCTTGTTGGTCCACTGTTATTTTTTCCATGGGTGGAGTATGTATTGTTTCTTGGAGATATGCGGTGGCAACATCATTCGAGAAAACGCTTTGGAAAAATGAATTTAAGATGTTAGCTTTAACCTCGCTGTCTGTATGAATTACATTGCTACAATCCCTTAAGCAAGCCACGGTTTGTTTACTCCCATTTACTTCCCTAACATATGACCAGAAAGCTTTGGGGTCAGTGTCCAAGTGCTCGCAAAGTACTTTGCGTTTAAATTCCAGTAAGGCGCTACGTAATTGTTTTTTGGTTTCAATTTTAGAGGATCTATATGTGTCCCATAATTGTGTATTCTCAGGAGATGATGTGTTCACGCCTGCCCTCTTTACCCTAGAGTGTAGCATTCTCTGCTTTCGAAGGGCTTTTCTAACGTCTTTATTGTACCACCTGGGGTCGCGATTTGCTTTAACGTATTTTATAGGTATGAAATCTACGATTCCTTTTTGCATGATATTGACAAATTCTGTCCAAGTTTCTTCCACGTTGGCATGACTTAAGCGGGTTTTGAACTCGGGTAGTGAAGAGTTTAATTGATTGGCAAAAGATTCAAAGTCTGCTTTATGGTAATTATAAATTTTTCTTTTTGGTTTAACAATCTTTTTTATTGCTATGTCCAAATGGACATTAATTGCTTTATGGTCACTCAAGCCCTCATCAGTTGATACACTAATAATACGTTCCGGCGTGTTTGTAAGAAATAGATCCAATATGTTCTTTCCACGGGTGGGCATGCGTACTGCTTGATGGAGGGAGTTTCTTTGAACCAATTTTATCATGGAATTGCAAGATTCGCGATCGCGGGTCCCAGATTTAACGATATTGCTGTCCCAATCTATACCAGGGAGGTTAAAGTCGCCACCAATAAAGTCTATATGTATTATTGTGTATGTATTGATGTCTTTATAAAGTTTATGCCTACTATGTGTACTGTGAGTTTGACGAAAGGTTAAATGGAAGATTGGGCCAATTGGGGTCCATTTTGCCCATATAAAGACCTCTATCTATCTAACCTGATGACAGTGTTAACGAGTGAAACCTGGGTAATAAGACTTTTGTAACTATGGTTTTATTACAGCCTCCTGTAATTCAACAAATTACGAGATTTGAAGTTTAATTCCAGGGGTTTTGGAAATCTGGTACTTAAATTCAGCTGACAAATAATGATAAAATTTAATGTTTCTTAATCTATATTGATTGAAACAATTTAGTTTCAGATGGGTCGGTATTTAGGACTATAATATAATTAATTGTTTGCATAATTCCATTTTATTGCTGAAGCATTTACTCATAGGTGAATGTCGAGTTTAATGCGAAAAAGTTTAATACATAATTTTTTTGTTCTATGCATTCGAACTCATCCGACTGTAAAATCGATCCAAAAGCATGCACAGTCTCAGAAACTGTGAGAAATTTAGTACTTAGAAATACAGAACATTTCTTATGTTCTTCATCATTTACAAATTGCTCAAATCTAACAGAGTCCACTAGTATTTAGTATTCTATCCTTTTGAAATAGTTTGAGCTTTTTTCATTTAGTTTTTTTTCAATAAACGCGCGTATATTTTGATGACCAAGTTAGGCGTACGAGAATAATATCGGAGAATGAAATGCGGGATGTGCCGTATCATTTAATATTTAGGTGAAGCGAGTGTAAAAGATACTCTTTGATACATACAAGATGCGTTGAAAATGTTTCATTACCATTCGTACTACGGTAGGTGAGATCATGTCATTAAATTAGGAAGATTAAGTGTAGAGCAGATAGATTTAATATTTTTCAACGACCGATGAGGGATCAGAATAGCATAGTCACACCACAGTGGGGTCATAGCCTGGTCAAATTCAGTCTTTTGTGTATTCACGTCCTACCATACACCTTAACAGTAGTTTGCAGGGTACTTTAGAATGTTGTTTTTTGAACAAAAGATGAAAACAATGGGTCTGTGTGACTACAACTTTGGCGCCTTAAAGATTAAATAATGAGAAATCAGAGCATATTCTGCGCCTATCTATAAGTTATGTGATATAGCCTACGTATTTTTGGTGGAACCTAAACTGTCGAAATTTCTATGCTTTTTTATTTTTAATCTTCCCTTTCTTTAGAGTTAATTCCTCCAAGCCGTTGGTCCTGCCATCCAGATTATTAAACATCATAGTTGAACGGGTTATGGTAGATTTTTGATGTACCATGGGCCTCAAACTATGTATACTTAAGCCCTAACTAATAGACCAAAATACATCCATAATAGATATTACAATAACTCATTCTTAGGATAAACATAGTTCATTCAAAGCTGTATATATCATAATAATCTGAGTGCTCAAACTGTTATGGAAATAGAAATACATTGAATTGTTTTAGATGTTACTAAACAACTTAAATTGTACTTTTACAGCCAACTGTTCTATGAATCCCTCAATATGATCGGTAGAACTACGAATGTGCATGTTCCGTACTCGATACCGAACTCATATTCTTCAACGACGGTAAAATAAAGCAACAGTGTATTATTCAGCAGATGGTAGCAGCGCTCCAGAATTCATTATTAAAAATTCCGGTGATGGATGTCTTCCTGCAAGTGAGAGCAAATTGAGACTAGCTGGGCACCGATCAAAGAGGCATGTTTAACGGCAAAGAAAGGTGGCAAGCTTGAGCGTAGCTCCCAGCTTACTTCATATCGTATGATCGGCTTCAGCCTACGTCCCAAGTCCAGGGAATGCCTCTCGGGAGTAGATCGTATTTTTACTGCAAACAGGTGGAGGAGGCAGTTAATCTTTTAAGGTGCATAATATCACGGTGGATCGGGGTAACAGTTGAGGCTCCACGTCGAGTGTGGCCGACGATGGGCGGGTAGAATGCGCCTTGAGGAGGGGAGAGTAGTCTTAGTAGTGGAAAATATTGGTAACCTTCTCATTGGATCCATTCAGGAGAGAAGGTTGAGCTCTTCTCATTGCCTGCCTCCCTTTTCATTTTATCCTCTCCCTCCCCCTCTTTCTCTATCCATGCATATAACACGAAAAGAGGCGTGATAAAACAAGCAAATAAAACGAAAGAGTATGCAGCGAATAAAATAACGTAATAACTGAATTTTCGATTATATAAGTATCCATAAGAGCTCCTCGTCTCCCTCTGGTGGAGGGAGACGAGGAGCCATACGACATCCGCTGTCAAACGCAATTTTTTTATTAAAAAAAGAAGAACGCAAAAACAAATAAGAAAAAATACCATTTTTTAACAGAAATATTTTTGATTAGAACCAGCTGCCTGGAAGTTTGTTTGAGCCCTTTCCATCAAATTTTAGGAATTTAAGAATAAGTTTACAGCAGCCACTGGGTGATTAACTTCATTGATCAGTGATCATTATACTTTTGTACTTAATAAAATATTGTTTGCAGGTGATGTGGACGGGGTTAGAAATTGTATTGCGAAAGTTAATGATGTGTTAACAGTGCGTGATTTTGAACGCTATATGAAATTGATGAGAGTGATAATGGATGGAGTGTGGCGATGGACGGTGCGCGGTATGTACTCGTATGGTGTGAACCTAGCCCATGGGTGATGGTAAAGGTGCATTTGGAAATTTTGAAATTTCATTGTTTTTAAGAGCATTTTGTCTCCTATCTGTTTTCCGTGTGTACGTTTAAATTTCCATTGTAAGAGTGACAGTTGACCTCGCTTGACCGTTACCATCAGGACAATTGCCTAATTGCAACGATAAATTCTTAAATAAATAATTCCCTTCCTGTGAATTAAGAGGCTAAGACCATGAGCTGTATGTCCAAGTATTGGTGGAATTTCTCCCTCTTCCTTTTCAGTTTCGCATGACTTGTCTTGTTGTGGTAGAGTTCTGTGTTATAAATGGTTGTGGTTCATTTTTATTCCGTTCTCTTACGTTAACAAATAAATAATTTATTAAGCGAATTGACCCTTGTTTTGAATAATCTTGCTACAGCATGTATACAAAATTGCGCCATAATTGATAGTTTTTTACTAAATATTTTTTAATATTTAGTAAAATATTTTACTAAATATATTTCCCTCCCTCTCCCATAGCTTCCCTTGTGACTTAACCTTCCCATCTGGTGCTAACACCCACGGATACAGTTCTTTTTGGTGACTCACGGCGTATTTATGTAGGTGTAGAAGATGAAAGTATAGAATTGAAAGCGGCGTTACAACGTCATAAAGACTAGGTACAGTGCGTTTAAAGGCAAGCATAGCCTGAAGAAACAAATGAGCCAAATTAGCCAAATACACATTCATACACGAAAACCAATTAAACGGCGAACACATATTTATCTCAATAGTTTCAGCCTCAACTTTGTGGAAGTTCATTTTAATAAATGAAAAAGAAACACTTTGTTCAAATCCACCACTTTGTTAAAGGGGTGGATTGGAACAAAGTGTTTCTTTTTCATTTAACACAAATTTACTTGATTATTTTATAAGGAAAAATGCGTAAAAAGACATATAAAGAAAAATCACAAGGTTGGTGATGAATTTGAATGTGTGCGGATGGCGAAAAACGTTTCTCTATCCGGAGTTTGAATCACGGATCTTCGACTTACCGACCCAGAAAAAGGTGGAAAGGTGGATGATGAAAGGCCAAAGATGTAAAGTCACTTTCGTGGCCTCCTTTTAGGAATACACGCTTCGCGGTCTATATTTCATCTGAATCCTACTTCATGGCGTTTCTCTTCATGTTTTTATGCTGAATAAATTGTTTAGTTCAGGCAGTTCGTCATGGAGGAGCACCAAAGGGTGAGTGGGTCTCTGAATGTTCCTGAGATAGGCGGGTTGTTTCTATGTGAGAGAGATACATTGGAGTAGTTATGATGAGGTAGCATCATTATCGTGTTCCTCATATTTCCCCTAGTGAAAACCGCCCCCGATGTAAGACATGCCCGCTTATCAGATCTGCTCCCCTCTCCCCACATCTCCGTATTGCCTCCCCACCTCGTTCCCACGTTGATTGCTTCTCCAAAAATGTTATTTATTTTCTGACATGCAATCAATGCTCTTCATTTTACATAGACGAATTCATTACCCACTTGTCTATCCGCATGAATAATCACCGTTACGCTTGTAATTTTGCCTCGCTCTCTTCCATTCCTATCCCGTCAAACGTCAATTTCTATAACCTTTCCTTTGACAAGTGTTTCTCCCTAACCATCTTAGAAACCCTGCCCGATTCAGCCACCGATATTGAGATGAGAATTCGTGAATTTAACGTGCTTATTAGCATTCCGATCATTTGTATTTCCCGAGCTCAACCGTAACCAATAGATCCTAACAGCTTTCCTCCCCCTTTCCCAGCATATTCTGCGCCTCCCCCGCCAACCCCTCGCATTCCCTCCGCCCGAAACCTTTCAGTCCGACCTGGAGAAGGTTTAAGAAAAGGGAAAAAGATGAAACTCTCTGAAATGTGTGCCCGTTAGCGTGTAATATATTTTAGTTTTGTTCCCTAACGCCGTCCAAATGTTATATTGTTCTAGTGAGCGCTTCTACATCATCTATAAATAAATAAATATAAATATATATGTTTATATATAATTACATAAAGATGCACCCAAACATTTATACACATGTGTATGTATATATCTATATATATATATATATATATATATATATATATATATATATATATATATATATATATATATATATATATATATATATATATATATATATATATATGTGTGTGTGTGTTTATATATATAAACAATATTTTCATGGGAAAACTCGAACATACCTTTTTCCACCAACAAACCCTAAAACCACTCTTCTGGATTCGCTACATTAACATTTTCCCCCTTTGATCCCACAGATGCGAAGCTTTATCCTCCATTTCCTCTAATAGCCCCTCCTTCTTGGTATCTTTCACTCCATCAATATCTAATTCGAATATTACTATCCTAGATATCGACATCTACCTCCAGAATAATAAATCTAACACCTCAGTTCACAACAAACCGACCAACAACCAACAATAGCAACATTTTTTTCCCCGATCATCACATTCTCATCCCCCCTCCGCTCCCAAAACCTTCCATATTATTCCCATACTTCTAAAATCCCCCTCCCAACTCTTATCCTCACAAACCTTTCCCCACCTATCCCTTCCATCCAGCGTTTCCAGCCTCTTCTTTTCCTCAGTTCCTTCCTTCTCGTTCTTGAGAAAGGTGGCTTGGACCACCGATGATTCGAAAACTAGTTAGTTTGATTTTTCTTTTGGGTGTTTCTGTTTCTTTGTCTTTGTCCGATAGTGCTATATATATATATATATATATATATATATATATATATATATATATATATATATATATATATATATATATATATATATATATATATATATATATGCATATACATATATGTGTCCGATTCATTCACTCATTCTTGCTCCTGGCCAACGGAACTATCATGGCAAGAGATATATCCAACTGAAGAGCGGCTTGAGATAAGATAAAAAATATCCTTGAGCCCGTTGGAAATCATTCTCTAGGGCTCCCATCCCCTCACTCACTCAGTCACTCATTTCTGTCTTCTCCGCATTCCCCCTCTCCTTTATCCCGCTTACTTCCTCCCGCAGGATCAATTGAGGAAATATTAGGTTCGGTTTTTGAAATTAAGGTGGCAGAAAATAAAGCCTCGCGTTATTCTATTTATCTTTTTTTTACGCCACACTTATTATTTTCTTGACGTATCCTGCGCGTGTAAGGTATTATGAGCGGGAGGGCGGTGAAGTACTTTCTGATGGACTGCGAATCCAAGATGAAGAAGGGAGTTTCGAGGAAATTTTACGATAACTCCCGAGAGGTGGATGCGACCGCTGAATATTGCATTTCTTGGAGAGAAATATCATCGCCGCAAGCTCATTTTCAGGGTTTATCTTCCCGTACCCGAGATTCTAAACCTCAGAATGGAGAACAAGAGCTCTGCTCTGTAAGTTTCAAGCTGTTTCATATTAAAAAAGATTTCCGTGAATGTTTTGATCCACCTACAGGGAATAAATTCGGATTTCATTGATAAAATTAGTAAACTTTATGCTAATCTTTGTCTGAAATAAATGGTTGCGCCGAGGTCACAATGGTGATTTTTTCTCTGCTGGGTGTGTCCACTGCTAGCATGCGACTTTAAAATTTAGTTTTTAATTTGATCTATTTTAAAATGTATTTCCTATCTGATGGTGCTCATTTAATTACTTTTTGTTTGGCGTAAATTTTAGACTCAAATTTTATATTTAAATTTTGAAAATAGGACAGCGGCTTTTTTATATACATCTACATATTTCCCGGCAAGCAACCGCAAGGGCGCGCGGCGGGGGATGTTAGATCACCACCCGTAAAAGGGAATATCGGTAAATGCAAAATCAACACATCCATACCAATCAATACCCAAAGTGACGTATTCACGCAAAAATCCTTTCAACTTACACGCATGCAAATACATATACTATTAACTGACAAACAATTTCACCTAAGCATGTAGGGAAAAATGTATCCAATAACGTGCAAGCTAGAATTTGAAAAGCAAACAGAGGAAATTCCACTACCACCTGGATATGCAACATACGAGGGTCATCCGGAAAGTAGTACCCGTTCGTGAAATAAAGACACAAAAGTAAATATTAACAAACATAAAAAATTTTATTTGAAAGAGGATACTTTAAACTACTTCTCAACATAATCTCCAAGCAAATTAAGGCATTTGTCATAACGTGTGACAAGTTTCTGTATTCCTGCTGCATAGTCCTTCGCCGCCAGCTCATTGAGATACGCGAGGGACCCATCTTGCACAAATTTTTGCATAATGCAGATGGTGTTTAACAATTTCATGAACAATTGTTCGAGAAACATTGGGAAAATGCTCACAGATGTCATCAATTGTGACGCGCCGATCGTTCCTCACGAATTCGTCAACTGAGCTCACCAGTTGGTCTGTAATGACAGACGGTCTCCCCGAACGCTCATCGTCGTGTGTGTTCCCCCTCCCCATGTTGAAGTTGCGACACCACCGCCGAACAGACGACTCGTCCATTACATTGTCTCCATACACCTCCTTTAATTGGCGATGAATATCACATGGGCGAACGTTTCTTGCATTGAGGAATTTAATCACTGCCCTCACTTCACAACTGGCGGCGTTCTCAATTTTTTTAAACATTGTAAACAATCACAGAAACAACACAGGCAATGCTAGCGTCACGCAACTTGGCTCAGAGAAGGCAGACAAGCCACTGAAGCTATCTGACCTCGTCCAGCGGCTACTCGCGTCGTCAGCACTTCATGCGGCACGAACGGGTACTACTTTCCGGATGGCCCTCGTATAATGGCCCCTCCCCCAAGGACGCAGAGGGAGACGCGGAATGGTAGCGGAGACTGAAAAAAAGACAAATCAGAGTGAGTAATTCAGTAAAGAGCACTACATTATTTAAAGTTATTCTAATGCGGTCAAGCGGGAAGGGTTTGAAAACAAAACACGCTAAGTTAATGAAAGTGCATGCAATTGAGTATAACTATTTATTCCCTGGACGCTGAGGATTAGTTGTAAACCCTTATTTCCGACAGCGTGTACGTATTATTTTCTTAGGTATTCCCCCTTTTATTGCTGTCGCAAAGAGTGCGTGGAAAGCATGAATACTTGAATTTATCAATTCGACAACCCAACTCTCTAATTTCTTGACAATTATCGGCCTTGCCAATGTAATTAGGGGCCCTAACTATATTTTCAATGTTGAATGCAAAACCACATGCTTTACATCATTGTAATAGGTTTAATCTAGCCCTGAGTCTTTGAATATCTATACCTTGATCAAAAAGTTCCCGGAATAACCACCGTGTGGCGCTCCCATCGTTCCCATTTGAGTTCTGTTTTTTTTGTTAAATTGGTACATCTGTTGTTGATATTCCCTTTAAATCTTAGTGTCATAACTTGACATTTGCAAAAGTTACGTAGCCAAGAGTACATCTATCCATGTGTGTGTTGGCGATTTTTTACAATTTCAGAAATGGATTTAAATTTGCAACAACGAACTTGTATTAAACAAATTTTGCGTAAAAAACGGATTTAGTGGCGCACGGACGTTGGAAATGTTGGAAAAGTGTTTCGGCAACGATTCTCTAAAAAAAACGGTCGTTTACCAGTGGCACGAGCGGTTCAGAAGTGGTCGTGAGTCAATCGAAGATGATGAACGCAGTGGCAGACCATCGACATCGAAAGTCGGTGAAAAAATTGATAAAGTAAAAGAAATGTTGGTCAATAACCGCAAATTAACCATCAGAGAAATAGCGGAGGACTTGAACATTGCCTATGGATCCGCCCAAGACATTGTGGTTAATGATTTGGGTTTCCGTCGTATAGCAGCAAAGTTGGTTCCAAAAGACCTCAATTTCATGCAAAAAAGAGACCGTGTTGACGTCGCAAAAGACATGATTTGCGAGGCTGAATCCGATCCCACATTCATCAAAAGGATCATTACTGGAGACGAGACGTGGGTTTATGAGTACGACACGCAATCCAGACATCAGGCAAGTGAATGGCGTTCACCAAATGAGCCGAGACCAAAAAAACCACGTCGTTTTCAGTCAAAAAAGAAGGCAATGCTGACGGTTTTAATGGATTACAACGGTGTAGTGCATCATGAATTTTTGCCAGAAGGCCAGACAGTAAACAAAGAGTATTATTTGGGCGTTATGAGACGTTTGCGTGAAGCAATTCGCCGAAAGAGACCAGAAATGTGGGCAGAAAACTCGTGGATTTTGCACCATGATAACGCACCGTCGCACAGTGCTATCATTATTCGTAATTTTTTGACGAAAAATGCAACAAATACCATCCAACAGCCACCGAATTCACCTGATTTGGCTCCCTGTGACTTCTTTCTGTTCAATCGAGTTAAAAAACCATTACGGGGAACGCGTTTTAGCAGCCGAGAGGAAGTAATGGAAAAATCGCAGGAAGCACTGATGGACATACCGAAAACCGAATATAAAAAATGTTTCGAGGATTGGATCAAGCGCTGGCATAAGTGTGTTGCAGTCGATGGGGATTACTTTGAAGGGGACAATATAGATTTAGATGAATAAACTTGTATTTTTAATTTTCTGAATAAATTCCGGGAAATTTTTGATCAAGGTAGTAGGTCCCCACTCCAGATTCTGCATTAAATGCGTGACACCTTGTGTTATTTGGCACGAGTATTTCATGAATCTAGCGGCTTATCTCTGTACCTCATTCCATTCTGTAATTAATGTTTTTAGAAAAGGGCAAGGCCCTAGTAATTTTGGTTGGTATGTAAGAAATTCAACACAATTGTTTGGTTATGAAAATTATACAGTTAAATATTCTGCCTTAAAAAGTGGAGTACATCCTGTATAAGCATGAAATCCAGATGTAAGTATAAAATTCTAATATTCTTCAGAATATCAATTCTTGTGCATCGAAACAGCCATCTTCGGTCCGCTTCCGACAGGCATCAGGTTTAGGCTGGCTTTTTAACGCAATCCTGCGTTCCGAAATGGTTGCCTTTCAAGCTCCTTTTTATCCTTGGGGACAAAAAGAAGTCATGCGTTTCTTCATCGAGGTTTTATGGTGGCTGAAATAACGTTGCCATATGGTGCTTGGCCAGGTAACGAACGAGGAAGGTGGGGTGGGACAGCGCATTATCGTGGTGCAGCATTCAGTTGGCAGAGAAATATTCCTCCCTGACGCGTTGTTGCAATCTTTTTCGCAGCCGTTTGCGTACCTCTACGCCAAACGTACGGTCCCTGTCTGTCCCTGAGACACAAGCACTTTTTAGATAGTAACGCCTTTTGAGTCGAAAAATACTAATTATTGTTGTGACAGATCCTGTATTAGTTCAATGTTGACTAAAGATTCATGCACACGTAAATGCTCTTCGTGAATAATTTTAAGGGAATAAGTCATTCTCTAAAATGTTCATATGCCTACGTCGAAATAATTATAAATCATTTTGCGCGAAAGGGGAAATAAAAACCTGGCAGAGGAAAAAAGTGGTTAGCACCGAAGAATATCCAACTTGAACAATGCAGCATTTTTAGAATAAATGTTTTCTTTTCGAATTAAAAGCTATTTTATCAAATAAGAAAATCACTGCGTGGATTGGGTGCGGACAAATTGTAGGTGTTATTCCAAAAATTGGTAGAGGAACCAGGAGCGTTTATCATATCTCTTACTATTATGGAATTGAAATAGTACACCATTGACTTTAGAAATTGATTCCGCGAGTAACGATGAAACTCTTTCCATCTACATCTACATCTACTTAATACCCCGCAAGCCGCCGCAAGGGCGTGTGGCGGGGGGGGGGTTAGGACACCACCCGTAATTTAGAAAAGAAAGAGAAAAAAAACCGCATGCAATAACCACAAAATCATATATCCAAAAAAAAAACTTGGCATAAATTCATGCATGAACAATAATAATAATTATTACTTTAACAGCCAATAGCTCCACATCTTCCATTTTCATGCATGAACACTTACACCCCACACACATGCAAACACTCAATCTACACCTTACATACACATGCACCTGAAAGTATACCTAACATCTCTATAGTGTTTAATTTTGTTCCGACTTGTAAATTCAACGTTTTTAATATTTCTAAAGTGACTTTGGTTTCTTACTATTATGATTTCTGATTGTTTGGGGAAAGAATGAGTATTTGTACCTATCTGTCCTGGAATCTATCTCCCTTAGTTTATCTTTGTGGTCTGATCTACCTAAGTAGTGTGGGGCCATTATAATTCCTTCAGTGTCATAGTTAAACTCCTTTGTCCTGAACCTTTCTAAAAGTCTAAGCCTCGCTTGTTCTCTCCGCACTTCAAGTGGTTCCCAGCCTAAATCCCCTAAGAGACCTGTCACACTTGTGTTCTTATCATAACAATTTTTAACGAATCTAGCGGATTTTATCTGGACTTTATCTAATTCTTTTTGCCAAATTTTCTCCCAAGGATCCCAAATACTTGCGGCAAAAAACCATAAACAGAGTACTAAACCCAAAGTTCGGTTTGGTAGGTGATGGTAGAGTTCATCCAGTACTAAGCCCGACGGCATGTGAAATTCACACATCAGGGTAGGGGGCCAGTTCCCGAAAAATCACATAGCTTGGGTGGAGCCGCAGGTGCCCAGAGACTTGCCTGGGAATCAAACCTGGGACCCTCCGGTCAATAGTCCAACACTCTACCCCAAGACTACCGCAACCCTTTTCCATGACTCTAAGAGAGTAGTGCAAAACGACCTTACAGCTAAACGAGATATTTTTCTTTAAAAATGTTTTACTTTTCAAAATAAATCTCCTTTGAAGCCCATGCACTTTTCCCAGCTATCCCCTAACTTATATATATACATACACCCTACGTATGACAGTTGTTTTTTTTTATTTTTAATGTTTCTCCGAAAACTAGACGTTTACGTATGACATAACTTTTTATCACACCTCTCATACTGGGAAAACGTACTAGTCTGCTGGAAGTGTATAGGCCAATAGCATTGTAGGTGTTTATGCACTAAATATGAGTATTTTATGTTATTCATTTAATTTCAAACGTATTTTAAATCATGTTTATAAACCACTTATATTAATCCACTCTGATTTTATGTTATCCTTACTTTATAATTCATTTGATTACTTCATATAAGAAATAATAATTAAATTCCTTGGAAATCGGAGCTGTAGGGATGGAAGTTATCGCCAAATAACATTTCATATCGCATCGTAAACGCAATGCATAAAATATTGGATAATTTCGTGTTCAGATATTTTTCGAAACGGAAAAGTTTTCATTGAGCAACGAATTATATCCTGTGCCGAGGCTTCTTCTTCGATTGTATGGGTTTCCAGTTTTCCGGGAATGCGATGGAAATGGAATTTATTTCTAGTGGAACTTTATGCTCAAAAAGAGAATCGCCAAGTAGAATACACTCGCCAAGTTGCACACTAAATTAATGAAGAGAAATAAAAGAGCAACACGTTAATATTTCCAACCCGATTCAATAATTTGCTGCTTCTGGATAACCTCGAACTTTGCATTACATTGTGAACTATCACCCTCGTGAACACACTCCGAACTTCTCAATTTTAACACATGCGCATGGAAGCTATTGGATTTGGTTAAGCTGCAGAGCTCAGTGACGCTGCTAAAAGCTATTGTGTCGGGCGGCAATACCCTGGTTTTGAGTTTCACGACTCTTTACTTTCCCATATCTCAAGACAAACAAAATTTTCTTTTATATGATGAAAAAACAGATTGGTCGATACTGAATCCATGTGCCCTCTTGTAATTAGAGTAAGTTATTTTGCGAGTGCTTAAATACCAATACCCAATCGAACATAAAATGTAGCAATAGCCTCGTGTTTGGGGAAGAGGTGAAAGACCCACCACACACCCTTGTGGCGGCTCGCGGGGTGTTATGTAGATATAGATGTAGATTGCATGCAATTTCACTAACCTCGGGTGTTTTGTTGTCAAAACCCTTTCTTTCCGCATTACCGCATCAGAATGCCTTTAAATAATTCAGTTCTCTTTCCGGTATTGTTTGCTCTCTGCCTTTTCTGTTTTTAAGTTTCCCCTCCTATCCCTCGCCTTTCTCCGTGGGGGACCCTGCCGTTACCTGCAGCGTTGGGACACGTTCCCTACCTGTGTCCTCAGGGAGGAGACCTCTGTATGTTGCATGTCCATGTGGTAGTAAAATGTTGCCTTCCTACTTTTCAAATTCTTGCTTGCTCGTAATTGGATAAATTTCTTACTGCATCTCAAGGTGCCATTATTTGTTGTATGATAGTACATGTATTTTAATGCGTGTAAAATGAAAGGATTTTTGCATTAATGTATACGCAACTGTGGTATAGATTTGCATGGATGTGTTGATTTAGCATGAGATTTTGTTTCCTTTTACGGGTGGTTACCTAACAACCCCCGCTACACGCCCTTTCGGCAGCTTGCGAGGTTATCTACATCTACATCAATACCCTGCAAGCCACCAAAAAGGTGTGTGGCAGGGGGTGCAGCACCAGGAGGAAAGGGTAAGGGATGAGGGGGTTAGGGTTTTTCAAATGGATGGGGAAAGGTAAGGGGAACCTGCAAAAAATATATGTATAAAAAATATATATACTAATAAATGTTGTGTAGATGGAGAAGTAGGCTATGTAAATACATCCACAGTTATCAACCGGGAGGTTTTTTTGAGAAGTGAGGGCAGAACGCATCCTATTTAAGCCTGTAAAATTCATAAATTATGGTTTAGCAGCCATCTGCTTTGTCCATTCCACCATTCAGTTTCCCGCTAACTCTTTTAAAACCGAAAATACACTCCTTGGATTTCAATTGGAAGTGTTCGAATGAAGATACCCGAGCCGTCCAGGTCACCCGGTAACCTGCGATCCTCCGTTCAATAACCTTAGACTTACCCGCTAACCCGTTTTCCTGACGCCTATTTATCGAAATGTGCGTGCTTAACTTCCAAAAATATTCTAAAATAAAATTTCTACACCTATATAACACCCCGCAAGCCGCCGCAATGGTGTCAGGTGGAGAGTGTCAGGTCACCATTCGGGCAAGGCGCAATCCCAATCATGACACCTCAACGTAAATATTAGTTTTATCATGCACTTGAGCAAAGTTAATTCATTGGAACCAAAAATGTGTTCACATGCAGCAGTATTCAATAAAAGGATGAGTATTCTAACAATGCTGTAGGACTGTTAAAAATGTACGTGTCTCATACTGGCGGGTTAAAGAGGAAGCATATTATGCGTAATACGACGTCAATCGTCATGGCGGGTGAGCGGACGCATTGTTGGTTGGCGAATTTTGCAGACACATTTACGATATGTCTATTGACTGTACGGGCGTTATAAAACATACAGCTAGTGGGGCTATTATCCATTTAAAATTATTATAGGAAGTCTGCCTTCCCCCCTTTGTCCAACAACTTTGACTACATTGTAATATCCAGTTTTTACCTCGAGAGTGAATCAGTCTAAGTATATATATATATATATATATATATATATATATATATATATATATATATATATATATATATATATATATACACATATATCATTCTGCATTCAGAATATACATTTGAAGTCGTGCGCACAAAATCATTTCTGGTAAATAGGTGTAAACTCTGCATTATTACACCTTAGAAATCTATAGAATTTATCTGAATCTCTAAAAAACATAGAATAGAGCGCAAGGGCTTAGAAAAATGCATGCTATCATATTTAACATCTAACAAAGAACCAAATTAAGGAATAAATAGAAAATTGGAAATTAGTTTGTAATACTCGTTTAAGATGCTCCCTTTTAGTATTTAGATATCAAAGAAATCTTATTTTAGATTTTTTCATTGACCTACTTCTCTCAGTAATTTCCTCCCAAGTTCCCTGTCCTTGCAAAATTGTTTCATCTCTGTCACATTCGTTAATTTTTCCGGTCAAGCTCTTTTGTTACTGTGACTCCTAATATTCCTTAGCCGGAGAGCGTCTTCATCCATATTCACTCTTGATTTAATCGGTCTCCTCCTTCCCATCGCCACTATTCTTATATATCCTTTTGGTGATTTAACTCTCATTCATTCTCTCAGCATGAGAAAACCTAGAGTAATGCATATGCAATATATATATATATATATATATATATATATATATATATATATATATATACTATGCATATGTTTCATATTTGTCATCGGTTCATTGAAATCACAATTGTCATTACTGCGCCTTTTATAATTCTATCTCTTTGATTTCATTGCAGATCCCTACCAGTACCATTGACTAACCGGGCTTGTTCGGTATTTTAGCATGCTTGTTTTATTTTTGTTGAAGTAACACTAATTTAAATACGTTCAAAATTTAGGAAAGATTATACGCTCGTAAAAATTGCCATGGTTTCTTGCTAGCATAAACATTCGTATTTTGATGGGTTCTACGTACAATTAAAGCATATCTTTCGTAATTCAATGACTTGAAATACTTTTATCGATGCTCTGTTTCTTTCACCAAACGTCTGAGTCAACACAGTAATCGATTTCATTTATTTAATCGTTAAACTTCGGGGTATAACCATTCTGTCAATATTCCTTATTAACATATCTATTTTAATTTTGGTCTATTCTCCCATCAATTCCATTCTCTCCATAAGGTCACTCAAGCTAACCAGGGCACCAAGTAGATTTTATGGACTCTTAGTAATAGCGTACCTTATGAGTATGGAAAAATACAAACTTTTACATCTCCTGCCCTTCCGCCTATCTTTTCCGTACCGTTATATGTATGTATCTTATGTATGTTAAAAAGGCTTACTCATTTAAACATTTAAAAGCAATAGTGAAATTAGGAATCCTTGTTTAATAACACGAAATCTCAAAAGGGACACTCTGGGATCCATTTATCCCAATATTCCCTGTCCAATTTTCATTCATATTTCTTATAGAAGCTCCTCGTGCAACAACTTTTCATTCACTCTGTAAGCTCGGAAAAACTTCCAAAGCTTTCATCTCTGTATCATGGAAGCAGCTTTCTTTAAGTCTACAAAGTCGCAACAAATATTCTTACAAAGTCACAGAAATTTCTCGCATTGAAATAATATTCACCAAAAATATTTGCATTTATTTAATAAATATTTCACTTTCATTTGGCAGCTACTTTCATAACTAAATATGGTTCTTCGTCTAACATAGCTCATTTTTTTCAGTATTTCAATCCTAGGATTGGTTTATTGCAGCGTATATCTTTCCATTGTGTGGATGCCTCGTTCCGAAAAACCAATAAACATTTTTTCTAAGCTAAAAAATGTCCGCCGGTCACATGACTCGACCGAGTGACCTTCGGCTCCACAGGCAGACACTCTTATCTCATCAATGGGGATGAATAATACCTTTTCATTTATATATTCGCCAAGCTCAATTAATAAGGGAAAGAATTACCGATTCAATCCCAACTGCTCCTGTCCTCATGCACACATTGTCAAAAAAGGCTTATCTTTTGATGTGCGTTGTGTTACAGCAATGAATGAGAAAGAATATCATTTTAGTTTCCCTGAGAGCTACAGTCTACAGGAAAATGTTTCAAGCGATACATTTACATATAAACGTAGTGCTAATGAATGCGACGTAGAACGGCTAGGATTTTGAAAAATTGTAATGAACATGGTACCAGATTCAAGTAACCATTAGAAGATTTCGGATGGGTGCCACTAGTTAACCTTAAGTTTAAATACAGGTTTAATTTACTGTATAAATTTGAGGCAGGTTGCTTATCTAAGGATGTTAAAGACATAATACACCCGACTTACTATGGTGTATCAGATCATCAACGTAATATTATGGAGATAGATAGAACAACGGATAGACTTAAAATTCCATTTTTTCCTCTTACAATTGGAAATGAAAATAGATATGACAGCAATAAGCGTAGGATATAATTAAAACGAGCAGCATATCATTTTTACTCATATCCTGCCTGCCTATTTTATAGATTCACTTTTTAACCCTTCTGCAGCACGGTTTGAATATGCATATCCTGTTACTCAATATTGTTGCCCGTAACTACTTTCTTTCGTATGATTGATACATTTCGAGAGCAATGTCAAATTAACATTTCTGTCGATGTGATATGATTGAGATCGTGCATGCAAGTTGGTGACCGAACACCACCACCATATACCCCCACGGCGGCTTGCGGGGTATTGTGTAGATGTAGATCTACATGATACCCCGCAACCTGCGGTGGGAGGTATTGGGTCAACACCCGTAAAAGAGTATTAAACCACATGCAAAACCTACAATTTCTTACCAATCTACTCCCACAGTGATGTACTTAAACATGGAAAAACCTTTTTCACTTACACGCATGAAAATGCATATACTATCGACTAACATGCACATGTACCTACGAATATACCTTATGGGTGCGAGGTAAGGTATTACTGCAGTAAGTAGTGTACATGTCTGTTGTCGGGATGAATGAACTTCAGAGTGTGCTATAAAAGTAAAGGAGTAGAATCAAAATGATGGATATATAACCCCTAATCCTCTATCCAGTTACCATACCTGGATGGATACATTGTGTCCAATATTGGGAGCTGCCTTGCATTGAGAGAGGGACTAATACATAAACCCTGATTTTTTTTGTAGGGCAAATGCAAATACTGAGTTTTCCGCGGATGAATTTATTACTCAATGTTATGCCTGTAATTTAAGATCATAAATATTATAAAGAGGGAGCAGAAACAGCTATTGAGAGCGCCAGGGGCAGATTTATGTGACGTTTCCTCAAGAAAGTGCACACTTGTAGTGTGGGGCGAAAACTACAAAAACCTTTCAGGCCTTTCCCTTGAAATTATTTTTATTCTTTGACCCAGCTTCATAATGTTTCCAACACCGCAGAAATTTATTTTTACCAAGGCAGGTGATTTGTTAAATGGCGACCTACTCGGAACTGGATCAGATTAGTTCGATGCGTTCACCGGCAAATTGGTGCCCTTCTTGCCGATTCTTTCGCCAAGTTTGCATTCGAATCCTGCAGCAAGGGCAGGAAAGGGGGGGGAGGGGAAGGTACGGGGATAGTGGTCCCAGCATGTTTCCTCCTTCTACTCTTGAGCTACAAATTTCAGCGTTAACCCCACGTCGGAGATTATAACGTAATATTTTTATTTTCGAAAAAAAAGTAAAGCATGAAGAAAGGCCGATGCAAAGGAGCAAATCCAATTAGCAGGAGTCATCTGGATGGGGAGGTGAGGATGGGATGGAAGGAATGATGGAAGGGGGAGGGAATGGATCCACTAAGGCGGCAATGTGCGTTGATTTGGCCAAGTTTACATTTAGCAGATAAATACGAGTTGCCGGCTCGGGAGATGTTGGAGTGGGATAAGGTCGAGACGTGCATATTTTCACGAGGAACGAAGTTTACTGCCGGGATATCACGTACGCTGCGGGGATTTCATGAACTGGGGTCGTTGGTTCTCGCCTGGGGTGAAGGAGAAGAAGGCGGGAGGGGAGAGTGGTGGTTGGGGAGGGGGGTGGGCGAAGGGAGGGAGAGGGCACGAGGAAGGGGTAGGACGAGAGAGACGGGAAGCGAGAAAGAACGACGGAGTGAGAGAAGGAGACCGGGGCGTGTGTGTGCTATTGCGACTGTCTGCGTGAGCTTGTGTGTGATTCTTGGTCCTTGTGGATAAGAAACTCGGCCGGGTAACAGAGGGTGGAAGGGGAGGGGGGGTTGAATCGCCCATGGAGAGAGAGAGAGAGATGGGGTGAGACTGCAGGGAGTGCACCTGGGCGCATCTGCGGCTCGCGTTTGTCGGCGGAGCCTCAGGACGGATTTCTTCGGGAAATGTCTCTCTTCTTTCTTTTCGTGCGCCTTACATTACGGTTTTTTTCTATCCATCTTTCTCTTTCCGTCTCTCCTTTAACCGTTGCTTTTTTCATGTGCCACCCCTGCCAACCCCCTACATATCCTCCTCCTTTACCCTGACCCCACACCAGCCCAAAGCTTCTTCCCTGCCCATCCCAGTCCCCCACTCCTCCCCTCTCCCCCCCCCTCCGCTCGCAGAACGGACAGCAAGCACACGTACCTCCCCCCGTCCGTCCTTTTATTCCTTTTCCTCAATTTTTCCCTTTTCCTTTTTTGCTCTCGGCGATGTCGACTCGACCGAATGAAATAGCGGAGGTTGAGGGAAGGAGTGAAATAAAAGAAAAACATATTGCGTGACTGAAACTTTTTAAAAGGTCTTAAAAGGGTAGAATGGTCTAGGGGATTTGAGGAGGGGTGTGGAAGGGAGAGTTTTGTAGGGGATAGGGGTTGGGGGGGGGTGTGTGTGGAAGTGGATGAAAGGTGATGGGGATGAGTGGTGAGGGGGAGGGGAGAATGTAGGTATTCCAGAAGAGTTGGAATGCAAAACAGAGACGCCATCTGACTTCAGTGGCGGATTCGTTAATTAAAATGAGCTCTTGAGCGTCAGAGGGTCGGAGAGGGAGACGGAATGAGGGAGTTGTTGCCGTGAAGGAGACGGAAAAAGAGATTTGTTTTAATTAGGAAAGGTGAAAATGGAGGGAAGGAGGTGAGTTAAGCAGACATTTAAGATGTTACTAAAAAGGTTTTCACCATTTATTCGCATTCTTCATCTCTCCTTTTCCTTACTTCAAAGGGAATAAGGATTTTTCACCTGCTCGCCTGCTCTTTCCTTGACTTAGAAGATGAAATGTTACCCACGTGACTTATTCGCTAGGATTCTAAAAAAAGGAAACGGAAGGAGAATGACTAATTTTTCTTGTGTCTACATTTGGCAACTATTCCTTATAGAAATAGGTATCTGATTTATTTTATGGTTTCCGTTTCTTCCGTGGTTTATATTTTACTATTGAAGTAAATGAAACCAAATCCTCCTAAAGTAACATAAGTGACTGCATTGATTCTATTAAATTTTTTTACGATTCACAGCCAAAGGAATTTTATTGAAAAAACTCAAGCATATGAAGGTAGAAAAACTCTTATTCAGACATGATATCAGGAATCTAGAATACGCATAGATACAATGTTTCATACGTAGCTAACAAGTTTGTAGTGACAAATGAATTTTTAAAAATTAAATAATAATAATTAAGTCGAAACTTGCATGTGGAGCGTAGCGTTGTATGACAAGGAAACGTGCTCATTGAAGCAGGAGGATAGACGGAGATTTGTGACTCTTGAAATGTGGGTGTGAAGAAAGATGGAGAAGGTGAAATGGACAGAAAGGAAAACAAATGATTAAGTGCTGGTTATGGTGGAGAAGGAGAGAATATTGCTAGGAGAAACCATAAGGAGGTAGGAAAAATGGATGCATAGCATATTGATTGGAAATGGGATGTTGAAGACTAAGATAGAGGGGAATGTTGGGAAGGTTTATGATAGGCATATTGGATGGATTAAAGAGAGTAAGAATTATGTGGAATTGATCAGGGTGGCCGATTTCAGGATGTGTTGTTCGTTAGTAGAGGCAAGTAAATAAACTTTGTACCATGGAATAGGCTGCTCTTAGCCTACCTTAACCGGTTGAATACCAAATAACAATTACAAGGTAATTTAATACGATTTTTCATCGGAAAATATCTTTAAAATTATGAAAAAGTACTATAACGAAGGTATACAGAATATGCATTTATTAACTATTAGTTTGATATTCAAATAAGGAATGCCCTCAACGCTTAGAGTTCCCAGAGATTTATCAAAGGGACTGCAGTAAACTGGTATGCGTATTCTTTGGGAAGAATTCCATTTAAATTCCTTGATAATCATCTCTATATCTCACTTCCTCTATTTTTTATATCTCCACTCCAGTTTAAATTTATCCTATCACATAAGTGCGTGGCTGAGCAAAAATATTAAGGGATGCCCCGATAAAAGCATTTGACAAAAGATCCTGGGGTTGGTTAAACGGAATAGTACTTTTGTGCTATAGTTGCTGGTTATTTCCTTCTTAAATGCTCCCTTAATATACGGTGACGTTGCCCAATGCAGTTTTGCCCCACATTCCACTTCGCCGTTTCCGATATCGTCAATGCTATAAAATTCTCGCACAATGCAAGCGAGGTCGACCGCTGATGCCTGATTTACGCACGTACCCTCTAATTTCGCCAGCCTCCGTAATTTCACCTGCGCGACCAATTTTCCTAGGCGTTCGACACAATTCCCAAAATAACCGTCGTTTGAATTCGGTATCCATTTCCATACCCCCACGAGTCTCCGTCATTTCTGGGGAAATCCCAGAATTCCTGCTACGTATCGTACAAGGAGCTAAGTGAATCACCATAATAGTAATTTCTTCATGAAAAGAATCTGGCTGCTAGCAGTGGTTCAAATCTCGTTTGCTATGACGCCCCTGGGATAAGTTTCATTTCTTTTTAAATTAGTCCAGTCATCACATCATTATATTATTATTTGAGATATAAATTATGTCTGATATAAATTGTTGTGTTTACACACCGAACTTGTGCCTCTTCTAACTAGGGATTCCATTTCCTTTATTTCATATTATAAAACTACAGAATGCATGCCATATATAAAAGTGATTATCTAATTCCATATGCATAATTGAATAACGACTTCCAAAGTCAAATTCTGAGATTAGAATACAGCGTTCTTAAGAGACACCCTCTTGTTTACTTGTAATTCTATATTCTTTTACATTGCTACAATGGATATGTAACTGGAAGCACTTATAACTCTTAGAACGAAGCAAAAATAGATTAACATTAGGGGAAAAACAGTTTTTAATGCCATGAATGAAACAAAAAAAACTAGGGAGAGGGAAGGCGGAGTGATATATTACCCACAATTTTCCGAGGAAAAATACAGCTTGACATTATACTATTAAGTTTCTCGTAAAGAATTTACTTTCTAACGTCCACAGTTGTTAATTACTTCTTAATTCGTGTGCGATCATGGAATATCTTTCTTATTAATTCCACCAGTTTAATTCACTTTTCCATTCCCCTGTGCCATTGTATTTCCACTACTTTCTTTCTATTATTTTGGGCTGTGGTAAATGGTGATGCCCTTCTGGGCTCAGTAGTATGATTGAGACATATTTGTAATGAGATGTTTGAGTGCACTCTCCCCGATGTTTTAATAGGAAAGTGATAGCAAACATTGAAGAGATATGCTTGAAAAAAAAGAAGAGAGATATGTATATATATATATATATATATATATATATATATATATATATATACATTAAAACACGAAATCCCGCCAAACGGCGAATAAATACTCATATATACAGAAACAGATATAAGGAAAAGGGATAGGAACACACATAAAAGACGAACACAATAGAGGTGTTCTATTGTGTTCGTCTTTTATGTGTGTTCCTATCCCTTTTCCTTTTATCTGTTTCTGTATATATGAGTATATATATATATATATATATATATATATATATATATATATATATATATATATGCTTGCACATACATACATAATACGGTTAAAATATGCGCATCGCTGCTAGACTAAACCCCTGCTCGAGGGTTGCGTCAAAAATTCACGATGCCACTTCCCATGAAGAAATGATATACGATACAATTTTGAGTTTAACTCAAGAAATCAGGTTTCGAAACTATTACCGTGGTTGATGATGCTTATGGGATGGAGGAAATATCTCAAGGATGCATTTCTGCTGGCAAAGGATGTTTGTTCTTGTAGGGTAACGAGGAGGTCTATAATTAGGAATACCCTGGATATCATCCAACAACACAGTCTGATGAAATTGTGCAAAAGGTGAGACACATGCTCGATTCTGATTGACCCTCAAAGGTCAGGATGTTAGCTGGGTGTAAAAGTCAGAAATATACACTGCATTACATTCTTAGAGAAAATGTGGCCATGAGAAAAGTGCACCAAATTGGTCCCCAAGGTGCTGTCGGAAGATTGCTTGTGTGACAATCTTGCCTTGGACAACTGTGAAAGTGACCCGATTTTTTCAGAATAGGTGGTTAATGGTGATGAATCCTGGGGCCTTTGAGTACGACCCAAGTATAGCTCCTTTGAGTACCCTTTTGGATCACTGGATTATGACAAGGAGGCCATGACGAGGTGCCAGAACGACGGTTCTGTTGATGGCTTCCAGGAAGCAGCCAGAAGCGTGGCAGAGGCGTTGGCACCGGTTTTGTTGATGCGAAAGGATACTGTTTTGAAAGGTTTTAGTAATTTGTCCTTCGATATGCAAAAAAGGTTTCTTCTAAATTATTCTACTCATTATTTGGGACTAACCATATAAATCGTACATTCGTTCCAGTTCATATATCTATGAAGAATTAATTTTGAACACTCCTCAAAACATTAATATTTCCTATGCACTACATAACTTCCTACTATTGCACTACAGCCTAAAATTCTCCCTCCAATCCGGTCTTCAATATCCCATCATATCCTTTTTTTCTGCTTACGCAGGAGAATTTAGGAATTCTGTTACATGAGAATTCGTCATTAGTCTTTCTCTTGGCCCAACTTATTTTCAGGGATCGAGATAGTGCGGTAGCTATCGTACTGGTTTCCCACCTAGAGGGCCTTTATATATATATATATATATATATATATATATATATATATATATATTATAATAAACAAAGGTTATGCGGTTTTCTAGAAAGAAAAAGGCTAAGCTAAACATTAAAATAGGAGGACAAAAACTAGGGCAGGTAGAACAGTTTACGTATCTCGGAAGTGTTTTGGTTCAACACGGTCAAAGTAGTAGGGACGTAAGGAGAAGAATTGCGCTAGGCAAAGAGGCTTTCACAAGGAGGAGGGAGTTGATGACGGGGACGTTGAGTAAGGATGTTAAGAAAAGACTCGTAAAAACTTTGATATGGAGCGTAACTATGTACGGTGCGGAAACGTGGTCATTGAAGCAGGAGGATGGACGTAGATTGGAGGCTTTTGAAATGTGGGTGCGGAAAAGAATGGAGAAGGTGAAATGGGCAGAGAAGAAAACAAATGAGGAAGTACTTGGCATGGTGTGCGAAGAGAGGGGTTTGTTGGGAGAAATCCTATGGAGGCAGGAAAAGTGGATGAAGGGGGTATTGACTGGCAGGGGGATGTTGAAGACTGTAATAGAGGGGAGACTGTTAGGCAAACGAGGAAAGGGAAGGAACATAATAGGGATGTTTGACGGGATGAAGGGAAGAAGTAAGTACTCAGAGATGAAGAGGGACCTGATGTAGAGTAGGTTGCTGGATATTGTGTCATGTTAGGATTCAGAAAATATTTATTTCGTAATTGTATCCAGCCGAAAACCTATCGAAACCGGTAGATCACCTTATAATAATAATATGTATATATATTTATTTATTTATATATTCCGCGATTCACAAAAAAGGTATGTGGCAGGGGTTGCAAACGGCAGGTGATGGGGAGTATATGGGAGAGGACGTCAATGATATATACGAGGATATATATAATATATATATATATGTGTATAACATCATGAAATATCATTACCTGCTCGTCTCCGTGACTTGCCACTCAAGGAAGACCTTTATGGGTCACACGACTTCGAGTGGGCGAGGATAAGAGGGAGGGAGAGGCGAGTGGCGCCCGGCAGCATGGACGTTGGGCCACGGAGGTATAAGTGAGGACGAATGGATGAGTGGTACGTTCGTTCATTCGGTCACTCGCAGCGCTCTGAAGAGGCAATTCAACGCGAGGAAATTCGTCCGTGAATTGCAAACGAAGTGACGTCGAAAATTTTATGACTCATTGCCCGTAGGTTTTCGGGCTGATTACTCGATTATCGAGAACACGATTTTCATCACTCTATCATGCATCCGCATTGGTCGTCCGTCAATGATATCCTAGTGAACATTCCTTTGGAAAATGTGCGCACCCTGGGTGTTTCTTTGGAAAATAACCCAGTTAATGACATGGCAAACATGTTGCATAATGATTTTTCTTGATTTTGTATTCGTGTGAACAACAAGATCTTCTTATGAGTATATAGCACATACAATTAGATAAGTAGATGTAGTAGCATTTAGGGGAGGCGACCGACCGCTGAGGTTATTTGCGCCGTTAGGGATGGACAGAAAATAATAAAGGGTGGAGAGAAACCTGGCGTCGGCATTAACCCATTCTTCATGAAAGGCGCCAAGGGTTTCGCAGCTTAACGTCCCATCCGACGGACCACGAACTCTCTCAAAGCGCCCTCCATAAAGCACCTCATGAAGGGATCGAGATACCACTGAAAAATATTCAACACCGCCGGGATTCGAACCCGGGCCCTTTCGGTACAAGCCAGTGCGATAGCCTTGGCAATCATCTCGATCCCCAATTGGATTAATTCAAGTAAGTTATGAACCTAATAATATATTTTATTTCTCTTTCATTAGAATGATATGAGTAGGGTTGTATGATTTGATAGTTTTAGAATGCCTCTCTCAAGTAGATTGCATTGATGCATAGTATAATTATAACACGATAGTAGGATGCATGATCGTACTTTATATATTTTGATTTATTGTAATTTTTTTGAAGCACGAACATTCAAGGCCTGATATGATGAATTTAGAAGATGTGTATCCAAACAAAATTACCGTGGGAAAACATGATGACGGTTCTACACATACATTGTTGCATTGTAATGCTCAAAACTAACTTTTTACGCAATGATGATTGAACCAACAATGAATTTAAAATAGACGGAAGAACCAACTAGTGTCCGCATCAAATAGGATGAATGGGTAATTTATACAGGTGTAAAAAAATCAGGAATTAAAAATTATAAAACTATCGACGTAAAATTAGGATCCCAGGTAATAATGCAATAGATATTTCATCCGATTCTTCTATTTCATCTCTTAGCGATTGTTAAATAATTATGCCAGCGTCTCTTGCTCATAATGATAGGAAAACCTTGAAAATTAACACTGCAACTGTTTACAATGCTTAATTATTTTATCCTTACCACGTTAGTGAGAAAAATTGAAATATGAAGTGGTGCTCTGGACACGGTCTGCTGTTGCCATGGGGCATGGGCATGCTCTTGTCAAATTAAATTTCCATAATTGGATTCAATGGTAAAGCACTGTTAATGAAATATATGTGAAAAACAAGTTTTTTTATTAATTCAATACCTCAATTCATGAAGGTGTAGACTTTGAATACCTCTTCATTTCGAAACAATGACCTATTATTTTCCGAATTTATATTACATACATACAAGTAACATGCACGTTATATAAAGCCATAAACACAGACATAAGCCCAAAAGTCGCCTGGATAGGTGATGACAGAGTTCACCCAGTACTAAGTTCGACGGTTCGACGGCTAGTGGATTCAAGGCCATGTCCTGCTCAGTGGAATTGCTGATGTTTTAACTCCATCGGCGCCACTCCCAGCGTAGAAAGTGTGTAAGAAGAAAGGGTGACGGAAATAATATTTCCTGGGGATTACTCCAAGTAATCTCTTTTTCTGAGTATATACTTCCTAGAGTCAACATGAGTCTTAGCATTTGTTGTCCTTTGGGATTTTGACGATTCACTGCCTGCAGGGAAAATGACATGCCTACTTAGCAATGCAGGGAAAATGAGGTCACTTATGAGGTGAACGGGAGACCTTTAAAGGGATCTGGAGAGAATGGCCGGAGACCTGGCATGCCTTTTCTTATCGCAAGGGGCCAAGGGATAAAACATACGTTATACATAATCGATCTTCATGAACCAAGGGACTTAACAGTTGCAATGTGAAATTCCTTTTTTCAAACTAAAAAATAAATAACCTTTTACCCCTATTCCTTCAACCCAAGGAAAAAAGCATGTCAGGTGTTATTAGACTTACAATTTCTTATTGTTGAAGTTTCCATTTTTGTCGTATACTGGTACTTCTTATCTCGTGAATGCGGAATTCCTCATGCTGCGGTGATTATTATTGAGGAGCACTCAGGTGTATTTTGAGCCGTAGTATCAACACGTATTGCCTGGCACGTTTGAATGCACTTTGGTGCATGCCTAGCTTTATAAAACAATTACTAATTATCATTTGTGTTAGGCTACTTCTACAATAATTTAACTTGTGTATTTTGGAGTTTTAGTTGTAAAGCCACCCTCCACATTTGAGTCAACATTTGCACTTATTTTGGAATATGACCCTCATTTTTGCAAACATGCTCTGTTGATTAGTAAATTGACAGATTTAAGTGGAATATGGTATATTAAAATAGAGTATATTGATCGAAAATTAATCAGCTGAAGTCCAAGCCAATCAATATTTACTTTGTCTAAGTCGGTCGTCCAATATCCCATCGTTTCTAAACAATATTTCGGACTGTAGAATCTGAATACAACAATTTGGATAAAATCGTTATTGAATCTGAGAAATTTGTCACTTATAAGTACTTGAGCCCAACTTAATAGTATGGAAATATGCCATTAAGATAATAAATATCGTTTGAAATTTTCCGCACAATGTATAATGTACAAGGTGTTACCATGGACCATCTTCAGGCGCAAGATCTAAATCTCTCAATACAATGCCGTGTGAATATAGAATAAACGGGTGGCAAGAGAGATGAGTGGGATGTTTGGAAATAGAGAGATCAGAAGGTAGGAAGAGATGCGAGGAATAATGGTTAATGTATTAGTCATTCTCACGGGGTTGTTTTTTCCGAAATTTTACATAGTATCGAAGGTCAAGGCGAAGAGAGGGAGATGACTAATGGCAAATTTAGATGAATCACACCTGATGATACCATACATTGATGAAGCCATGGTTGTCAATAAATATTAAGTGTGGAATTTTTTGATAGGGTTGTGAGAGATTATAAGGACGCTTTTATTATCGGGAATCACTCATGGAGCGAAGGTTAAATTACCAATTGAAGCTCTTGCATGAATTGGAAGGTCTGTTTAGCAGTGACTTTGAAAATATATTATTATCCCCATACTACGGTAGGAGACATCATGCTGGTAAATTACAGTGCAGAACAGATAGACCTAAGTTGCATTTTTTTCCAGGAACGTTAAGGGATCGGAATGAAGTAGTTCAACTACGGTAAGGTTCATGTTGTAAATTATGTAAACTTATTCTGGTGTGTATTCACCCCCTGCCACACACTCTGGCGGTGGCTTGCGCGGCATGTATAAATACGAGGGTCATCCGGAAAGTAGTACCCGTTCGTGCCGCATGAAGTGCTGACGACGCGAGTAGCCGCTGGACGAGGTCAGATAGCTTCAGTGGCTTGTCTGCCTTCTCTGAGCCAAGTTGCGTGACGCTAGCATTGCCTGTGTTGTTTCTGTGATTGTTTACAATGTTTAAAAAAATTGAGAACGCCGCCAGTTGTGAAGTGAGGGCAGTGATTAAATTCCTCAATGCAAGAAACGTTCGCCCATGTGATATTCATCGCCAATTAAAGGAGGTGTATGGAGACAATGTAATGGACGAGTCGTCTGTTCGGCGGTGGTGTCGCAACTTCAACATGGGGAGGGGGAACACACACGACGATGAGCGTTCGGGGAGACCGTCTGTCATTACAGACCAACTGGTGAGCTCAGTTGACGAATTCGTGAGGAACGATCGGCGCGTCACAATTGATGACATCTGTGAGCATTTTCCCAATGTTTCTCGAACAATTGTTCATGAAATTGTTAAACACCATCTGCATTATGCAAAAATTTGTGCAAGATGGGTCCCTCGCGTATCTCAATGAGCTGGCGGCGAAGGACTATGCAGCAGGAATACAGAAACTTGTCACACGTTATGACAAATGCCTTAATTTGCTTGGAGATTATGTTGAGAAGTAGTTTAAAGTATCCTCTTTCAAATAAAATTTTTTATGTTTGTTAATATTTACTTTTGTGTCTTTATTTCACGAACGGGTACTACTTTCCGGATGACCCTCGTAAAATAAAAATAATTTACGTAAATTAGGGAAGGCCACCCACACTATATCTTGTCCTAATATTTACCATTGTACTAAAATAACTTATACTCTCCTTCTCTACTCAAAACAATGGATAGCCTTGTGCATTAGTATTTATTTGTCCGTTTGGCATATATTCAGTTAATAAAAATTACATAAAAACACTTTAAGCATATCTGTGCGTATAAATAATGTGGTTCTCAATTGAGAAAAATTAATGGTTTTACTTAAGGCATACAGGTGCATTTCAGTCCCTATGTACTTTTTGTTAAGTCAAAGTTATCTCTCGGCAATTGTGACCTATATTTATTCATCATTTCATTGCATATTAGTAGGTTTTACATCTCTTTCAAACAAAGTTTAAAAATTGCTCTCTTGTTGTCAGTGGGATTAGACTGACATACATACTCAGGTATGGTTGCCTCTTCATTATCTCCATGTAATTTTCAAAAGATTAAGATCAAATTGCGCTGTTTTGAGACTCGCAAAATTTCTTCAGACCCGATCTCACCCGTCTTTTTCCTGCTTGAAAATTTCCGTCATTTGGTGTTTGAATCAATTCCTGAATTTAAAATTTTATAGACTATCAATCAATCGATTCTTTTCCAAACAATCGATATTAGTGATACAGAAATTTCGGTTTTCTGAACGAATTTTTTTTACTGTGGTGATCATAGATTTTATTCTACCTACATATCCCATAACAAATTATTTTAAGCTGCCTTATTTTCTCCATATCATTCAGTTTAAATTTTCCTTGAAATTTCGCCAACGAAAATGTTGGCTTTTGTAACTCGTATATGTTTTGTAACAAATTTTAGTGGGTCTGGAAAGAAGACTAAAAACCAACAGCGGCATTCTTAAGAGAGTCAATTATTTTAAACCAAGTCAGTGAAACCATCCAAGGGGAAGAATCATATTTTTTTAAATAGTACCTCCGACACTCAACCATACGCAAACGTTAAGTGTAATTCGGTTTATACGTAGATAGAAGAGACTCATACTCTGGAAAAAATTTCCGGAATTTATCACCAAATCAAATCAGGTTTTATTTGATGACGACACCGTAATAGTGATTATTGCGTGGTTTAAACTTTGCAGAGGAAATCCACTGAATACATTTGCCTCTCAAGATTTGTGAGAGATCCAGCGGGCGATTACACCTCCAAGCTCTTGTTGCATTGTTTCCAGCGAAAGAGAAGGGATTAATGCTAGATGAGACTTGATCCTAGGGACTCGGATGATGTAAGTGAAGGAATGCTAACCGTGATTTTTTTTGCTCCTAGTGTACTTTTATAAAGACACTCCTGAGATTCAGTGATGCCGAGCCTCTCTTGTTTTTAAATTTCTAACTACTAAATGTCTTCGTTCCCATCACCTTGATATCTTGAGCAAGAGCTTCATTTGAAGCTTGTAAGGTGGCGTTGTCTTCCGTTTAAATATTTCCGTGTAGCAGCAGCGCTTGATTTTAGTAAATGATAAAAATTATTATTCAATTTGTGAAAAAAGTCTTGATTGTTTGAAACATACTCCTGTCATACATTATTTCAATACAAAAAGAACTGGAAGCTAATGTTTATGAATGGAACAGGCGTATGAAAAGCAAAAATTAATGGTAAGACATACAGGGTGCGGTCCAATGCATTGCCATTCGTGTGCCAGCCGTGAAAAACGGTCCGGTTTACAAAGGAGTCCACCGCATTGCCTTATGTAAGCAAAAGAAACTGCTGCTCAAATGTAACCGCTAACTACTGATAAAGGTGAAAAATTTCTCCAAGACTGAAAAAGATGATTATTTTTGTATCAATGTAAAGTACCAGCCGTGGGTGCACTTCTGGCATTGACTGACTGAAGAAATGTTGACAAGTAGCGAAATCTCCGGTAGTTTGGAGGGGTCAACTGGAGTAAATAAGATATATGCCTAATCTTTTTTACCCTTAATTGTTTTTTCATTTGCATTTTTAGCATCTGCTTTTATTAAGAGATTGTAGGCGTTTCTTTTATTCATTTTATTAACATATTAAAATGCACCTTAAAAAGATTTTCTTCGACCACAATTTGATATTAAGTCGTAAATCTATGTTTTTTGTGCTGGTGAAACATGTATTTGACTATTGATCTATTTGATAAAGTAACGCGGAAATATTGAACAAAAAAACTTGGGCAGCAACAAACAATATAAGAACATATTAAAAGAACACTCACACGTTATTTCTTAATAATTTCGACGGAATATAGCTCCGTCATCCTCAGAAGAAGCAATAAGTATGTGTACACATATATATATATATATATATATATAAAAAAACCATAAACACAGTAATCAACCCGAAGGTCGGTTTAGTAGGTGATGGTAGAGATCACCCAGTACTAAGCCCTATACGGCGTGTGAAAATTCACACATCAGGGTAGGGGGGCCAGTTCCTTTCCCTGTGCCGGTTATGGTTTCCCAGGAAGACCTGGTACCCGAAAAATCACTTTAGCTTGGGTGGAGCTGCAGGTGCCCAGAGTGCCTTGCCCGGGAATCGAACCCGGGACCCTCCGGTCAGCAGTCCAACGCTCTACCCACTGGACTACCGCGACCGGATATATATATATATATATATATATATATATATATATATATATATATATATATATATATATATATATAATATCTTCGAAATGGAACGCTCTTCGGCGACGCACAAATATGTAAAAACACAGATTTAGATTTTTAGAATATCGAAACACAAAGAAAGGACACTCACAATTTGTTATTTGACGTTTCAACAGCACGGCTGTCGTCTTCAGAATGGCGTTCTCGGGTAAGAGCGGAGAGGATGTGCGGGGGAGAGGTGGGGGAAGGAGAGGTAAAGGGACCAATAGGAAATGAACAAGGGGGTGGAGGGATATGTAGGCAGCCAATTGATGCATTCAGTGGGCTTGGTTCAGCCCGGGCGGTTTGAACGATTGGGCCACCCAGATATGCGCCATCTCGCGGGTTCTCACCTCTAATATACTCGCAGATTTGGTAAGGATTTCAATCACCGAAACGGAGAAGCAGTCGTCAAAAGATTGATTGTGGGAAGCGGTGTGAGTAGGGATGGGATAATTAAGAAAAGTGGGAGATTTGGTGGAATATCGGTGGTTATTCATGCGGAGGGAAAGTGCGGTCGTGCATTCGCTCACGTAGAAGGCAGGGCAGAAGTTACAGGAGAGGCGATATATAATATTTTTTGAGGTACAGGTGGCGAGTGGTTGGGAGTTGGTACTGAGTGAGGGGGAGGGTCTTAAAAGATGACAGCATTTGCAGCGTGGACGGTTGCATGGTGCGGATAGGGGCGGGGGAGAGACGGGGGTGCTTGAAGTTGGATTTGTGGACTTGACGATGTCTCGCAAGTTCGACGGGCGTTTAAACGAAACAGAGGGACGGTGTGGGAATAAAAGTGATGTGGACTGAGTGTTATTGATAATTGGGAAGAGGTCACGGATTAGATATTTAATTTTGTGTGTTCCGGGGAAGAAAGTGGTGATAACATTAGGGCATTTATGGCGGTTTGGCTTGGGGAGGGGAGTGTATTGGGCTGACGGTTTGAGGATTTTACTATTTAGTAATTTTTCAGGGTACCCACATTTTCTGAGGGATTCATGCAGCTGGTCCAAGTATTTCTGTTGGGAGGGGGTGTTGTTGCAGAGGGGGTGTTGTTGTTGTCCGCCCGGGCTGAACCAAGCCCACTGAATGCATCAATTGGCTGCCTACATATCCCCCCACCCCCTTGTTCATTTCCTATTGGTCCCTTTACCTCTCCTTCCCCCTCCTCTCCCCCGCACATCCTCTCCGCTCTTCCCCGAGAACGCCATTCTGAAGACGACAGCCGTGCTGTCGAAACGTCAAATAACAAATTGTGAGTGTCCTCTCTTTGTGTTTCTATATTCTAAAAATCTAAATCTGTGTTTTTACATATATATATATGTATATTTATATAGTAATATATTTATATATGTATAAATAAATACATTAAATTTATATTTCAATTACATAACTTAAATTTTCAACGATCAATTAAATGCATTTTGTGGTAAAGTTTCAAATTATTTTACAAACAAACCCAAATTTCAGTGAGAATATAATTATTAATAATATACGATGCATCAGACTACCTATGGTGTGGAATAATAATCTCTGTATTGTACATAAATGTGTATTTGGGTTGAAAAAAATAACGAGGGCTGTTTGAAAGGGTTAATGTATGTACATGTATTTAAGACATAGCTTCGTTACTTTAATGATTATTGAGGGTATTGGTAAAAAATATACGAAAATAATGTTGGATATATTTCTATTTATTGATTAAATTAGATGTTTAATTTGGTTTTCAAATAAGTTATTTCGGAAAATCGTAAATAAATTTACCTTTCTTTGGAGAGGTTTAGGTTCCTCAGTTTTGGCGATAGTCATAACTTATCATAAATATACATTTATTTGTCTATTTCCTTTGATTCCTTTGATTTCAATCATAGGCGCTCCTCGTGAATATGAGGTATTCCATGATTTTTCAATTCAAACGGCTTTTTTATCATTAGTTATCTACGACCTTTTTCTGATCTTATCCTGCCATTCTATTTTATTGATTACCACTTCATTTTCCGCAGGTATCTCCAGTGTCCCGACTCAAAGGCCTTAAACTTTGGGTTAACCGTTTTGGCCCTCGCCTGGATTCGTGAGGCCCAAACGAGTCAGCAGAGTGGCCTTTGCAGTCGGTGGGACCATTCAAAAGGATTCGGACATTGGGACGAATCGGCCCATGAAATGTAAATACACATGCATAGGCGGCCAGCATATCTTCATGAAGAGGCCTCTGGCTGTCCGCTGTTCAGTAGATACGAGAAGAACGCCGCAATGTCGACGAGGTAAGATTGTCTTTTTAAGCTTTTCTCCCGATAATTCACCCGTTTTCTTCACATGATTTGTTCTGATGACTTAATATATCCTCCCCGGTTGAACGCAATGCAATCCCTCAACTTACCCAGCCTTAAAGGTTTAACCAAGGTATCAATTATCTTCCAAATTATTTATCATGCCTGCACTTAGTCGTGCATTCCCATTAAAATCAGTCCACTCAGCAACTTCACAATGTCCTCTGGAGCAATAGTTATTCTTTCCGTGGTTATCAATCACCAACGATTATATATTTTGCTACTTGCTTCTACGCGTATATACTTTCTCCCCATTTTTTCTTTTGTTTCATAACATTGTTGACTTTAGATAATTTTTGAGTATTAAGATGTTTATGATTAACTTTCAAATATTCCATTGGCTTCATCAAAGAAATGTCTAAAATAATGCTATCAATCAACACTAGGTTGTAATAGATAATTTTTACAATAAGTTAAGATCCATCTAATGAAAGTCATAGACGAAATGGTATCATCAATGACGGTATAGGAACATAAATAAATTTAAATGGTATGTTATTCAAGAATGGAATTAAAATCTTCTCATTTAGTCATACATTTAAAATCAATCTTAGCTCTTTATCAACGCATTGCGTTCACAAATAAATTATATATTGGGTTTTAATTCCATAACGATATCTTATATTCTATTTTCTGAATCTCAGATATATCTTAAATTTAAATAATGAATATTCACCACAAATTCGCCATTTCTCACGATTTTTTACCCAAAATTCCTTTTTTGTAAAGACTCGCTTTCCTCGTATTTCAACGTGTACTTTTCTCTTCTTAAGTTGGCTTACTAGGGACTTGTTATTCCTGAGTGTTGAATACTGGACAGAGAGTTTCCAGGTTAAATCCAGCAACCAAGCCGTACAATTTTCAGGACGCAAGCTCCCTTTCGAAATGAAAGATGGAGCATGGTGTGAACTGGCAACCTTGTCCTAATGTTCTAAGTTACGTACGGTAATATTTAGCGCAAGGTACGCACACTTTTCAAATCAAACATATTTTTTATTCCTGTGATTTCTTTGTAATTTAACTCATATTATTGATACAATATATTCTTTAAGTATTCTCTTGTAATTTGATGTCACACTTAATGCGATTTGGTCATCATTAGGGTAAGGTTGTGCGCTCCACACTGATGATTGGTCGATATTGTTCAACGATAAAATGTTCGTTTTGGTGTAACTTTAGGTCATAAAGTTTAACACACAAATGTGCAACCTGAGGATCATTTCAAAATGGGAGAGAGGAAGGTGTTTTACGCATCAAATTCGCTCCCAGAGGAGTGCATCTTTAAGAGCACATATCTTTGACAGCAAATCTGAGTGTGAATGTTCGTCTCTACCTCGCCTTTCACAATGCCGCCACGTTACAGAAATACGTTTCGCTTGGAATTTTTTCGTGAGCCATTATGCGCGAGTCGAAGGAGGAGGAGGCCACCACATCCTTACCACTTTCTATCGCCCGTGAAATATTACCCTCTTTCTACCGCGGTCCACTTTCCCCTCACTTTTTGGCCGCCCTGCGCCACCATCTCTCCTCACCACCCACCATTCTCTGCAAGTGGCGGGGGGGGGGGGTGAGAGTAGGTCGGGGGAGGGTAGTCCGCCAAACACCACACTTAAACCAGGCGATAATGCTTCCTCTTTCACCAGATACGACCTACGCACTTATTACCCCATGCCCAAGCTTTGAAAATGGAAAATTCCGGCAGAAAATAATAATAATAATATCAAACCTAACTCTCTCCTCCTTCCTCCTCCCATCCCACCACTCGCAGTCGTTAACCTACATCAACACGTTATTGCGGCATTAATTCTTTCGAAGATTTTTATTTTTCATAGCCGTCGCCATGGTCGACCTATTCTTTCACTCCTAACCGTCCCTTCTCTCTCTCTTTCCGCTTCGAAAGCCTTCGTTGACAACCATTGGTTTTCGAGCGCATTTAAAAAAGAGGGGGCGTGGTTTGTGGTACTCACTTTCCTCGTCCCTCGCTAATATTTGCCTGACCCTCGTCTGTCTTCTCTGCTAATTCTCCATTTCACTCCACGAAACATGCTTCTCACAGCTTTTCCTTTGCCTCTCCCCCCATATTACGTCCCGACAATGGGGTCATCATATCAAGCGATAGGTCATTAAATTTATTTGAAAAATAGTCAAACTATAACCCGCCATGTTTTTCAAATATTAAGTTTATATCAACATATTTGAAAAATCAATATAAATCATCCTCATTGTCCGCTCCTTTAGAATTGTTACACTGAGATAAATCACCTCAGAATCTAAGAATCTATCGTCTAATGGAAATTATTGTGTTCTGAGTAATCGTATCAGGATTGATAGCTATTGCCGGTATTAAGTAAACGAATTTTAAAATTAATTTTTAACGTCATTACCTATGGTTATTTAAAAATCACTGTAATTATTTATTTATTTTGCAAATATCTATGACTTGAATTCGCAAATCCTTCATCGTCCTACGAAATGTTCATTGACAGCCCGAACGGGCTAGTATATACCATTCCGGTTGAGTGGAATCTCCCCTTACCGATCATTGCACATAAGAAATCCAGGCCAATGGAGAGAAAGGAACATGGCTGAAGTGGAAGTGTGGTGTAAGAGTAGGAGAAATTTGAAACTAGTTCATACGTACAGAAATATAACCCAGAATTTAACGAGAGTCTTCATTCGTTCGCCATTCTTATGTATTCCAACTACTTCCGTACAATCTTTTTGTGTTGAGCAACAGAACAATTTTGGAATCGACTACTTAACGCCGATTTTATTTTGGAATTTTTCCCCAATTTTTACAGTATTCAGTTGTAATTCTCCGCAAGACCGAACTACTCAGTCTTTAAATTTAACGCATGAATGAAATGAATTGATTCCTGATGAAAATATTTCATCAATTCAGACTTTGATTCACATTTTCAACAATTAAATTTTGTCTTCTATTTTAATGAAATAATAATTACCTTAACTTCTCTCTTTTGTGAATGATCAATTGTTTTTGCCATTTAGGTTTAGCATTATTTGCAATACCACGGCTGGGTTACTCCCTAAATATGATTTGCATGTCAAGGAGCTTAATTTTCGTCCTACCATATATCCAAGATAATATCTTACTACTATTTGATATTATAACTTTTAACATAGGTTTTGGGTGGACACACTGGACAGACCTACAACATTTATTATCCTCACCTGGTAAGAAAACCCGATATCCTTGTCTGCAAAAAACTGTTCTACACTTTCTCCAACTTTCTACCTTCTTTCATTGCGATTAACATGCCTATCGTATTCCTTCCTAGCCAGTCCAACAGGACGTAAGACATGATCTCTATCACAATCTCCAACACTCCATCTTTAGTTAAAAATTCTGAATCCACTTTTCCTATTTCCTTTGGATATCTCCCAAAAATCCTCTCTCCTACCCAATCGTGTTTCTTCACTTCCTCGTTTGTTTTCCTTTCCATCTATTGTACTTTGTCCACACTTCTTCACATCTACATATCAAAACCCTCCAATCTACATCTATCATATTCTCTTAACGAATATGTTTCCACATCATACAAAACTCCACTTCATAGCACAGTTTTCGCAACCATTCTTTTTAACATTCTTGCTCAACATAATTTGCTGCAATTCCCTCCTTATAAAATTGTTTTTATCTAACATAATTCATCTTTTGATATGAGTGTCTTTAGGTATACGTGAGTACACTTTATTCGTAAATCAATCGCGGGTTAAGTAATTCAGTGTATGATTTAACACATATGTATTGATTGTATTTTCTACTTACTAAGTTAATTTTTTTCTATACTAAGGTAAGTTTAATATCATCATACCAGCCTGAAGTGTTTCATGTCATAGCATGACAAAAATGAGTTACATTTATTGAGGTAAATTAGGTTAAATTATTCAAACATGGAAATTAATTTTTTTTAAATATCTTGCATTACTTAATGTTTAAAACTAAAATATTTTCGGTGAGATTCTCTAGAACTGAATCAAACCCCCAGATCAACAGAGGCCAGTTAAAATATGTGGAATTTCAATTTAGATTGAGTTTTCATTAGTCAATTTGTTGCCAATATTTCATTGCTAAAGACTATTGCGAAGAGAAAGTGCGAAAAAGGACTGTGAAATATTCAGTACATTACGTGACATTGTGTATTGGTAGCTGCAAAATCTTAAAATTCATATTTGGTAAATTTCCATAACTTTCGTAATTGGAAAAATACTATCATATTTACAAAAAGATTGCTCAGGCTTAGCGTCAAATACATGTTTGAAATTTTTTACTAAATTTGAATTAAGGTTGATTTTATTATTTAGCTGCGTGGGTGGATTGCCTTTTTTTAAGGCTCAGGAAAAATATCCCAAAACATTATTATCATTTAAAAGAAAGAAATACATATTTTTCCTTGGAAACGTATTAATTTTGGAATCTAGAAGTTTTGATCGCGGAAGATACTCCTGAACGAACGAGTACTTTCACTTCCTGGAGGTCACCGAGAAAATGTCTTTTAAATGCCAATTGATCAGCACGTGTTGAAAGACCCTTTTTCTATTTGAAGTTTTCTATTAGATGACAGATTATTTTTATTTGATTTACATTTAATGTGTGATAATAGTTCAATGCAACAATATCAGAGTGTAAAAATCATTCGCTTTGACCGCGATTCGAACCCAGAACCCTTAATGAGGAGAGTTTAAGAGGAGGCCTCGATAGCTTAACTGGCTAAAGCAATCGACCGGACATTGAGGGATCCGGGTTCGAATCCCGGTCAAGGCAATTGATTTTTACACTCTAAAATTGTTGCATTGAAATGCACATTAGCGGATGTCTCCTTTAAAAATTACTGTTGTGGCATCTCCCGCAGTTTCTTTGGAATGTGATAATATTATTTAACCACCACAGAAACAGACGCGCACAAGAAAATGTCTCTCGCTTTCCGTGGTTCAAGTTCGTCCCGAGAATTCCGAGCAATGTGTTAAGGTCGGTTGTCGCTGTCGTTTTTGATAATTCGGAGTCAGTTCATCAATCTTCCAGACCGTGACTCGCACGATTTCTTTGAATCAAACACTAAAGTTTCAATTTGGATACTATATTCACGTTTATGTTCCCAAATTTTACTATTTTTTTAGAAAACCAAAATACACGTTTTATAGTTCATATTTTTAGCAACCCATGCCAAAATAGCCATCGTTGATCTGAAACATAAAATTGTATTTAAATGAGTTCACTAAAAACATTAGAAATAAGGTCCCGTCAGCATGATAAATATTTATCTTTACTCATAATCAGATAAAAATCTGAATAGCTTCAACAGTGTATTCATGTTTATGGTGAATTAAAGTTATAGATGGCTGTAATTTCGCTCAGTATGTCCCATGAAAATCGTTATTTATTCCAATTTTTTCCCCTTTAAAATTATTTCTTGACTATAATAAAGATTGTGCATTAAATTCATTGTAATATTTCTCTTTTTGAAACTCCATTTCCTGCGTCCCCGGTCGTTACACACGAAGGAGAGAGAATCGAGGAGGATTCGAAAAGCCACCATATATGTATAGATAGAACTTCGATAGAATTGGATTTTTTTTTACTGCCTTGGGTTATAGGCTATTCAACAGAATGCGCTATCTCGGTCATAAACGGAGGACGATCCTCACCCACGCTATAGAAGGAAATTAACGAAATCATGTCAAAACTGATCACATATGTCTTCATGGTACTCGAGATAAGGCTTTAATGCCTCAAGCTTGAATCTTTTTTTACGCCCGAATAGAGCCATGACGAGGACACTGATGATGTAAAATATCACTTGATGGCCGACCAAGTTGCATCAGAGGGCGTTGCTCTCTTTGGTTGACGCTATTGCCGCTGCACCCAATCCGGGCTTGCCCTAATGTGCCGTACATGAAGACCATTCTCCCTCGACACCTACCGTTTAATACAAGAAAAGTACATCGGAATTTGTGCATTGAACAAACTCAGTGTTTAAATCACGAATACTTTTAGTTAAATGTACCCTATTCAGTTTACATAAAGCTAATGATGTCAGGTATGGTGAATGAATGAATACGTGAGCTAAGTCTAGTAGTTTGAGTACAACCAAATACAGCCTTATCGACATAAACATCCCTCGATTCACCAAGCAGGTGTGTGGCAGGGAGTGTAATCAGCAGGCTTCAAGGATAAGTGATAAGGGAGGAAATGGAAGAAAAAGAGAAAAGGAAAAAATTTTCTGTAAAAATCTATGAAATAACGTTTACATTTGTTTATATACCGGAGGATGACAGTTCAAAACAAGACTTAATTCACCTAATAAATTAGGTATTTGTTGTGTGTAAAAAAGGGTATAAAATTAATTACAACCGACAGTTATACGACACGCCTCCCGCATAAGAAAGACGGTTCATGCAGAATTGAAAATAAAGAATGGGAATTCTACAATTACATTCTCTGCATACATCACATGCATGTAAAAGACGAGACTGGATCAAAAATAGTTAAGGCGTGCATGGTAAATTGCCTTGCATTGTATGAGATTTTAACATTGTAGGTTTGCTCATGTAGGTAGACTAAGCATTGTAAATTTACATGCCTTGCCACATATCATAGCGGTAGCTCGCTGGTTAACTTATAGATTTAGAAGATTCGAACTTCTAAGCCGTCAAGTTAATAAACTCAGGAATATTTTATCCAAAGATAAACCTTGGACCCACCAAAAACACGTTGAGTGTTCTTTCGTACTGTCGTAGCAATTTTAGTGCCCCTTGCTGTTAAAGTTGCTATCGGCAGGCGGGCTCAGAACTCTGGTTTTCGTACGCCCCCCTTCTACTCTCGGGTACTCCTCAAAACATCCTAAACCTATCCTAAGCTGTACACGTGATCGTAGGACCCAGCAACTCGGCGATAATAGCGGCAGCGTCATGCACACCATCGCTTTCTGCTGGAATAACTCCAGCTCTGATGTTTTTTCTATGATGAGGAAAAAAGTTCTTTGTGAGTCTCCCCGCTTTCGTCGACGCGCAAGGAATATATACGGTATAGTTATCGGAGCAAGTTAGAAGAGAGATAAGAGGGGACAAAAGGCATAGGCATTGGAAGGAGTGGGCAGGGAGAAATAAGGTCGCAGTAGTCGTGGATTTTGTCCAAGACGACGAGATAAAATGAGAGATCTTTTTAAACTTCTTTTTTTTTCAGTGAGAATAATCAAACTGAAGGGGTCAGGAACTGCCACACACAAGGGCTGTCGGCCTGCCATAAAGGTGGGCATTCTCGGAGTGCACGTGGGTGAGCATGTGCCATTCTGAGAATGGGAAGGGGCGTTGTAACCCCCCCCCTCGCCCGTGTTGTCCCTTTAGGATGGTGGTAATGGTGGAGAACGCCTCAGTTTGTAAATGTTTTTCCATCCCAGATTTCAAGCAAGCTGGCGTTTCACAGGCGGAGGGCGAGTTCAATGCGGATCTAAAGGCGATGTTATTTCGATACCGATCCTGGTAGAAATTCGAAGTGCGAGGCATGTCGGTAGCAATTTGGTAGATTTCTAGTCCTGTGAAAAGAGGAGTAAAGGCCAGTTGAGGGTCCTGGTTCGATTCTTCGTGATTATGCACGCCCACCGCTTCACCTGTGCAGGGTAATCTTTCTGGTTGTACTGGGCACTGTCTCGGGTAGCCCATAAGGTAAAGAAACTGCATTTCCTACCCTGAAGTTTGATACGTGCTCACACGCTATTGAGCTTATTTTAAGTATTATATTTTGACCTCTCCCCTCATAAAACATACGGGAGAGGGACCTTTGACCTCATCAACCACGGGTTGATTACTAATATCTTAATACAAAAGTATTTTCAAATCGCCGAGCCTCGATGTCAATGCGGCACTTGTGACGAACTTTGATATTTCTCTGAATGAATTTAAAAGCCCAACTTTACGCTTTCGGTTTGTATCGAAACGCGGTGCTCTAAATCGAAGGTTGAGCAGTCTTACGTGTTTCGATGGGGTAAGGTAAACGAGAGTAGGGCTCACAAGCCTGTGAAGGTTAAAAGGGAATAACTAGGGTCTCCTAGGTGGAAGGTCTCACTATTTCTTTTCGACTTTCAACGCATGGGCGTGAATTAGGTCTGAGATTGGATAAATGTGTTTGCCTTCGTTTCTTTTTCGGGATATGTCCCGCGGCAATGAGCTCTGAGACGGTTCAAGAGATTGCATCTCACGCCGCCGGATTACAAGAGGGCAGGACAATGGGCGCCACAGTTCACATTTTTCGTCCCGCGCCTCTCCCAACTAAATGGTTAGGGGGTCGTCGCAGTCTCGTGATCCAATTCACAGGGAACAATGACGGATGAAGGATTTCGTGCGCAGACTTCGTTTATTTTGTCGACGCTATCTCGAGGATTGCTCGGAATCAACAAATGCGAGGAGTTGAAAGATATTTGCATTTATATCGTCAAGAACGGTCCAGATTATAAATTTCTCCTCCCAGAAGGAGGATCAATGCAGAGAGAAGTCTGGCTTTGAGTAAGTTAAGGTATTCCGCAATTACGTGAGTGTATGCAGCTATAAAACGGTAAGTATCTACTGCTGTGTGTAGGGTAGCCAAGCAACCGAAAATCCTGAAAAAATCGGGGAAAATTAAGGAAATCGTAGGCACCTAGAAAAATTAAGGAATATCTCCAAAAATCGGGAATATTTTCATAAGATGTCAAAACGCGTTTAGAATAAACCTAAAGCACGTTTTTAAGTTGAAGACGAAGAAAAACGATTTTTTTGTAGTAAAATGCCCTTTGGTCAGTCACTGAAGATTACAATGTGGTCGTTAAAGCTAGCATGGTTTTTTATCTTTCTTAAAGTGTTTACTGTGGTAGGTGGCAGAAAATAAAAATTCATGTGTATCCTCGCAGATTTCCTGAAAATAGTTCTTTTTGAAAGAAAAATGTGCCTACACTGCATATTTAATACATAAACTTGAGGTGTATGCAGTGCTTGGTAAGGATAAATTTCCTTTTGTAAATATTTATGTATTATTTTTGTAAATAAATGTCATAAAATTACATATTTTTTACATTAAAACGAATTAACATAGATAAACTCTGGAATTTGTTTAAATTCCATGAAAGATACGTGATTCAGGCTGGGCCAAGCATTTTTACCAGAGCATTGCAAATTGCATCTGAACACGGCAAGTTAGTCATAGCGAGTACTAAAATATAAAAATCTCAAAACCTTTAATGCTTCTGTGTATGCAAAACTCAGATTTTTCAATTACTGCGTTTTATGACAAGAACTAAATTGTGAAAAAAATTAGTACCTGAATTGAACTTCATGATAATTAATTCTTTTCACTTTTCCTGAGGAGTTATAACTACGACCGAATATTGCACCCGTTTAATTCCTTCCTCACGCACCAATCACTCTTAATCCATGAATAATATAAAAAAATCACTGTGATTCGGAATGAAAAATTATCAATTTAATTGATTACATTTTAGTGGTGAAACTCAAGATGCGTAGGTGGAAATTTCAGGGAGGACAGGTATGTCAATCCTCCCCCCCCCCCGACTTCATTTGTCTTATTTATTTAACTCCATAGAAGAATGGAACAAACGGATTAAAAATGAATCGAATAATAATTTTTCGACAGTTGGAGAAAAACTGTTTTCCCGGCCAACACATTAAAGTTTTACGGAATCATTGAAAGCAACGCCGTCGTACCTTTCTCCCACCGCGTCACGAAGCCAATTGGCGACTGCCTCTTGCAAATCCTCGTCTGACTTGAATTTCTGTCCTCCAAAGTGTTTTTTGAGAGCGGGAAACAAGTAATAGTCGCTGGAAAAACCGTCCGGGATGTGAAGAGGGTAGTCGACGATATCCCAGCCGAATTCATTGAGTAGGGTGGTCGTTTGATGTGACACACGTGGACGGGCATTGTCATGATGCAAACACACTCCTTTGGTGAGAAACCTTGTTATGACCGAGGACCTCCGACGCAATATTCTGCACAGAGAAGGAGCTACACTCGTCATTAAGGCTTTCCTTTTTCTCACGGATGGTAATTCTCCGGTTATTGCACACCGTCTCGTAAATTGGAGCCACCGTTAATTCCGACAAACTGGACCGCTCCGACCGCTGCTCATCGTGGACGTTTTTCCGGCCATCAGAAAACTCCCTGCACCACTTCATCACATTTTTTATGTCCATATACTTCTCACCGTACACTTCCACCAAATGGCGATGAATTGATATCGGAGGAGTAGTCGTCAGTTGGCTTCGCGACGCGGCAGGAGAAAGGTACGACGCCGGTATTAAAAAGCTGCTTAGAAGGATGCAAAAAGTGATTGATCGTAGAGGTAACTATGTAGCAAAATAGCTAAATGCTCAATATTTCTAACGATATGTGCAAAGTTGAGAATAAGTTTGATTTTTCATGAAAAAAATAGGAAACCTTACTTTTCGAATCGCCCTCGTATAAACTTTTTTACTTAATTGATTTTAACTTATACGGAAAGTGCAAGAAATAAATTATTTTCATTAATCTAAATGCATTCATTTTTTGCGGATAAAAATCAATTAGGCCCTTTGTTTACTTTCAATGTTCTGATAGGGTATCCGTATTACATTGAATCAATCAGAAAAATTAATGCGAATTTTTCAAATTTCGATTAAAAAATAATAAATGTCTGCGCTTGTAGCCACTCTATTCCTTTGCTTTTAGGAATATTTATTAAAAATTTTCCACAAAAATATTTATCTCCTTTCAGGTTTGACATCAGAAGAAGGAGCTTATTACGTATCCTGGGGAGATGGTTTCCTAAACTTAGGATATAAAATTGATAAAAATTGCTTATGTTATTTCTGGTAAAAGTTCAAATATGGTTCGTTCAATGTTACGCCCTCAATCCCTCTCTCACACGTGTACAATAGGTTCAAAAGTCGAACGCAGAGATGATTAACTCGTGACGCCCACTTCGGTGAAGCCTTCGCTCGGTGATGCACGTAAAGCGATTACGACTCACTTTCAGCGGCGAGTGGTCTCTACCGTGTAAAGAGGGGAGGGAAGGAAATGGTGAGTATTTAGTTGAACCCTTTGTGCTGCAGTGAATGAATATAAGTGAACAGGGAACGGGGTCACCACATGATAACTGGTCATGGAGGTGACATGTACATTCACATATTATTATGAAAATAAGCTGGTCAAATGTCTAGGGGGACTGACATGAATAACAAATTCCATTATAGCAAGGATAAATGTACACTTATGGTGCCCGTTTATCTTTCGTATTTCCCAAAAGTGAATATTTTAATGCTCAATAAACCATTTAATTCAAAAAGAATATATTTAGTTTCTCCTGATCATCTTAAAGCATTATAACTAGATGGTAGTGAAGTGGGTTTGATTTTTTTCTACATTGCTATTTTGAGATTTATTACCAGTTTCGCACCCATTACCTCCTTCTCTATTTTATAGTTATCTATGTGTTTTAACTGATGTAACATTTTATTTCATCTTCACAAAGCTATCCCTTTCATTTCGCTTTTCTCTTTTACAAGATTTGTTGTAAATTGTTCGATAAAACCTACATCACCTAGTAACCTGAATAGTCTGTAACACATATGTGTATGAGGGTAAAAACAGCATCACCCCCCGTTAAATTATTCTATGTAATTTTAGCAAGGCTTCTCATTAATTCAATCCACTGGCCATCGTGAATTTTCACTCACCATACGGACCTACGCAATTTAAAATAATTATCGGTTTCGGATAAGTCACCCTTTTTTGTAACTCCTTTCTTCTGCAAAATATTTAATAATTTTGTCAAATTTAATCTGTCGAAGACCTTCAAGAAATGAACAAACCTATAAATACGTTCTGCATGTGTACAGTATTCCCATCTATTGACAATCTCGTTACTGCTCTGGCATCATGCGCACGTCTAAACATTTCTTAATCTAAAATTATATTTGCTCAATATTTTCCATCATTCCGTTAATGGTGTGCGTGTGAAATCCGATCGATAGTGTTAAAGTAATCACATATGGTACCATTTCTTCTTCATTGGGATTGGCTAAAATACTGATCAAGTAATTTATACATATTTTTGATCATTTGGTTGTGCTGTAGGCTGTGTCCATCTAAAACTTACATTAACCGATAGAATACCAAATAATTAGGCATGATTGTGTATAAATGTGCACGTTATATATATATATATATATATATATATATATATATATATATATATATATATATATATATATATAATGTATAACACTTAGCACTAGTGGACACAGACAAAAACACAGAAACATACAAAAAAAGAGACTCACTATTTTTCGAATTTTCGGTGGTCGTTGCCACCTTTATCAAGGAAGAGAGGGACAGAACTCATATATATATATATATATATATATATATATATATATATATATATATATATATATATATATATATACTCATATATACAGAAACATATATAAGGAAAAGGGATAGGAACACGTATAAAGGACGAGCATCCGCCCGGCAAGTGGAAAGATCCGGTGTTCGAGTCCCGGTTGAGGAAATATTTTTACTCTTGTGATCCGTTCGATTCCGCCTTCCCCACCTCTATTGTGTTCGTCCTTTATACTTGTTCCTATCCCTTTTCCTTATATATGTTTCTGTATATATGAGTATTTATTCGCCGTTTGGCGGGATTTCGTGTTTGAATGTGTATATATATATATATATATATATATATATATATATATATATATATATATATATATATATATATATATATATATATATATATATATATATATATATGTATATATATACATTTATTTATATAAATAAAACCAAAAACAACGTAATCAAATCAACCCGAATGTCGGTTTGGTAGGTGATGGTAGAGTTCATCCTGTGTTAAGCCCAACGGCGTGTGAAATTCACACATCAGGGTAGGGGGGGCAGATCCTATCCCGGTGCCAATTATTGTTTCCAAGGAAGATCTGGTACCCGAAAAATCACATAGCTTGGATGGAGCTGCAGGTGCCCAGATAGGCTTGAGCGGGAATCGAACCCGGACCCTCCGGTCCGTAGTCCAACGCTATACCCCTGCGCGCGACCAAAATAAATAAATATATATGTACACATATATATATAAACACTTATATATATGCATATATACACTTATAAACACATAGTATGGAATCAATTACTGATGTGATTTCCCGTTGCCTCCCTCAATAGTGTTTTCAGCGTGACACCATCACTCAATCGCAGCCCCGCTGGAGTCAAACGCTTTTGCAGCAGCCTCACTGAGGGACAGATACTGCGCCGACTATCTTTCGCCTGGCTCCTACCCTTTGAACTATCTGGCATGGGTGATCCTACCAGGGGCAAATATCATTGCTCCCTCCAGCATATCACTAGGGGTCATCAGTAATCCTAAGCTCTCCCACCACGTCAACCCATATGCGGTTGAAAATTTTTTCATAATTGAGATAGAAACTCAAGTGGTCTGAAAATTAGTTACTCATAGTGAGGAGGGAATGAGAATGGAGTTATTTGAAGGCTAATATATTTTGCCCATGCTGGAATTAAACCAAGGACATCTGCACCAACACACCACCCCACAAGTCGCAGGGACTTTTAATGTGGGTTTGTTAGGGCTAGCTTTTATTTAGAAGCAACTCTTTCATGAATATATATTTCATACGCATGAGTACAAATACGCATATGCCTTTTAACATTATATATTTGAATGAAGTTAAAAAAATACATTTTAAAATTTATAAACGCGGTTTTTTCATTGCAACGTGCCTTGAGAGTGAAGTACGAATTCCAATAGTTAGATTTTTGAGATATATATATTACTTCAATACAAAAACTGAAATTATTAATTGTTATTAGTAACGAAGCCAGATTTTCTATTGTAATGTTGAGTGTTGAGTACAGGAGACCTGGAGCGGGAGAATGGAATTTTCTTTTAAAAACGTGACTCATCATTCGGAAGACGATTCGTCGGTCACGCTGCACGAAAGGCAGCTCACGCTTAGACATCACGCCGCTTACATGCACCAATGATTTTCCGTTTTTTTTCTTTTAATCTCGAATATATATGTTATTGTTTTCTAAATATAAGTAGAGATGACTCAACGGATAACTGTCGGAAATTTGGACGCTCAACCACTGCTGGCGATGAGTAGCATAACATGGGAAGTTTGATAACAGTGGAGAAGAAGGGGAGCCGGAGATGTATTCGGATGGATTTGGAAGGAATCATGGACTCTTAAAAGAGAGAGAATTGGCGGGAGGGAGAGTTGGAGGGAGGAGAGAGAGTTTGCATGGGTTGTGCGTGTGGGGTTGTTTGGTAAGGGTGGAAGAGACAAGAGTGGAATAGGGGGTGGGTGTGGAGGGAATAGGGAGGAAGAGGCGGGCGGGAGGGGTGGATGAAAGGGCGGGGGTTTGAGTGGGGTGGTGTGTAATAGGCGGGCAGTGAGCCCCTTTCTCCCGATCACTCCCCCCCCCTTCACCTCACCCCCTTTTCACCCTCTTACTTATACCTTACTCACGTCCCCGCCAATCACAGCGGCACTCCTGTCAGAGCCATCTGATGGACTTCGCTTGTACCTAAGGGAGTAGATTTGGCGGGGGAACGGTGAGGAGTGGGGTGGGGGCGGGGAGTCTTAGAGGGGTTTTCGAGGAGGGGGGGGTTCCTTGTGGATTCTGTCGGTGGGTTGGGGTGTGAGTAAAGGGGCTTGAGCTGTGAGTTTGAGGGCGAAGCAGAAAGGGGGGGGGAGTGCGTGCTTCAGTCACCTCGCTCCTCTCTTCACCTGGAGCGGCTCTTCTTTGTGCGGATTCCGCTTGAATGGAGAACTTCGAGGGAGGTGGGGGGGGAGAATTTCCTGGATGTGTATCGATAATTTGCCCTCGTCTCTCTCGGGTCTCTCTGTTGCGGAATTAGTTGTGTAGGCGCTCAGCTCGAGTAACTGGTAACAATTCGCGGAGCCTTTCCCGAGGAAAATCATTTTTTACGAAGTATAAATATAACCCGTGCGTTTGAAACTTTCCAGAAAAAAAATGCCTAAACTTTTTCCAAACTTAATCGACCTCCAACATGGAAATTCAAGTAGCATGCAATAATTATTCATTTAATCTCGTTTATAACAATTTCTTTAAGAATATTAAGACATCTGTAACCCATTAAATTTTTGAGCTTACTTTATGCAAATGAATTCCGGTATTAAGTTTCTATTTTCGCGTTGTATTTTTCAATTCTTTTTTTACTTGTTCATATAATTTGACCAGATGATTTTCTTCTAAGTATGTACATTTGTGACCTCTTGGGTGGATGAATAAATGCCATGGGAGTAAATAAATAACATGGTGGAACACTCAAATGAAGAAACGGGAATTGACAAAATTACCTACTGCAATTGACTTTTCAAAAGCAAACTACGAAAATAAATTTATTTCTTAATAATTACGAAATTTTAAAATTAATTAATAATAAGAGAGGGAGGTACGAAGTATTTTTAGCTTAAGAATGAGTTATTTTAACTTTAAATGTGTGGTTTTCGTATGTTTTGTGTTATTTCAGCTAGGAAGAAGGAATGAGGTGGTGTGTCCTATCCTTACTTGGCAGAGTACTGCTTAGTACTATCATGTGTCTTATTTCTCAATTAATCCAAGTTATTAATTCTTGCGCGATTTTATTGCTTCCTTTTGTCAGTTAAAGCCGTCATTTCTTCAGTACTTTCAGCCTGTTTTGTAAAAGTCATAACTAAATTTACACACTTTAATACCTGATAAAAATATACTTTACTTCGCAAGTACTCTTTGATATAATTTTTCTCAGTAAAAATGCTGATACAGGCTACTTTATATATGATTCTTATAACTTTATTTTGTAAAAAGAAGTATATTCCAAAAAACGAAATGGCAATTTTTGTTGGGGTTTATCTATATAATTGTTTCTGATAGTTTAAAATGTTTTCAAAATTTAACGTTATAACGCATGGAAAAGCCAACATATTTTCTGATTATTTTTCAATAATTCTATCGTATCTTTAAAGAGAAAATGAATATTAATGGAAAATAATCTAATAAGTAATAAGATGCTTAGAGTGACACACGTCAAATAAAAGATAATTCGCTGTAGATAGCTGAGGAAGAAAGAAAGAGAGATTAATGTAATAAGGATGGAGCAAAATGAGATACTTTAAGCTTAAACATAATATTCTTTCACATAAGTCTATGTCTTAATAGCGGATATGGAAGCGAAGAATGATGATAATATTAGTGTATGGCATTCAATGGAAAACATTTTCCAGCGGTTTTTCTGTCTTTCCCGTCTCTTCAGTTGTTTTCGTGAAGTCATCTTTCTTTAACAATTCCTAGAAATTTGTTTAATTCCGTTATAATGTTCTTCGAATCTTCCTATGAAATTTCTTGCTTCGACATTTTCCCCCGTTATACACGGATCAGTCAAATTATGCATTGTGGTCATTCTTTTGGTTTTTTGGTGTTACCTCTTTTCCCCGAAATAAATATAATAAGCAGGAAACCACATTGCGAGAAAATTATCATGTGCGTCAAGAGAAATGACAGGTATACCTTCCCTTTCCTTGCGTGGCCAAGTATTTTTGTAGAGCTAATGTACTTGCCTATTTTTTATAAAACTTTTTAAGGGGATTGTAGTAGTAGTTTTTATGGGAGGCGACCGACAGCTAAGGTCATTTGCGCCATTAAGGATAGACAGGAAAGGATGGGTGGAGAGAAACTTGGTATCGGCATGAGCCTACTTTTATCGAGAGGCGCCAAAGGGTCCGCAGTTTAACGTTCCACCCAACGGACTCGCTGAAAGTGTTCTCCACGAAGCACCTGAAGTAGGGATTGCTATACCACTGAAAAATATTTTCATATCCCACCTCAACATTCCACAAAGGTGCATTACTATAAATAGGATAAATCTGAGAGATCAGCAGGATTGGCCGTCACTTAGTGAACGTTAGGAATAATGAGTTTCAATGAGCTTTATCCATTTCCACGAATACATTTTTTCATAACGGAAGCTGTTTCCAACGAAAAATCATCGAATAATACTTAAAAACGACAATTTTTGTCAAACCAGTTTGTGTAATGAAAATATGTTATTGAAATGGATGAAAATAAATTTTTACTTAATATAATGAGACATATGTTTTCAATTGCCCTAATTGCTAATACCACGTACCTATTACTTTTATGCATTTAAGTTATCCTTTTTTTTAAATATCTCCCCAAAACACAAGCATTTTTCATCATAGCATTTTACTTGTAAATTTACTTACTTAAAATGTCTCGAGGATTGGAGAAAGATTTTCTCTTGTTTTCATCATGCAAGACTGAGTTCCGTGACCTTCTCAGGAAATCATGTTTTTTTTCATTTATTTGAACCCAATTCGTATTATTGTACTACGTCAAGCGTGCATCATGAGATAGGATCTTTATTGAAAATTTATTCGAGGCCAATATTAATATCACAGTGAAAAGGATCGCATTTCATATGCATTTCGTTTCCACCATGGTTGCATGATTTAAGGGGGAAATCCCGGTTTATTCTCTCCTCCAAAACATTACGCCATGCTGTTCAAAAACGAATAAATTTTTCCGGACAATATCTTCTCTAGTTACAGATTTATGAAGGAGGGGGGTGGAGCAAAGAATTTTTTGAGGCAATGAATCTTTCCTTGAGTCCTTGTGCAAAATATCAAACTACATGATATTCGAGAGGGAATATATCACCGGGGGTGGGTTGAGGGGGGCGTTTTGTCACATGCCTTTGCACACTCCGCCACACTGGGAATATGGCTTCCTCTCACCATTGGAGATAAAAGAGTGGCACCGCATTGCACTGTGTTTGCAGCAAAGGATCCGCATTAGAAAAGAACGGAGCAGTGATCGCGCAGCTGGTCCTGCTGTTTTTTCCCCGAAGTTCCCTCGTCCGGTTAGATTTTTTCTTCAACCGACTCTTTCTCATTTCACTCACCACTTCACATACTGTCCCTTGCAAATTCCACTGGCTGCACGCCTGTCTTCTCTCTCCCCCGGGCCGCCGGGGATAGCGCCTCCGTCCCTTAACCCTACGGCTAACTCCCCCACTAATTCCCTCGCTCTCTCGTCTGCAACTAACGTTAGCCCTCCACGCCACCTCAGATTCTCTAAACACGTCCTCCCTAATTTTGATTCGCTTTCTTTCCAAGGAGGAAAATGAGCCACCGTACTTTGAGAGGACTGTAATAGCTGCATAAAAGACACGCCTTTTTAGATTGCGGTAAGCATGTTGACTTGAGAAGCAAACAAGGAATTGGTGCCATTTCGGTGCCATGCCATGTATTATATAGCCGTGGATGATGTAGAACCATTCTCTATAAGAATCTATATAATACGGTCCCTGTCAGCTTTTTATGTAATTTAATCATCACGAGCGTTTATGATGAACTGCTCCGTGGCGATGATTTACGAAAATTTGCTGAACTTATTCCAAATTTTCAAGTAGTTCATAGCGTAAGGGTTTAGTTTTCTGTGCAAGGAAACATTTATTTATGTTTCTTTTTGGCAATTGTTTGGCAAAGAAGACGATTATATGGAAAAAGATCGTCGTAAAGATGGTTTTATTATGAATAAATTTTATAATTACCATATTCACTTAGTTGGTGGCTTAAGATATTTCATTTGATAGAGGCCATTGAAAACACAACAACTATGTTAAAAGAGTGATTAAACTCAAGAAGGTGTGTACGCGGTTTGAATCTTTGGATAGTTCACTTTCGAAGTCTTAAGCATAAAATATTCCGAAATAAAATGCTAAAATCCAAAAACACTCAGGAGTCAGTTTTTCTTATCACCTAATGTGGAGGCAATAATGGGGAAAATGAGCTGACAATAATATTTATCAGATGAGTTTTGATGGAATATTACCAAAGGTTAGACGAACGATGCTATCCTTCACTAGGAGAGCTACATTCACAATTATTGGAGAGTTCATGTAATATAAATTTACTCGATTTTATGCCGAATAAGATCATTTGCAGTGAAATGGAGCGAGCTTTAGAAGTAAAACTCTGTCACTGTAAGCTTACCTAAATTATTACAGAATTAGGATGTTGATCTTTCACCCAGCGATGGTTAAATTACAGATTGAGTTTTGCCTATATTTGTAGCAGGTATTTTTGAAATTATGTTATTAAACATTTTCTATTAAGCGCCTCGTACTATGACGGGATATTATGAATGCAATATGCGAGATTTCAGATGAAGAACTGAAAGGTTTAAAAAGAAATTTTTCCACGAACAACAACGGATCAGAATAACTGCAAATGACGATGCTAGGGAAAGAAATATTTTATTCTAAGAAACCTAGTATGTGGTCAATATGTTATCTAAATTATTCGTAGTTTATTCTTCTCGTAACCAGCTCGTCTCTACCATATTGTACAAGGAGGTATCTTGAACTTTGATTCCGTAGATCATGCACAGCGTTGTGAAATGTTATTTCAAATGGTTTTAAATTTTGATTAGCAATTAACTTTTAACCAACTTTTTAATATTCATTAAAAATGCCTATATATACTATCCACCTCCTGCCATTCACCTTTGAGGGGACTTGCATGGTACCATGTATATGTACAGGTTGATTTCTGAAACGGATGCAATTAATTTTTCCGCCCCGCTTCTATTGGTCATAGTGGGTTCAAACCACTTGAAGTTGGAGAAGGAGACGCTAATCTTTGCTGCAAAAAAGATTTTAGCTCTCTCGAAGCTGAGAAAGCGGCAGGATGTCAGTTTGTGTAAAAAACTGCGCGCCGACTGTATCACGAAAAAAATGGAATCGATGATCGAGCAATATTGCGCGATTACTAAAATAAAATAATTGCACGACTCTTGGAACGCAGCCTGTAGAATAATTCATTTATATATGCAAAACAACTGGAGGTCGTTATAAGTCTGTGCGGAGGGGACGTTAGGGCATTCACTTTAAAAAATAATTGAACATCTGCCAATCGAATCTTCAACATTTATTATTCCAAAGAAACTGGGGGAGATACCGCAAATGTAACTTTTAATGGAGTCATCCGCTAATATGCATTTCAATGCAGTAATTTCAGATTGTCCCGGTCAAGTTGAATGATTTTTGCAACCTAAAATTATTGCAGTGAAACATTTTATATCATATATTAGGCCCTCAGCCAGTTTTGATACACTAATTTTTTTTCTCGTTTGTTTGTTTCGTTTTAATGTTAAATCATTTTTCTGTCCTGTCAGGTGCATTCTTCAACCGGTATAAGAAATTTATTTTCTGCTACTTACGCTCAGAACAAATAACTGTTTATTTACGCGCAATTAAACCCACATATTTGAAGATGTTTAAGAGAGAAAGAAAAAAAAATATTCCTGGAATAATTTTATACTTTTGGAAACAAATATTTGAGTAACAATGAAGGGTAATCAGTTCAAACGCTTGTATTATACGTAGCTGAGGGCAGAAATGAATTTAAACTAAGTTCCTGATGTAAAAATTCCTAACCCACACTATGAAAGGAAAGTCCTTTTTATCTGCTCTCTCGATATGTGACTGCCCATATTCAGGCTATCGAGAATAAGAATACTTAGATTGCATAGGGGAAGATTCTGAGGCATATCTCAGATATTGGATCCAAAACTCTTCATTTGCTGACGAACTCTCCAGCCAAAAATCTACTAATCCACAGTAGGAAAGGAAACAGTAGAGTTGATGCAACATTTTTTCTACTTTTATCATGTACCTAAGTTCTTGATGTCATATGTCTGACGTATTACCAACCTGATTATTTACTATTAGGTAATTATAGAAAAGAAACTCTCACTTAATCGTAAGAGAATACGTACCTAACAATTAAAATTGATGATCACTGTTTTCTGGAAGTAAAATTATTTCTTTAGTTGAAATTTGAAATGATAATCCGCTGATTATTAATTTTTTATCATTTTTTTGTATCTCCTTATTTTTTAAACCTTTATTACAGACATACTAGCATGAAAAAGTGTTTAAATATATTTCACAGTATTGTTTCCTTATCACGTCGTCGCCACTTTTCTTGTGCTTAAGGAAGCTATTTAGTCGTTTGCGGAATACTATATTTTACGGAAGTATTCATTTTTTTGGAGACTTCTGATAAAGAGTCATTTTTTTAAAAAAAGGCATCGCAAATTTTTACTGTTGGAGTTTTGGATAGACATGAACAAATTCATACCATGCAATAATTCTTTTGAAGTAATTTCACCGGATATTTTCTTATTATGACGACCCCTGAATATGCCCGAGGTTTATTGCGCAGATAATCTGAAAGTCTCCGCACATCTTACGGTCTGGTCAAACTGCGTCAATTCAGATGTGATATGGTGGAATTGGAAATTTATATTGAACTAATTATAACACTTCTCCACTGAAAAACTTTCAAGTGGAATAGTTATCTATTGATAAATAGTGGAAAATTGATCATTATTATGATACTAGGAAATAAGCATCAGGATATTTGAAAAAAATATTTTAATATTAGCCTATGGCAAAAATTTGAAAAACCAAAATGTAGATATTTTATTTAATATATTCGAAATCTGATTTATTTACATGCATGATAATATGATATAAGCATTAGGATATTAAAAAAACGATTTTAATAATTAGCCTATGGCGAAAATGTGAAAAACCAACAAAATATGGATTTATTTGATATGTTCAAAATGTGATTTATTTGCATACATAGTCCATGTTAAAGCCCTTTCCATGCCAACTTTAGCATTTCCTGAGTATGTTAGCTCGATAAGCACGAGCTATAATGGATAAACCTTCCATTCCCTCCTCCTTTAACGCATCTGATCTTCAAGATTTTCCCTTAGCTACCCTTACTCTCGGTGGAGGGAGAATGGGGAATGGGCAGAGGCAGAGCTGGTACACTAACTTACCCATTTTATCCGGCCAGTTATATTTCACAATGTCATCTGGGCTAACCCACCGATTTACGTCTATTTTAGCCGTAATAATCTTCAAAATGCTGATATTTCGGCATATTTTCCAACTAGAGAATTAATTAACCTTTTGAAGATCTTTCACGCCTCTACTTGGTCGATCTTTCTCGGGATATTACACGATTGGTTGTGGCCAGAAACGCTTCTGAGGTTCGATCCCTCCAATCTCGAGAGAGCATCTCATCGGCCGTAGTATTGATCTCATTCCGGATTGTGCCGGAGGAGAGGCTTTACCACACACGTACCGTTGTTTAAGGGGTATCGGCAGCGTCAATGCGATGACGAATGGGATCGCTCCTTTCCGGGTCGTCCATTCAAAGGGACCACTCCCACCCTAAAAAATCCATCAACGTCTTCCTTAATCCCCTTCGGATGACAAACCCCCCATGCTATCATTGGCTATGCCTTTCTAAGGGGAGACTTCTCCGTTAAGCCATGGTAAGCCATATCAGTACGATCTGGAAAAACCACTGAAACCCAAAAACTGATGGTAAATGCAAAAATAAACAACTAGCACTCGGGAATATTTGACAAGTCGTTCCAGGAAGTTCATCAAAACCGCTCTTTTATTTAATCAGCATATTTTACATGTCAACCAATTTAAGATTATTATTATTAATGTAGTCTATGGTACGTATTAGCTGGATACACAAACCATCTTTGCTCTAATTTATTTGTCTCACTTAACGTTGTAAAGAGTGATACACAATACTTCGATGAATCCTACTCTAATCCGACATCCTGAGGAATAATTTCGGAGATTTGCACGCACGTATCTCGGGATTTGGCTTTCGTTCTACGAGATCTGTTCACAAATTTTCTCGACTTTTGGGAGTTTTCAAATATTATTTATTAATTCATGAAATTCTATTTTGTCTTCTTCAAAGTAATCCCCATTAGATATTACACACTTGCGCCAACGTTTATTCCAATCCTCGAAGCACTTCAAAAAATCATTTTTGTGATCTTGTTCAGCTCCTTCTTCGATGCAGTCTTTATGTCATCAAACGTAGCGTATCGTCGTCCCTTCTTGGACCTCTTCAGTTTCGGGAACAAGAAAAGTCACTTGGGGCCAGATCTGGGGAATGCGGTGGCTGCGGCATCTTTGGTGTGTTGTTTTTGGCCAAAAATTCGAGCACAAGTTACGACGTGTGAGCAGGGGCGTAGTCATGGTGCTAGAGCCAATTTTTGTTCTAAAACAAATCCGGGAATTTGTGGCGGATTGCTTGGCACTAAGTGCGCATAACTTGCAGGAAATATTCCTTCTTTACCGTTATAACCTGTGACAAGAACTCATGATGCTCACGCCCCTACAATCGAAGAAAACTGCAAGCAAAAGTTCACATTCGACCACACTTGGATCGCTTTTTTCGGTCTTTGGTAGTGCAGCTTCCTTTGAGATGATTGAGAGTTTGGGAATTTCCACGTCATAACCATAAACCCATGATTCATCTCGTCGGGTCGTCGCGGACAGAGTCCAAGACCTCATTTGCAATGTTAATGCGTTGACATTTTTGGTCGAAATTGAGAAATTATGGTACGTATTTTGCGGCGACTCGTGTCATGTCCAAATTATAGGTAAACGAACAAATCGATATGTTTGGGTCCTTAGAAATTTGTTCAACGGTTATTCCACGATTAGCCAATACTATTTTCTTCACTTTATCAATGTTTTTGCCTCTTGTTGACGTACTCGGGCATCCGGAACGCTCTCCGTCGTTCACATCTTCTTGGCCCTCTGAGAACATTTTGTACCACCGATAAACGTTGCTCCGGTCCAAAGTAGCTTCTTGATATGCCACAGTCAATATTTAGAACGCGTCCACGCACTCAATTTCGTTTTTCACAAAAAATTTGATACAGATTCTTTGATCCATATTTTGGAACAGGCAAAAATTGAAGACGAGCCAAAACACGTCCAATCAAAAAGCTGTCAACAATTAACTGAAAACTCAAAATGGCTGAACTTTTCGGCATACGTGAGAGACATAAGTACAACCATAACGCCACAAAAATCAAAAATAAAATATACGTCACCCGCAAAATTTCAAAAGTCGCGATACTTTTGGAACAGAGCTTGTGGCTATGACAGCTTTATTTCGCACTTATATTTTGAGGGAGGCTTATGCAAGACTATTACTTTGAAATTATGAAACACTGTGGAGTGAATTGACGCATAAGGAAGGCATGATTACCGTAGTCAGCATGTGTGATAAGGGTGGCCGTCCTGGATCCAGGGATGTCTGCTCAGAAAGAAAATATCGTGCGTGCTGAAAGCGGAATTCAACTCAATTGTGGGCAGGACAAGCCCTATGATAACATAATATCCTCCCACCATTGTCATGATATCGGCACTTGGGTGAGTTTATCAATGCAATAGAACTAAAAATGACTCTTTCCATGTCCAAATTGAAGAAATCAGTTTTAAATCTCTCATAATAAAGGGAATTTATACATTCAACTGCCACCATAATGTTTTAACACTTGAAAATTGTTCCATACTGCTGAGCGTACCAACTTATGTCAATGAAGGCAACTGGCATGTTCTAATGGTTAAAATTTACTCATTGATACTTTCAGAATTTCAGTCAGAAATGGTGGAAAATATACGAATTATATCTTAGTTAAATGTATTATCACAAGTTAATAATGTAATAGACGCTGCATGTTAATTTCTAAAGGAAGGTATTTTTATGATTTCTCATAATTTGCTGAAATTTTCATTATTTACTATAGACCACCATGCTTTCCTTTTTCTCGCAGAAATAATTTGCTGAACAGTTTATTTTTAAATTTCAACCTCCTGTAACAAGATTTCGATTGAATTTTTTGCTTGCTTACATCGGAATGTTAACATGGACAAGATTACGAACGCCCTCGGTGGAGAAAAACTCACCCAGGCGGGAATTGAACCCACGAACCTTGGATTAGGGCGTCGCCTCGCCACCACCGGGGCTGGCAAAATATATTCGACGAGGATGGGATTCGAACCCACGCGTGCAGAGCACATTGGATTAGCAGTCCAACGCCTTAACCACTCGGCCACCTCGTCATGTTGATTTTCATATCTCATTTTTTTATGTACCGAGATCAAAGACCCTGTCTTCTCAGTGAAAAGGTCCTTATTCTCCGTGACCAAAGAAAGCTCGCATGCCCCGGTCCAATGTGAAGGTCATGCTGGTGTGTTTCTTCAATTGGCAAGGGCTGATTCATTACGAATGCTTCCCTCAAGGTCAAATCAACTAAAAAGATGACTACTTATGAGGAGACTGTGAGCCGAAACAGGCCGGACATATGGAGAAGCAATGCATGGGTTTCCACCACGATAACGCGCCGGCTGAAACGGCGCTGGTCGTGACAGAGTTTGTCTCCAGAACCGAAAATTACGTGATCCCGCAACCACCCTAATCTCCAGACTTGGCTCCATCAGACTTCTTTTTGTTCCAAAAGTCAACATTAACCTTGAAAGGGCGCCGATTCGACTCTATGGCGGATTGAATTCACGGTGGTCCTGAAGAGGATCCCTAAGGCGGCCTACCAGGCAGGGTTCGAGAGCTGGAAGAAACTTTGGTAAATGTGTGTCGTCTGCCTGGGCATGTACTTTGAGGGCAAAAAGGTCGATTAAGGTTTATCCGTCGAAATAAGCAAGTTATAAAGTCAATCCTGTCTTTTTTTGATCAAACACTTAGCTGCCTGAACTCCCGCAGACAGTAGTGTACATAACGTTTCCACGATATCTTAGAAGTGCCTGTTTATACCGAGTGCCTGTTTTCGCCGGCGACCAAGGCATCTTCATTCTCCCTATATTTGGGGAGCGGCATTGCCGAACTCCTTCGGAAATCGAGTTTCCGATCGTGTTTTCTTTCGAGTGGCAGTTGAACGTCTAGTTCTTCTAGAAGCGTGGAGTTTGACTCTTGAACTATTTCCGCCAGGAAGGCTTTGCTTTTGTTTCATTTAATGGTTCAAGACTGACCTTAATTCCTGGGGTCACTCTCAAGCTCCTAATTGTTTGCTACCGCCGGGTGCTTAGAGCAGGGTGGGAGGGTACACGTACGTATTTTTCCCTTTGGAGTGCTCGTTCTTTTGGTGTGCTTCCCTTATTCACGCAAGCGTGCTGAATTTGAATTTTTTAATGGCTGTGTGCCACTTAAACACGCTTGCCTTGCAAGTTGACGAGAAAGCAAAGTCCCCTACCCTGTTGGAGATCTACCTCTTCATGCTAGATTCGCTGGGACTTACACCCGAAGAGATAGTGGCGATCCAATTTGGATACAATTGCCATTTGATATTCCTGAAGTGGGCAACCGAAGCGACAATGACTAATATTTTAGACAATACTCCGCGGAAACTGCCGTTTCCGTCTTTAAGTGACCAGAGGACGACAAATACCATTGGCGAGACTTCTAGCAGCCCGTTTAATGTATGCGTTCTTTTCGTCCCTGTGGAGACCCCCTTGGAAGACAAAAAGCGTGCTCCGACGTTTTTGTAAAATCCATCCCGAAATCCAACGCGAACGCCGTCGTGGAGATGGACGAGCCCGAAGTGGCTGTGGAGGAGAGAGCGCGGTCGCTGCCACTCATCGAGGGTGTTGCCCCTGCAGCTCCCATCAGTCCCCCTCAACCCCCATCACTTTGAGGGAAAAGTCAACGGGAACGAAAATCGTCAACGAAAGAAAAAGAATCCGAAAAAGAAGAGGACAGACGACACCAAGCTCCTGGTCTTGAATACCAGTCAACTAGTAGCTCACGCACCGACCACCTCGCATAGTCTCACACGACCGCTGATTCCCGTATCCGTGGCCCCGTCAAATGAAGAGGGATCATCTATCATCCCCCACTTCCCCCACCCACTTCGTCGACCCCCTCGCCTCGCAATCCTTGCATCACAGGCTTCAAACACCCTGAGAACCTCTGGTGACAGGAGAGGAGGATGCATCTGATTAAGATTGTTTCCCGTACCCAACAGCTCGCCCCTCAACTCTTTTGCCACTGGCAATTAAGGAAGTATCACCGACCTCGGCAGTTTTCAAGAGTTAAAATTACCAGATACGCCATCGTCCTTTCCAAATGAGGACAGCAAAGGTGTCAACGATCTTCCCAGCGCTCCTCTAGAGGCAGACCACATACAACTATATCCCCTGATTTTTCCCGACCACCCCTTCTGCATATGACCCCCAGTCCACTACCCCGACCCTCCCCGAGGCCATCTGCTACCACGTGACGGTCCCCATCGGTGCTCTCATGAAGGAGGCCCCCCGTGGAATTCTGCTCCAAACTACCGGCTCTTCGTGGAGACCACGGCCGGCTATTCCTCTTCGCACGAGGTCGGGGTGAAGGAATGCGGCGACATGCCGCGCCCTCGCTCGTCGACCAGTCGGACGAGACGTCCCGGGAAGCGGCGACGCACTCGTTGCCCGGGGTAGAGTCGCCACCGAAGAGACGTTAGCCAAGAAAAACAACTCCGGTAAGTGATGGCCGCTACCCACCCGGTGCCGGATGCACTTTGTCCGTCGCTGAAGAGTTTTTCTGCAGAAAGACTATCATCGATAATTTCTCACTATGAATAATTTTCCATTACTATTTAAAAGCTTTTCTCTAATAAGTTCAACAGATTCAGGCTTGAGGTCGTGGAAGTTCATCATAATGAAATAAGGACAATTTGCACTTTTCCACAGTTTATTTAACGAACGACGCGTTTCAACTCACTGTGAGTTGAAACGCGTCGTACGTTAAATAAACTGTGGAAAAGTGCAAATTGTCCTTATTTCATTACTTTTCTCTAATATTTGTGGACCTTGCCATCCTTTCTATATTTTCACAGTAATAATTTTCACATGTACGTGTATGCGTCTGTATCTGTATGTATATATAGTATATATATATATATATATATATATATATATATATATATATATATATATATATACAAACAATATATAAGCACAAAAAAGGAATACTCACACGTTATTTATTGACAATTTCGACGAATTATTTTTATAATTATATATATATATATATATATATAATTATAAAAATAATTCGTCGAAATTGTCAAGAAATAACGTGTGAGTATTCCTTTTTTGTGCTTATATATTGTTTGTTATTGTGTAATATACTATAAGGTATATAAACATATATATAAAACCATGAACACAGCAATCAACCTGAAGGTCGGTTTGGTAAGTGATGGTAGAGTTCACCTAGTACTGAGCCCGACGGCGTGTGAAATTCACATATCAGGGTCGGGGGGCCAGTACCCTGGGCCGGTTATGGTTTCCCAGGAAGATCTGGTACCCGAAAAATCACATAGCTTGGTTGGAGCTGCAGGTGTCCAGAGTGCCTTGCCCAGGAATCGAATCCGGGACCCTCCGGTCAGTGGTCCAACACTCTACCCCCTGGACTACCACGTATAAAATTCGGGAAATGAAAGCCAGAACTAACAGGCTAAAGGACTCCTTACCACGGACAATACGGGGTGGCAATTATAGGGCTAGAGATATAGATATTTCTCTCCTTGTGCTCTGCTCGATTCCACCTTCCCCACCTCTTCTGTGTATGTCTTTTATATTTTTTCCGATCCGTTTTCATTATGTAAATGCCCAAGGCTTTCTGTTATAGTATTTTTATATGTACTCTCCATGGTTTACAATAGAAATATTCTAGCACTTTACAAGTTGACTGGAAACACCTAGCACCTTAAAGACCTGGAAGAGTCTTTTATTGACTCGTATTGCAAAATGTTTTTACGCAAGTAAATATTTATTCATCCAGTTAGCGACGGGTAAAGAGGTCATGAACCTTTCCACCGGTGGGTGGAAAGTAAAATGTCTCTTAAAAGTTAAAACTTCTTTCGGTCAAGGAGGAATCAAAAGGCCTCCTTCGTGGTCGCGGTGGGACAAAAGGAGGTAAATTAGGTAAAACACGCTGAAACAGTAACAGGAAATTTAATACAAGATGGTGTGAATCTTGGGACCTGGGACGCAAAGGAAAAATTTGCATATAATCAGAATGTGTAATTATAAGGTGCACATTGTTAATAAAAATAAAAGCAGGCCCAAAAACAAATAGCTAGTGCACGTTTACGAAGACCACAGCCATAGGTAAGAGAAATATAATTGTGTACGCAGGGGGAACTCAGGGATTGACTCTTCTGTAAGAATAGATTTGTTATTAAGGAAGATTTGAGACACATTTGTCATCGGAGAGTTAGGGGAGATGGGAGATATAAACTCACTCTAAGGTTCACCCCCCTGTTCCTCAAAATCCCATAATTGTTCATGAAACTGGGAGATTAGTTCTACTTAAATGGGCAGGTCAGAATTTTCAGAACGAGCAATATTTTTTGAATGAGGCCGAATTTTCGGTTGAGGTTCTCTGAACCATAGGTAGCTTTGAGGCGAAGACGAGGAGGCCTTGAGGATTGAGAAAACGGTCGGCCAAGTTTCCTCCGACTTGTTTCATCTTAAAATATCATATCAACCTTTTGATTTTGAAGCGCGTTGAATGTTCTGTTGAAAAGGGTTCTCAGATGAACGAGTGCCTAACGTTTGGACAGTAGAAATGTATTGAATCCTCTAGGGGAAAGGTATATTCTCTTATTCCGCTGTAACAGCAGTCATTTTCCCACGAAAGGTGAGGCAATGGATTTATTATGGTATTTTATTTTGCCTCAGATTTTTGAGGCAGTCTCTCCTCTATGTGATTGTAAGATATATCCTTTAGTCACAGCTGTATTAAGAAATATTTTTTGTATTCTTTGAGTTTACGCACCAATGAGCGCTTAACTTTCTTCCTTCTTAAAAGTTCGCTTGTCGAGGCACACCCAAGTACGCTTTCCACTTCTTTATTACACTTGACTGAAGGCCTTCCTTGAAGTAGATGCCCATCTTTTTAATCTTCCCACAACGCAGCTCTATAACATTTTCCTCTAATGACAAATTCTCATAGCTCCCTCACTGATTATGTCCCACTATATTGAATTCATCAACAGTTTTTAGTGTTTTCATTTATTTCAACTAGGCATTTATCTAAGCTTAGAAGATCAATTTACATCTAAATAAAATTTCTCGTCCAACCGGCTTAATCAGAAAACATTCTTCAGGCGAGGTAATGACCCGACCAAGTAAGTAAGTTACTTTCTTTAATTATTCGCTTTATCTACATACTGAGCTCATCAAGATAAGAGCAAATCGTCATTGCTTAATCAATTTGCTCATTCGTTATTGTCTTTATATTTCGAGAAATGTCAAACCTTATCTTGCTGGTCTGAATTCTAGTCGTTTAATTGGCCTTTATCTGAGCGATGTTAGAAGTATTTAAGAAAAAGCATAGTATTTATCTTCTGAGAAAACTTCAAGTAGTCCCCCAGTTCTATTTTCTTCAATGCACACAGTTTTGCGAAAACTGTTTGATTGCATTAACATGTTAATTGGGTAAAATTGTTGTGCCAAAAGCCAAAATCTACTGAACATTTATTGGTTCTTTTAGTTTAATACCTATGGTTTAGCGATCAAGAGAAATTATTGATGAATTTGCAGGCTTTGCTGCAATATTTACGCTCTTTCAAGCGCCACTAAGCGTGACTCTAAATTTACCTCATCCATTTTTTTAAATGAAACATATTTAAGCTCCATATTAGTCTTCTTCTCTTCATTAGGGCCAAGATTCTCAATTCTTTCCTCCCTCTACCTCACTTTTCCAGTATCCTCCTTTTAAACTCGATGGTTTTCACCATCGAGTTGGATGGTAAACTTGGATGGAACTCACTGATTCTATGTACCTGATGATGTCGCCTATGCGACGAAACCGGTCGACTTGTAAAATAAAGTGTGGAAAAAAGTACCATCTCTCGTTTGATTTATCCTCCTTTTATCTCAGTCTTCAGCATTTCATTGCTCATCGATATCTTCTCGAACTCCGTTTCCTGCTTGTTCAAAAGGATTGTTCCCTATGCTTCAAATTTGTTTATTAATTAATGATGGTTAAGGCATGCAATGGTGAACGTAATATCTATCCCAATTTCTCCCGTCTGATTTCTACCGCAAGATGTAAAAATCGCCATACATTTACATGATATTTCAGGCCGACGTGATGCGCGAAGCCACTCTCCATTATCTATGGTTGCAATTGATAATATTATAAACTTTAAATGGTACTATGTGCAGAATTGAATTTACTTAGATATTCAGATATTTTATTTTGCTCCAAAAAAATAGCAATTTTCTTCAGCAACGAAAGATTGCTGACAATAGGATTTTTTAAAAATTCATACATAAAGAAACGCTGAATTTTTCCATTGGAGATGTAATAATTAAAAATATTCTTCTTCTTTCAGTATCAATCAGTAACTTATGTGGATGAACACACACCGGAGGGTTCTTTGAAAAGGAGAAATGGGAGTAATAAAAAAGTTTTCCATCGGAATTTAAGGTCCTCGAGATGGTTATAAAAAGGAAACTTGCTAAAATGGGCTATGAAATTTCCGATTTCTCCAAACTCTGATATCTCCGAGCAAGCATTTCCTAGTGATATAGAGACCTCAAGCACAGCCATAAATCTCATTATATATGCGCAATTGAGCTTCACAATTTCCATTCTTAAAATTTCAGATCCATCAACGCTTTGAATAATAACGGCGGAGAACAAATCCATGAAGGAGAAACAAGTTTTCTTAATGGAAATTTTTAAGAAAGTCAATGAGATGGAGCTCAGTTGGATGATAATGAATGCTGGAATGGAACACAGAGTCAACCTGGAAGTGATTCCATAAGTTACAAAACAATCCATAGAAAATTAGAAATAATTATCTGTCTTACTTTTCCAAATTATTTGTTTCAACTTCCATAAACTATTAAAATTTAATATCATCAATTAAATGGTCATATACGGCGACCGCTTTATTCCCACCCAACCAGTAATTTTGCTTCCGAAGTGGTTTCATTGAAGGTGAGGTTAACAACCACACAAATTTCCTTCATTTGACCCGTTATATTTTGATCTAAAATGACATTACCTGGCTACGACATGAACAGTGAAGGGAAATGAATTCCCTTTGACGGTTCAATTTTCAATTATTTCATGGCAATGATCCTGATGGTATCGCATTTCATCATATATCAACCAGTGAAGCTAACGGATTGCATGCCTTAGTATGACCTTAGTATATAATGAGCGACCGAGTGCTTCAAGCGCTGGCGTTGATAAGAGATATTGAATATATATATATATATATATATATATATATATATATATATATATATATATGCTTTCGTAGACGTAACACGGAAGTGCCGAATAGTACAATACACAGTAACGCACAATATAGAAACACAAAAAAAGAAGAACACTCACACGTTATTTCTTGATATTTCGACGGAAACAATCCGTCTTCATCTGAAGATATCTTCTTTTTTTGTGTTTCTATATTGTGTATTATATATATATATATATATATATTTATATATATATATTGATATTCGTGATCTGCTGGATTCCGCTGTAAATGACGTTGCCTGGATAGTTCAAGTGGTTGAGAGCCTCCGCCCGGCAAGTGGAAATATCCGGAGTTCTAATCGCGGTCTAGGTGATATTTTTACATTCGTGATCTGCTGGATTCCACCTTCCCCACCTCTCCTGTGTTCGTCCTTTGTGTGTGTTCCTATCCTTTTTCCTTATTTCTGTTTCTATATAAATGAGTATTTGTTTTCCGTTTGGCGGGATTTCGTGTTTGAATGTGTATTAGGCCAATGTGGCTCGTTTCTTCTTCTGGCTATGCGTGCCACGAAATGCACTGTTCTTATCCTTTATGTTGTTGCATAATTCCTTTACTACTATCCTTCCTCTGTGTGCCTTGTCTATTTCTCCTTTGGTGGGTGAAAGAGCTCCCTAACGCCATCTCTTGGCCAAAGAATCGGGGCACTTGGTTGCATAAAGCATCGCAGATCTCAGTGTAAATGACGTTTCCTGGATAGTTCAAGTGGTTGAGAGCCTCCGTCTGGCAAGTGGAAAGATCCGGAGTTCTAATCCCGGTCTAGGTAATATTTTTACATTCGTGATCTGCTGGATTCCGCCTTCCCCACCTCTGCTGTGTTCGTCCTTCATGCGTGTTCCTATCCCTTTTCCTTATTTCTGTTTCTATTAAAATGAGTATTTGTCCTCCGTATGGCGGGATTTCGTGTTTGAATATGTTTCTATATTTGTATACATTTATGAAGGATCAAGGTAGTCCAGGGGATAGAGCGTTGGACTGCCGACCATAGGGGTCCGGGTTCGATTCCCGGGCAAGCCTCTCTGGGCTCCTCCAGCTCCAACCAAGGTTTGTGATTTTTTGGGTACCAGATTTTCCTAGAAAGCCATAACCGGCACAGGGAAAGGAACAGGCCCCCCTACCCTGATGTGTGAATTTCACACGCCGTATAGGGCTTAGTACTGGGTGAACTCTACCATCACCTACCAAACCGACCTTGGGGTTTATTACGGTATTTATGGTTTTATACAGTAATGTACTTTGCAATAAAATCTCACGGATGTTAATAATAATTCAAACGAAGGAGCGGGATGGCATTTACCAAAAAAATATGAAAATTCAAAATCACAAAACCACCTTCCTACGGAAAGAAGAAACTGACTTAGTGGCATCTTTCCGAAGAGGAAGGTGGCCTTGCCTCGCGAAACGTTCCGAGTACGTGATGTGTTATATATTTTTTGGCTAGGGTAATCTCTCTCCTACATTTGAAAAAAAAAAAAAAAAAAAAAAAAATATATATATATATATATATATATATATATATATATATATATATATATATATATATATATACACACACACACACGAGTTAATTTATGAATTCATGTATCATCTCAAAAAATGACCTGGTGTGTAGATAAATGGAGCTACTGGTATAGGAGCATAAAGCGTTGGGCGTCTTTAAGTCGCATTGCCTGGGGACACGCTTTAAATGAGCAGCGAAACCTAACCCAGGAGGCACGGAGTGAGAGGGAGGTGGTCGGGGGAAGGAAGAAAGATAATGAGCTCGGGAGATGGTGGCAAAAAGTTGAAAGTTCAAATGTTCTGGTCGGGGGGGGGGGTTGTGGTGTGGGTACAGGTGGGAGGAGTCGAGGGAATGATGGGGAGAGAGGAAAAGGGGTGGTTTCTACGGTTAAACTGCCGTGGGAATAGCACAATGGAGGGCGGGCGGTGGGGGAGGGTTTGAGTGGGTCATTGGAGGCGAGAGGAGGAAATGGGTGAAATAGATGGATTCCAGACGTATATAGACATAGATGAGCAGGGTAGGAGTTTTATGAAAAACTACTTTAGTTACGGGAGGAGGGAGAGTGGTTGTAAGGGTGCGGCGGTGGGGTGGTAATGAGGAAGAGGATGGGAAAGCCCTCGAGAAAGGCGGAGGAAAAGTTTTTAGTGTGGTGGTGACCGTTCAATGGAGACGTCCTTGGAATGGGGATGTGAAGGAGTGAAAGGGTTTGAGGGTATGGATGATAAAGAGTGTAGCAATGGACTGGAGAATTTTAGTGCTGGAGTGGAAAGTGGCACAATAGGAAAGATCTCTAACGGTCCATTTAATGTGACCGGGTCCACGCGAGAATGGCGATCAGTTTGGGTGAAGCTCGAATACCCTCTCTTTGCCCATTTATTCAAAACCTGCTCTGATATTTGAGTTAACCCAAGGTTAACGCATGTACTTATTTGCTTATCTGGAATTCCGCAAATGAATATTTAATCATATAAATTAACATGTTTCCCAACTTAATCGACGCTTTTTTTCCAATTTCATTCCGCTTTTTATTCAGGACAGTATTTTTGAATCCAGAAAAACTTGTGTATCATCTTTTTTGTGAACTCTTAAGTATAATATTAGGCTACCGTTGCTCCCTGTGCACTTATATTCAAACATAATCAGGCTAGTCCATTCACCCTGTAGCAAAAGTGTCGATGATTAAAAGATTTGGCGTAGAAAAATGGTTATTGGGTCGATCAATCCATTTTTCTTTGCCGTAAAGGTGGAGGCGTATATTTTAAGAAAATAATCTAATGACTAGGGTGATTGGAACTCACTTTCTGTTGCCTGTTTCTGAAATGAAAATCAAAATATTATTAGTATATCAATAGGATATTTATCTTCGACAGATAATAATGTTAGTCCTGTTAACGAATGAGTAATATGCGATTTTTTAGAGTAGTAATATCTAAATTTTGGGTCGAAATGATAGATGTGATCAGGTATTTTAAACCTGTATAACATATTATTTTATATCCAATAAATTTCCCCAGATCTATTTGGAAGTGACTACAATCAATTTCCATGAATTGACACAATGCGTTTACTGCTGTGCAATGTTGGACAAAAGGAATTAGGCCCTCAATGGAAACTGCGGTAATACCAATAATATACTCTTCAATTAACTCTTGAACAATTTAGATATCTAGAGTAATTCAGATTCTTTCCTCCTAAAACTTTGTCACTTTTGCCCTTTCTATAACGAAATTTTTTTGAAACTAGAACTCATCACTGAAGATTCATGTCTTAATTTATAGCCTTTGAATTAGCAATTAAGGAACAATAATTTCACACTTTTCTTTGATTGAAGGATATTCTTAAGAGCTCTTTTTATCTCAATTTTCAAAGTAAAATGAGCAAGTATGCTTGAACTGCTAAAGGACAAGTGGGTTCAAATGGCCACGTAAGGTTTAATGGTCACGAATGCCTTGGTCTTGGCTTTTTAAATTTTAAATATAGAAGAAATTTTTTCTTAGTGCAGCTTCCATTATTTTTAGAAGTTACGAAGTGACTCAATAGAGTTTAAACTTGGTTTATAAATGTTTATTTATAAACGTTTAACGACTAATTCCGAGTATCTGTGACGAAAGTTTCCATAGTGATGTGTATATGACGCCAGGATTATCGGTTTACTCCCGAGTTAGTCCATCTGGCTTGACGACGGCTTTGCTTAAATTACAGCCATCGTGTTTAAATCCTTAAGTCTACACTGAAGGCTTTCGGGCGTTTAAATCGCTGGCTAAAAAACCATCATTCAGTCAGACGGCAAAACGTGGCAGTCACCAATATCCTTGGTGTAATTTTTACTTGAGACATAACTTATGAGAAATATAACTACACAAATAAGAGGCACAAGAGATTATGTGCTTACTTCAACAAAACTATAGTTTCGATCGAAAAGAACTAATGTTTAAGGGTCGTAGGACAAAAATTGTTATTTCCGAGTAACGAAACAGAACAATTTTCAGTAGCGCTTAGTAATGTTAACTTAATTTTTTTCTGCATTGCGGATTGAGAGGGAGGAGGGGTTAGCAAATTACTTTTAGCGCGTAAACAGAACTGCATTAGGTCGGAGTGTATGAGAGGAAGACGCAGTATCTTGCGGAGAAGTGGGGGAGGGGTTGAGAGCAGTGAGAAAAAGAGAGAGGGATTCGAGGGGTGGTTTCCTGTTGCCAGAGGGGGAATAATAGAAATAAGAGCAAAGGATAAGTGTGTCTCAGAAAAGGGGAACGCGGTTGGGGTCCCTATGAATTAATCAACTGCAAAATTTTCCAGAGTGGTGCCCCGTTTATTTTTTTTATTATTTCTGGAGTTGAAAAATCTCCAGAGTTGGAGAAGATGAAATGGGGACGGTGGGGGTGTGGAGAGGGGGGGAGGAGAGAAGGAGGGGGGCGTAAGAATTTGTGCATTCCCGTGATCTTTGAAATGAGTGACAAATGGGGAAGTGGATGATTACTTTAAGTTTTTTCTGTGAAAAATACGCCGGCAGTAAGGGCCTGAGTACGGGTCCCATGAGAAAGCCCATACATGTGATGCATTAAATTTCAAATTTTGGTGTCACAAATTTCAGTTGTGGCGGTGGAAGAACGAATTTGGAGGTTTGATATAATTATTTTTCTATGAAAAATATTTTCTAGCTATCTTTTATCTAGGATGAGGATATTGAATTAATAATTGGCACGTTCTGGGTGACTAGGCTTCATCCTGAAGTATTGGTAAATATGCAGAGTCGAAGAAAAACACGTGTTAGAACCGTACGAAACATTAGACTAGTGTATATATATATATATATATATATATATATATATATATATATATATATATATATATATATATATATATATATATATATATATATATAATGATATTGAAACACTCACACGAGCAGTATAATATTTGGACGGCACATTAGAATACAAATAAAATGGTTATAATTAAAACGACACTTACATCGTAAATTGTTTAAGCTTTTGGTCTTCCCCGACGCCTTTTAAAAGTCTCACTTGAAGAAGACCTCGGAGAAGGCCGAAAGCTTGTGCAATTTACAATGTGAGTGTCCTTTTAGTGTATATATATATATATATATATATATATATATATTAGTATATATAATATTATATAACAAGTGTGTTCTCATAATTTTTCGACTTCTGAAAATTTCTGTAAATATCAGAAACAATACCTTGGCTCCTTGTTAGGTTTGAAACTTTTCAGACCACCTTCGTGTCTGTGTGTAGATACTCACATTCCATATTAAAAGATTTTGTGCTTTCTTACAGAGTTTAGTCAGTGGTTATTTAGTTTAGTTATTACGTCAGTGGAAATGTATAAAATCTTTTGATAAGGTTATTAAAACGTTAATGAAGTGAGGCCAGAAACAGTAGAATATGCTAGGATGCACTGTCGTCAAAAAGAACGTAGAAATGATCCCAATTTTAATAATTTCCATTATCATTGATTAAATAGTAAAAGGGAAGAGCGAATATGGAACCAAAACCACTGGTGTTGAAATCCGATGGAAAATTTTACCAACAAAATATATTTGGACGAATAAAAAAAGCAAGGAGCATAATTTTACACGGCATTAAATAATTTCACCCCATTTTCCACTAAAGGCGGATTCAATATTTTCTATTCATCCCACCACTCCCATCCCTCTCTCATTGGCTGCCTTAAAGAAGGTGGGAAGAAAATAAAAATAATAAAACGAACCCACTCTCGCACGCCAGAGACAAATTTTTCCATCCTCCTGCCCATTTTTTTCACCCTCCTTCCGAAAATTTCGGAATCATTTCCTTAATAACATTTCATCTTTCTTCGCCTTCTCTCGTTACGATCCCCCGCATTACACTCACACCCGCGGACCCTCTTATCCCCATCTCCCTCCCCGCCCCGCGCCCAAACTCCCGGCCCTTCACCCATCTCGCCACCCCCTTCCACCACGTTACAAGGATTTAGTTTGGCAACACCCAAAAAATCCTTCCCCATCCTTGCCGTTGCCGCATGTACCCCCCTTTACTCTTCTTTCGGAATTCTTTTCCCATCCCTAGCTCAAGACCCCCCTCCTACAAGCCGGACGCCCCTCTGCCTCCCTCTGCACCAGTGAATCCGGTGATTTTTCCCCATTCCCCATTGCCCTTCATGCACACACTAAAACCCAACCCCTTGAATTGGACCACCGAGTCTCCTCCTCTCACCCTTCTTCGAAGGTCCGGCCCCTCCCATGCCTCCCACCCCCGTTCCCTGCCCTCACGCCCATCCGCCACGCACCAATTTATCGAAGTCTCTTTCCAACGGGTTGGTTTCGCTCTTACACCCTTCTTCATCTCCCCACCCTCACTTCCTCCCCCGCCCGACCCGGAGATCCTCACGAGGTCTTGACTTCTTCCCCGCAGTCTTTCCTCACCTCTCCCTTCCCTTTTCCCGTCGCAGCGACGATCCTGGGGGAGGGGGCGAAAAGGGTGTTGGGGGGAGATCCCTATTTCTTCCCTATCACACCTCATTTCGCCGGCCCTTGCTCGTCCGACTCTTTCCGCCTTGGAATCACTCACCAGCACTTCCACGATCCTCCGGGCTGTCTGTCTCCCCCCTCTTCCCATCCCCTCCTCCCTTCTCTATTTCTTCCCCCCCCAGGGGGCTCCACCCCTCCTCTTAACACGCTCTCATCCCTCCCTCAATTACCGCCACCCGTTCCCCTCGCTCTCGTTCCCCGGGAAAATATTTCATTCCCCGACGCCAAATGCGACGGTTCGTCTTTTCCACGTTTCCCTTTCTTTACTTTTTACGACCCTCTTTATGCTTTTATTTTAGCGTCCTCCCTCACACCCTGACTGGAGCTGTTTTACCTTCTCTATTGAACGTAGGCAAGAGTAGCCCTAGGATTGCTTTTGCGACAGCGAGCCCAATCTATTATACATTTTTACTGAAAAATCTCTTCATTTCCCCAGGTCTCCTTGCTTGCATTTATATATTTCATCTTGTATTTTTTCGTATTACGCCTCGGGCTTCTTAGTTTTTCCCTCCTCCCCCCTCTCTTTCCCTCGACCCTTCCATTATGGTCTTCGGTGATGTATTTGACCACCAGAATGTTTCCAATCGGTTTTCCCTCGCCTGTCGTTGAATTCGCTCTTCACCCGATTCTCTCAGGGCATTTGTCACGTGATCCGTCCGTTTTATTCCAGCTATTCTTTTATGGCATCGTTTTTATTCTTTAAACTGTAGCCACAGGGACACTGTTGTTCGACTTTTTCCGCCGTAATGACTCAGATTTTATGGACTAGGGTGAAATTTGAACTATTTTATGCTGCTATTTTTAGATTTTTGCTATCTTAAAAAAGTTTTTTCTTTTATGCGATCACAATTTTCGCTTATTTTTTTCGGAAATAACCACTCTAGTTGTATGCTGTTGCTATGCCATTTCCTTCAATATTCTGATCCTTGAAAAATAAAATATGCTTACACATATGTCATGTATACTTCACCCCAGGGGGTTTCAATTGTTATTAGCGTGTACTTATCCTAATAACAAAAATCACTTTACAATATATCCATCGTGATTCACTGGGGATATATATATATATATATATATATATATATATATATATATATATATATAAATATTTATGATATATACATATATATATATTTATACTACAGTTATAAACCAGAATATTGCATTATTAAGTGAGGGCAAAACTCACCTAGGACTAATGACGTGTGAAAATTTACGCATTAGGGCAGAGGTTCAGTTCCCTTGTGCCGACTTTGTTTTCCCAAGATCTCATACCCGAGAAATCGCACTTGATCGGACAGCTTGTGTAAAAATAGGGAACCCAAAGGTGACACCCGGAATCGAACCTGGGGCCTTCAGTCAGTAGCCAAGCGCTTTATCCCCTGGACTTCCACATATAATAAGAAGATTATAAGATTTTAGAATCCGAAATTGAATTATTTATTATTATGCATGGAAGGCGTTTTATTTTAAAGTTTTCATTTGGGTAACAGTGTTTATATTTGCGTCCATCATATTTTATGCTTTTATAACAATGTAGTCTTTCGTTCTTGGCTCTTTCAAACTGTATTCGTAAACAGTCTTATATCATTCCCTTCACATCATTATCGCATCAGGTTAAATTAGTTGAAGATAAAGAAGGAAATCCTAATCCATGCATTAATTTGTTTTACCTTGCAGCTTCTTTTCTAGTTTCTATCAGCCACTGCCACATGCTTTGGGTTAATAGCGGATATTAACATTATGCCATTTCAGTTGATTCGCATCGTATTTAGGTAACTTAGCATTATTTTCCTCTTCATGCTGCAAAAATTGTTCTCCATATAAAAGTAGGCAATGAAGGCTCGTTGACTTGACGTCTTCTTATCTTTTTGATGAGAGAGCGTGAACGTTCCTCTACCGTTAATTTTAGTTGTAATGGTTTTTAGGGGAGGCGACCGACAACTGAGGTAATTTGCGCCATTAGGGCAATTGCGCATCCGCAGCTTAACGTCCCATCCGACGGACGGCGTACCCACTCAAAGTGCTCTCCACAAAGCACCTCAAGTAGGGATCGAGATACTACTGAAAAATATCTCCCCCGTCGGGGATTCAAACCCGGGCCCGCTGTACTGGAAGCAAATAAAATTGGCAATGCAAATACACAGTTACAATACAAGACAATTGATAAAACAAATGTGACAAATATTGCTTCGTGATCTGTTTTCAGTATGTTTGCATAAAATACGTATTCTCTCAGATTTTCAGCTTTCTCATTCATTATTTGGTAGACTGTGGTCTGAACTTATCTTTTGAAAAATTGAAAAATTCATCTCCACTTGCAACGTACAAGAATCAGCAAAGCTCTTCCTAATATTTTTCATTGAACATTATGAAAAGACTATAATAACAAGAAATATGGAACCCTTACCGAATATTAATTATTGGTCTTTTCTCATATAATCCCATTATTTTTAAATTATTTCACCAAGATTAGGATTCATTTATTATTTTACTGTTGTATGCATCAAAGATACGATTCTTAAGTAATCCCGTAGAGGTATCTCCTTAAAAATAAAAGTTTCGTATTGGTATTCTACAACCCTCTTGACTCTATTTTAGCCTCCAGTGCAATTAATAAAGAAATCTGACAAGGAGTAGTTGCTTCTCTTTGTCAATTACTTCAACTATATTTCAATTCACACTTTTTCTGTTATTTCTATGTACCCCAAGAACATATTCCATCTTATTCCACATATTCAATTAGATCACAACAGACAAATATTGCACAAACGTTTGCTCCTCAGTGTTCATCGAAAGAGTTTGAAGGAAACTTGTAACTTTTGTCTATTTCTTGATAAAAGTTTGCTGCATTTTATAAAAATATTTTCCATCAGTTGATCCTACATTTCAGCATACTATATCAGTTACTTTTTAAGCATTCTCCTTTGCTTGGTATTGTTTCTTCGTCATTTGTTTATGTCAATAAATATACAGGGTTCGTCCGGAAAATAAGTGTACTGACTCCTGGGCTGGGCGCGCCGCTCCAGGCGCGCCCAGCACCGCTCTGACGGGCTGCGATTGGAGGGGGGTATGTTGGCAAGCGATGCTGAAAAAGGCAGTCGGCTCTGAGCTGTGGTGTAGTGAGGAGCTCTGTTAACACGAACCTCCACGCTTCGACCCACGTCACGGAACGCGATGCCGAAGTTTTTGGAGCAGCGTTATTCCATCAAATTTGCGGTAAAGCTTGGGAAATCGTCTACCGAAACTGTCGGTATGATTAACCAGGCTTACGGGGAGTCAGCCATGTCCAGAAACATGATCTTTCGGTGGCACAAGATGTTCGTGGAGGGCAGAGAAGAGGTCGACGACGTGTCTTCGAGAGGTTCCCGATGATGCCTTCGCGGGAGCGTTCCAGGAATGGGAACGCCGCTGGAACAAGTGTATCGACTCACAAGGGTCCTATTTTGAGGAATATTAGCTTAAGATATGTAAAAGTGTAATAATTTTTTTTTCCTGAGCTCAGTACACTTATTTTCCGGACGAACCCTGTAATATCTTATATGTATATTGACAGCCGTGTGTATTCCATTTAAAACTCCTATGGTTTCATTTGCATGGAAGAATTTCAATAATATTATTATTTTTTAATGTACCCAGATTTCTTCGTTCACTCCCCTGCGGCCAAGATATTCCATTGTTTTAGTGTCCATTATAATACCATGATGCTTGCTTCCTTTCACATTTCCATGATATTTGCATTGCTTTGTTTCACAGTTGCATCTCAATTTTAAAATGTATCTTTTAATGAATTGTAAATACATGCTCCTCTAGGAAATATCTTTACAGAAACCATAAGCGCATTTGTTGGATTCCAAAATTTCCATCATATTTCCTTTCGTTGTAGAAATATTTGTATCCCATATTCCAGCGGGAATTTTCTAAATGTCCATTCACCTTTTGTGGTTTTCATATGCCATGTAATGCAACTGCTGATGCTTATTGTATGCTTGCATAACTCCGAATTCCTCTTTCCTCCGGCAGTTTACATTCCTCATCCATTCCTTCGATTATTTTACTCATTCGTATTCCCAAACAGTTGCATTCTGGCTCTGTTTCAAAATTTAATTTCCTATTCGGTTTTTCTTTAAACGGCGATTTCATTATTAGCCTCTGCGTATAACTTTTGTCGCTAATCACCCTTTGCAATTACCAATTTAGCGATGGATTTTTTCCTGTGTTAAAGAGTTTTTTTAACTGTTCTTTTCCTGAATCATTTCAATCCATTTTCATCTCTCTTCTCCCAACTTCTTATTCAAGTATTTTCATTTATAGTTTAGGTTTGAATTATTCTTGTGCCTGCTACTGGAAGAGTGTACTTCTATTTGTTTCATATGTACCTGGGATTCATATTACTTTATGGCTTTGACATTGCCCGATATCAGTGTTTAAGTTCTCGCCATTAACGACACATTTGACTGATCTATATTTAATCAGAGATCTAAAATTTAAAAGTCTTATCCATCATATTACAAAGTTTACTCATGAGAGCTCGACATGATCCAATCAATAAAACTGGTACAAAAACTCTTCTCCTAGCAGCGGGATATTGGTACTTTTGTGCCTTCCACATCAAAGCACTTAATCTGTTTTAGTTAACTTCATTATACGTACGGTAACTCAGTCGACTTTTAAATGGCAAAGTTTCTCCGATTTAAAAGATGGAGGACTAAATGTTTAATCTGCTGAAAATATGAATCAAAGCTAAATGTTTATGCCATGAAATTTTCAACTTCTTTCTGACCAAAATTTTAATGGCTACAGAAACCAATTTATTCATTACGCTCTGTATTTTTAATACAATTATTGTTATTCTTCTGCATAAGGTGGGTTTTCGACGGATATAGGCTGTATAAGGTAACAATGATATATTAATATCTTCCTCAGTTTTAAAAAACAAAATATGACCATTCGTACCATATTAAACACTTCCCCATAAATCTTTCCTCCCTTCAAACCGTCCGATAGTCGCTAAATTCTACGCATTCCTCTCTGGCCGAGCGTTATTTCCTCTCTCGCGGTCTTTAACATCCTATTGCTGAAGATGGTACCAGAGGAAATAAGATTAAGCAAGTGAGGATGCGGTAGAAATACGTATTGCATAGGCTTTCTCAACGGGTGGAATTGAGAAAGGAAGCATCCGGAATTGAAGAAGGGTTTGTTGTAGACATAGGCAAAGAAATTTAAGGCTGGATTAAAGTTGGTCAAAAATGTACTAGGAATGGATTTTTAGGGACAGTTGATGCAACATAAATTCGGCGAGGACAACTGAGTGTGAGGTCCTCGCAAGAAGAAAATAAAAATAGGGAGGGATTCGAAAGTGGTGATGAGAAAAAATGGCAAAACCCCAAGCTCCAAAAACCCCCTCTGGTTTCACTCCAGAAAAGCACATTAAATCCACCATTGTTTCCTCCATCGAGAAAGGAAGCAACTGGGGGGTGGGGGGGGGGGAAGGAACCGATGAAAGGATGTACAGTCGGGAGGTTGTAAAATATAAATCCTTCAGAAATGGCAGGAGGAAGAGCATTGGAGGTTTTTAGCGGAGTGCAGAAAATCCTTTTTGCGACATTCCCCTACGCCCTCTCTAATCCTTTCCCCACTCCTATCCCCTCCCGCTAACCTCACCTCCACCTCAATTCCTCTCTTGGAGCCTTCCTCAAACACGCCAACCCCAATTTTTTCCCTGCCCCCCAACACCCCCCAGGGGCTCCAACGAAGGCGTCAAGCAGCCTGCGGGTTGATGATAGGGACGGCGAAGGGTAGTGAGGAGGAATTTTTGCGGCTGGGGGAGGGATGGTCTCTCTCGGGGCATTTCGTCGTTGGCTGGTCGTCAGCGACTGGGGGAAGGACGGGGGGGGGGCGAGGGGACTGGACGCGGGGAGGAGGCGAGGACTGGGTAAGGGTAGGTATGGGATGAGTATCTTCCCGAAACTCATTGTTTGCCGCCCAGATTGGGGGCGTGGTGTTGGCTGTCATCAAGGGTCTTTCGGTTGCTCAATTATCCGCCAGGCAGCGACACTTCTCCCTCTCCTTCCCGCGCGCGGCCTTCGAAACTCATCGTCAGAGAGCAGGACTCGCTAATGCGGGAGAGTCCCTGTTCATTTCCCTGACTCCTCCCCCTCAACTCTCTCTCTCTCTCTTTCTCTAACTGATTACTTTTTCCGTTCGTTATTTTTATCTTTCTTCTTTTTTCGGACTCATTTTCCGCGATAGCTTCGAAGGGAAAATGATTTTTTTTCTACTCCTTCCATAATGAAGGCCAGTCGTCGGTCTTCCGTCCTACCCCCGGCGCGGTATTCACATAGAAAATCTCATAGGTCCACGTTTTCATTCCCGGCATTATCTCTGGAGTACTTTGATTCTGGTGTCGGAGTATCATCCCCTCATTTTCATTTATCATTTTTTAGGGGATGATATAAGACTTATATTATATATCCGCATATCTCCAAGAAACAATACATACTCCACCCATGGAAAAAATAACAGTGGACCAACAAGGAATTCTAAAATTGCTTAACGAGATTAAACCCAACAAATCCCCGGGTCCCGAAAATATACCAGCTAGGGTGATAAAACATTTAGCTCCAAACATTGCCCCGTACCTTGAATTTATATTTAACAAATCCCTCACAGAGTGCAAAGTACCTAAGATTTGGAAAACCGCGCAAATAACGCCTATTTTTAAAGGTGGTGACAGGGAGGATCCCAGTAATTACAGACCTATATCTCTCACTTCTATCTGTTGCAAAATCTTAGAGCACATAATTGTCAGTTCAATAATGAGACACCTTGACAATATTAACTTTTTAAGTGACAAACAACACGGATTCAGGAAAACTCGCTCCTGCGAAACCCAATTAGGATTATTTACACATGATTTACTTTTATCGGGTGAGAGAGGTAGGCAAGAGGATGCCATCTTCTTAGATTTTCAAAAGGCATTTGACAAGGTCCCACATGGTAAACTCATTCATAAATTAAAGGTCGCGGGTATAAATAAGGGCGCCATAAGTTGGGTTAAAGATTTTCTTTCGGAGCGGGAACAGAGGGTAGTCCTTGATGGCGCTAGTTCCGACAGCGTTCGAGTCACGTCGGGGGTACCTCAGGGAAGTGTGATCGGGCCGTTGCTTTTCTTGATTTTTGTTAACGATTTGAACCGCGAAGTGAAAAGTAAAATTAGGATGTTCGCGGATGACACGGTGATCTATCGGGAGATATCTGGGGATGAGGATCGTTTTATTCTAGAGCAGGATTTAGATTGCATTACTAAATGGTGTTCTAACTGGGGATTGACTCTAAATTATAATAAATGTTCAGTGGTAAATTTCTTTAAAAGATCAACGGGATTTGCTTACAAATTAGCTGGAGGTGACCTAGCAGTAGTTGATACGGTGAAATACCTAGGTGTCACATTCACAAAAGACTTAACTTGGGGGACTCACATACGTAAAGTCTGCGGTCAAGCATATAAAAAATTGGGATTCATTAGACGCATTGTCGGCAAAAGTGACTCAAAGGTCAAGGAACGTTGTTACCACGCTCTTGTAAGGCCTCATTTAGAATACGCATGCAGCGTGTGGGATCCGAGTGAAAAAGGTCTCATTCGGGAAATTGAGAAGGTTCAACGCCGGGCAGCCCGTTTTGTAAAAAATTCCTACGATAAAACGCAAAGCGTCACCGAAATGCTCATGGATTTGGGGTGGGAATCATTGGCTGAGAGACGATTCAATGCAAGATTGAAATTATTAAATAAATTTAGATCCGCATGTTTCAGCACCGAGGTCTCGCAAATTATTCGTACTCCTACATACATTAGTCGCTTGGATCATGCATATAAAATTCGGGAAATAGATGCCAGAACTAGCCGACTCAAGGACTCCTTCTTCCCACGGACAATACGGGATAGCAACTGCAGGGTTATAGATAGCAAAAATTCCACTTGCCACCCTCAGCGTCTAAAAAATAATTAGTTGTATTTAAATGCATGCTCTTCCACTAACCTTATGTGTTTTGCTATAATAACCCATTCTTTCCGAATGACCTCATTCATGTTCTGTTCATCTGTTTTTAAGTTTCCCTTTCAATCCCTCGTCCCTCTCCGCGGGGGCAAATTCCTGCTACCTGCAACGTTGGGTCGCATTCCCTGCCAATTAGAGACTCTTTGGGGGTAGAGTGTTTCGTGGTGCATTTTCATGTGGTAGTGATGTTTCAATTTCTTGCTTGTTGTGTCCTGGCTTCCGTGTTGTAGAATGTCTTTCGTGCTGCATCATGGGGTGCAGTTTTTTAGTTGTTTTGCGGTATATGTGTTTGCATGAGTATTGGATGAAGGGATTTTTGCATGAGTCTGCGCGCTGCTGTGGGTGTTATTTTCCGTGTTGTTTTTTTTGCATGTGGTATTTTTCTTTTTTACGGTTGGTGACCTAACACCCCCCGCCACACGCCCTTGCGGCGGCTTGCGGGGTATTATGTAGATGTAGATGTAGATGTATATTATAAGTCAATGATGAGCGTGGTAGTCCTGTGGGTGGAGAGCTCGGATTCTGACCGGAGGGTCCAGGTTCGTTTCCGAATGACGTCTTTTGGATGCCTCTGCTTTGCCGAGGCTGTGTTTGTTTTTTCGAGTACCAGATCATCATAGGAAACTATAGTCGGCTCAGGGAAAGGAATTGACGCTCCTACTCTGTTTTATGTTTTAATGTCAGACATAGTATAGGACTTAGTATTAGGTAAGCTGTATCCCCGAACCTGACGCTCCAAGCATCGAGTAATCATATTTTTATCTTTTAATCATTTATTTTTACAGCAGAGGTTTTATTTTTATTCTATAGAAGCCACAAATGTGCTAGTTGGTCTATGGAAGGTCTAAAATTTTAATGTTAGTCCCAATTAATTGTTCACTAATTTAATTACTTTAATCTTCAAGCCTGACCAATTCATTAGTTTTCATTAATTTTCACGCTAGCCATAAACCTACAGTCGTAATTCCTTTTCTTACTTGATTACTATATCCTCTCCCAATAAGAAAATACTTGGGGAGAGGGTAATTGGTCTGAGCAAAAATCGAAGCGGGGTAAAACGTTCATATTTACTATAAGGTTAAAAATGTTAATTTAAAGGAAAACAAGTATAAATTTTTGTGGGCATTGGCATAATTTCTTGCCGTAAAATAGAATATGAAAACAATTCGTGGCCACCGGCTATCTTTAATACGTGACCCCCGTCCTTTGAGTAAAAGTCGCCTTGCCCCATTTCCATTTCCCTGAAAATACATCTGCGGCAGTATTAACCCTTTTTCTGGAAGAGAGTCCATACGCAGCTTCCATTAACATCTCCACTATTTGCTTTATCGAGCTGAGTATAGAAAAGCGGGGAATTACAAAATGGTTTGAATAGTTTAATTTTTAATTAGGAAGGAGGATTGTTCAAGTTTTAACAGTTTTATGCAAATCATTTACGAGTAATTTATAGAGTTAGATAATTTGCTCTCATAGGAACTATGAATTATTTGGAGGCATAGTAAAACATGCCAATTACTTGCCATCATGTATGAACATTATTTTCATAGTCTGTGCATAATAACTTGCATAAATCTGTGATATAAATTTGGTATAAAAACCGAGCGAGAATATTTTTTATTCATCATCATGAAGGAGTATCATTCCTTCAGTATTTTGTTTCAAAACAGCTTTCCAAGGAATCCTATTCCCTGTCAATATCTTCATTATATTGTACTGACATCGACATTAATATGCTTCTCGTAATTCATTCAAGACCTTGCTTCCTCAGTAAATACTTCCCTCGATGTTTCTTCCAATTGTGAAATTACGTAAAATATAATGAACCTGGATGAGATCAATAAATTTTCCTCTCTTTTCTATAATTTTCAGCTAAATGTCCCCATATGCAACTATTTTTCGAATTTTCTTACATTAATTTCTTATTTTACCATATTTTATAGCAAAATAATTGCATTTACTCCCAACAGTTTTTTACCGTGAAATTCTTTTTGCCGATAGTTCACGTGGGCTTATGAGTAAATGTATACTTTACGTTTAAATTTAAATACAGGTTCCGTACGCTAAGTACCGTGACTGGTTCGCTGTAGCCTCAACGGGGCGGCGGATGGGGGTCCATCCGGTTGGCTCGGTAGAGGGGTCCCCCACCACTCAGGCGCACTTTAGCTTAGTCGCCCCCGGGCATGCGTTGAGGTAGGAGGTGGATTTTTGTGACGTGTGTTTGTTTGTAGTGTCGTCGCGCCAGCATGGAGCACACCATCGAGCAAACCTACGCTGTGAGGTTTTGTGTTAAACTCTGGAAATCCGCGTCGGAGACCGTTGAACTCATTTATAAGGCTTATGGGGATTTTGTCTTAAGTCACACAAGAGTTTTTGAGATTAACACAAAATGTTTAAGGAAGGGCGGGAGCTTGTCGAAGACGAGCACCGCGTCGGACGCCCGACGACCGCTCAAACCGATGCTCAGGTGGCCAAGGTGAAAAACTTTTAAGTAAAGTTTAAGTAAACAGGCGTTTAACCATCGCCCTTATCAGTGAGGAGACCGGCCTTTAAGTCGGAACCGTCCGACCACCATTGTAACAGAGGATCTTGCGATGCGGAAAGTGTGCGCGAAGCTGGTGCCGAAAATCTTGAGCGAGGAACACAAACTGTCGCGGGTGTGAATTTCGCAAGAAATTTTGGACTGCGTCCAGGAAGATTTTCTCAACAACGTTATTAACTCACAGGATAGCTCAAAAGGAGCTCAAAGGATATCGTTTCGACTTCATTGAGGTGGTTCAAGCGGCGACCACAAAGGCTCTCAATAGTATACCGGGAACCGACTTCCAGCGGGCTTTTGACGAGTGGCAAACGCGCCGAACTAAGCATATTTCGATGCAGGAGGAATGTATTTTGAAGATTATTAAGTAATTTAAATGATAATTGCAATAAATTTTGATTTTTGGAACCAGTCCCGATACTTTGTATGGACCTAGTGCTAGTAATTTTTACCATACCTTGTATTTCTCCCTTTACAAAGACTTCTTCACAAACCCGTTAACTGTGCCCATCTTGCAACTTATACCACATAAAATATTACTTTTTACATTGAAAAACTATTCCAATATTTATGCTGTCCCTTATTATTTTCTTTTTCAGAGTTCATCATCTTTAAAGCCAACATTTCAACATCTTAGTTCTATTTCTACTGGTTTTTGGATACATTTTATCATTTATAAAGGTACACAAATATTTTTGTAAGGTTTTTTTTTCCTTTATAGGGACATACAAGTAACTTTGCTATAGCGTGCTTATTCTTTCTTCGAGTACCAGTGGCTGTTTTTGATTCCTTACATTAAATTTAATATGCATCATTTAAACACCAAGGAAGGTATTGAGCAAGATTACCCTATGTCTTTATTTTAACTTCTTTTCTGCATTAAAACTTTAATAAATGCCGCCGTATCTCGACATAGAACCGGTATAAATATACTCTGTCATATTATTTCACTTAAATTTATTTTAAGGCATGCCACATACTTAATTTAAACTTAGATTTTATTAGCTATGAGAGTATTTCGTCTATCCCTGTCAATATATCTATGAAGTTCTTTCATCCAGCGCTTCATTTAGGTTTGAGAATATGCAATCTATGGTAACTCATTATCATTGTAAACAGTCTTTGTTTCTAATTGTCCTCCAGGATGTAAAGTATTGATGTACCACGATCAAAACTGTTCAAATATGCTTTCAATACCTTTTTACTGAGGAAAGTAACACAATGCTTACCAAACAGCTCACAATTTTTGTATAAACACGTTCCATGTTCATGAATAGATTGTGATTTTTTGTTGAGTATTTTATTTCCACTGCAGTTATTTTTTTAATTTTCTCTTAACATTTATCATCACTTCATCGTTATTTATCATGATTTTCTCTTAATGTAGTTTATTACTTCGTCGATACTGTCAAAAATATCCCTGATCGCGGCTGTACTTGGCCTTCCACCATTGTAATCTACATATACATCTACATCTACTTAATACCCCGCAAGCCGCCGCAAGGGCGTGTGGCGGGGGGTGTTAGGACACCACCCGTAATTTAGCAAATAAAAAAAACCGCATGCAAAAACAACAAATTCATACATCCCCAAAAGCATGCCACACATTCATGCAAGAACATTTAGATAGATACAAAACTCATTCTCTCCCCGAACAATTAAATGAAATGAAAAAGTTAAAGAAAGGTGTTACCCTGCTCCAGCCAGACCTCACCTGGAACATGCCGCAAGCACTTGGGATTCCTGGGAGAAAACTTGGCAAAAAGAACCAGATAAAGTCCAGAGAACATCCGCTACATTTGCCAAAAACTGTAATATATCCGAGTTACTCTGCTATTATTGCAATCATGATTCTAAGAGAATATAATTAAGCAATATTTCTTCATCATAACTATTATTTTTTTATCGCCTAAATAATTCAATTATTGTTTCATTCAATCCTGTGATATTCAACCCAATTCCACACATCAATATCACTGCATTCTCCTACCAGCCACATTCCAGAAGTGAACCGTCTTTTCCTCCTCCGTCCATAAATAGATTTACACTTTGACTTAATGTACTCTCTGTAGTACATCTACATCTGCATAATAACCTACAAGCCAACGCAAGTGCGTGTGGCGGGGGTTGGGTCACCACACGTAAAAGAAAATAATCCACTTTCAAAATCAACAAATGCATGCAAGTCTACGCTCGGGCTAGTTAACTTCACTTGGAAAAGATTTATAGATTTCATAAATTCTAACGCTCGATTACCTGGGAATAAACTCTAACGTATACTTTATACTGCCGTGTATTCTGAAGCTTGTATGCGCAATAACTTTGCGGAATCTAACTTCCTGTGGACCCAACATTCGCCACCCACTGGGTGGGGGCGAATAATAATATTGTATCGCCGATGAGAAATATAATTATTCTGTTAATTACCGCAGTTTGAGTATTTACTTATTGATTACATGAGCATACTCAAAGTTTATTTTTCATAAAAGTCTCTTCCTGCAGTTATTAATTCATGTTTGGCACCCTGCGTAGGAAAATTACACGCATATGACCTTTTGATAATGCAGTTTTTAACGTTCTTTTGGCCTCTCTTTTTTTAATATTTTATGAGGTTTTGAAACTTGCTTGCGAAAGACCTTTCATTAATTAAATTTCCCGAGTCCATTTTTCCCTTTCGAAATATCCATCAGCCTTCCTTATCTAAAGCAATTATCCAAATTAACGTTTGTAGTAACGACTTATAATATAATCGATAAAACAGATGTATTAGTCTAACGAGAAATAGAAAAATATTATGGAATCCATAGCCCAAAAAATATTACAGAACTAATGCGTTTATTTTTCGAATTAAAAACGAAGCTCATCAATACTTCATTATTATCATTAATCGAAATTAATACTAATTACAATGAAGGACATCGGTAAATAACCTATTAAAAGGTGAATTATTATGATAAACCGCTGATTGTTTTGTGCTAATGTGATAATTATAATGCACTAGAGTACGTGTTTAATTCTCATTTGCTGTAATTCAGATTTATTTTTACTTTCATTTATCGATGCTAAACAAATCAATGTGCAATTAGCTCTTGCTAGCGCGTGAATATTTATAAATGCAGAACAGTACAAGACTTTTAAAATGGTCTTGCCATTCTGAGTGAGTTTGGTAAAATAGAGAAACATTGAACTCCATTGCAGTCTCAACTATAGGAATGCTACCAAAAGGCAGGATTTTTGTGTTGGCAATTCTTCACACCTTCCCCTTGCTTAATCACTTGGCAAACACACATAAATTCTTCTTTATACCTTCTAACAACATTTATGCCTTTGAATGAGTCAATTGCTTTCCGCCTTTTTCTGTTTCCCATGAACTCTCCCTTCAAATAAACCACAAACCTATCAATTAAAAGTGGTGCGAGACATGGGAGCTAGAATACATTTTAATAAATGTCTTTTAATAAATTTTGGGATGAAAAGTATTTCACCCGAAAACACTTATGCTACACAGGGAACCAACATTGCACACGTAGAATCGGTAAAATACATGGATGTAAGGATAACTAAGGATATGTCCTGGGGAAAAATCATTCGTGAAGTTTTCGGAATAGCAAATAAGAAGTTAGAAATCATAAAAAGATTACTTGGGAATGGTATGGAAAGGGTCATGAAGCTTTGCTATTTCACGTTATTTAGGCCCCACCTTAGCTATGCTGCAAGAATATGGGATCTTCATGGAGTAGGCTTCATTTTGGAACTAGATCGAGTGCAATATAGAGCATCTAGGTTTTGGAAAAGTTTTTATGTACGAGATAGCAGTGTCCCGATACTATTGGAAGAATGAAAATGAGAGTCATTAGTTGACCAGATAATTAAATACTGGTTAAATTTACTGCATACATTTGAGGCGGGTTACTTTTCTGAGGATGTTAAGGGCATATTACTTGCCCCGACTTGCTATTCTAGATCAGATCACTAACGTAAAATTAGGGAGATATATTGCGGAACGGATACCTTTGCAATGCAATATTTTCCTCATGCAATCAGAGGTCAAACTTTATATGACAGCAATCACGTAGGAGATAATTAGAGTTGGTAATGTATAGGGTTCGTCCGGAAAATAAGTGTACTGAGCTCAGGAAAAAAAATTTATTACACTTTTACATATCTTAAGCTAATATTCCTCAAAATAGGACCCTTGTGAGTCGATACACTTGTTCCAGCGGCGTTCCCATTCCTGAAACGCTCCCGCGAAAGCATCATCGGGAACCTCTCGAAGACTCGTCGTCGACGTCTTCTCTGCCCACCACGAACATCTTGTGCCACTGAAAGATCATGTTTCTGGACATGGCTGACAGCCCGTAAGCCTGGTTAATCATACCGACAGTTTCGGTAGACGATTTCCCAAGCTTTACCGCAAATTTGATGGAATAACGCTGCTCCAAAAACTTCGGCATCGCGTTCCGTGACGTGGGTCGAGCGTGGAGGTTCGCGTTAACAGAGCTCCTAACTACACCACAGCTCAGAGCCGACTGCCTTTTTCAGCGTCGCTTGCCAACATACCCCCCTCCAATCGCAGCCCGTCAGAGCGGTGCTGGGCGCGCCTGGAGCGGCGGGAAAAAATCAGTACACTTATTTTCCGGACGAACCCTGTATATATTTTTTATATCATGCATGTTTCTTCCTACATTCTATTTTTTTAATAGACCCATCTTTATAACAGTTCTACAGCATGATTTGAATATACGTATCCTGTTATTGAATATTGTTGCATATAAGCACTTTCTTTCGCGTGATTATAATTTATTGAATGAATGATCCAACTAATATTTGGGCAGAAGTAACCTGACTTTGTTTTGCGTGTAGCTTTATTCTATTTTACGGGTGATGATCTAACACCGCCTGCCACACGCTCCACGGCTGTTTACCGGGTATTATGTAGATGCGGGTGAATTTAGTTTTCTACCTTTTTCGTATATCTTCTAACAACTTTCACTCTGCTCCTACCATATTGAGGTAGGAGCAGAGTTTAAGTAATATGTCGTTATTCTTCCTCACCGAAATTTAATGATTTTTCTCACTCTTTCCTAGTCCATGCAGCAGAAGCCTATAGATGCACGCATCTCTTCTCATAGACCAGGTTTCCAAACCATCACTTATCATAAATGAAAGAGAGAACATTTTTCATGAAAGCAGCTAGTATCGTTAAAGGAGTTACATATCTTGATTGAAATTGATGTTTTGACTAAAAGAAAGGTACTTTACTTCAATCATCTTACTTGGTATACATTACTTAACAAATCAGCTCGTATCGTTTGCAGATAATGGTCTGCAAGGAAATCTATGAATAAATATTACATTTACACCGTCATATAATCCTGATATTCTTTTTATATTCTGGACATGTTTTTAATTAAGGATATTACTATTATAATACTCTTTTGATACATTATTGTAAGATTATGCGCGTATTAATAAGGAGTAATGCATACTACAGGGTTCGCCCGGAAAATAAGTGTACTGAGCTCAGGAAAAAAAATTTATTACACTTTTACATATCTTAAGCTAATATTCCTCAAAATAGGACCCTTGTGAGTCGATACACTTGTTCCAGCGGCGTTCCCATTCCTGAAACGCTCCCGCGAAAGCATCATCGGGAACCTCTCGAAGACTCGTCGTCGACGTCTTCTCTGCCCACCACGAACATCTTGTGCCACTGAAAGATCATGTTTCTGGACATGGCTGACAGCCCGTAAGCCTGGTTAATCATACCGACAGTTTCGGTAGACGATTTCCCAAGCTTTACCGCAAATTTGATGGAATAACGCTGCTCCAAAAACTTCGGCATCGCGTTCCGTGACGTGGGTCGAGCGTGGAGGTTCGCGTTAACAGAGCTCCTAACTACACCACAGCTCAGAGCCGACTGCCTTTTTCAGCGTCGCTTGCAAACATACCCCCCTCCAATCGCAGCCCGTCAGAGCGGTGCATGGCGCGCCTGGAGCGGCGCGCCCAGCCCAGGAGTCAGTACACTTATTTTCCGGACGAACCCTGTACTTTGAAAAATTCATCACACCATGTAGCTTGGCCTACGAATTCTAAGAATGCAATCAAATAATTATATAACCTTAGCGGGAGATTGGCCCGTGGCGCGTAGACCGAATGCCTCATATTTCAGTTAAGAGGATTTGGTGGTTATTTACTGCGGTCTTAAGTTTACCTCTATATCCTGGGAAGAAACTGGGATTTTACGAAAAGTATCTGAGACATGAACTAATCGATGGAGTTATCGTTTACAAATATTAGAGTTTCTAGCGTAAAGTTTGGAGACCAATGTACACCGTAAATTTAAAGGCTTTCTTCTGTATATTTGTATTTATAAACCAAAATATTATAATACGTCGCAGTGTTAGCATACCGGAGGAAGTCCAAATGAAGAGATATGGTCTTAAATATAAATAAATACTTCTTAAATGAGACATTTCTGTGCATAAGGAGCCCTCGGCACTTTTCCAACAATATGCGTTCATAATTGCAAGCACCTACGCAAATTGGCATCATTTTCTAAAGACGTGAATTTCTCGGATTTATCAAACAAGAGTGTGTGCCTTGAAAATTCACGCCGGAGGTATTTGGAGCATTCCATGATTCTCAACGTGATCGTTGAAATTAGTCTCCATAGGAGAAATTCGTCTTATCTGTGGGCGTTATCACAATCACTAAAGAGTCATTTTCCTCCAGACTAACGAGGTCAGAAGTGTGAGCTTGTGTTTGAACTGTATGGGAAAATAATTGCTCCGGAGGCGCCTTCTCTCCGAAATCTCTGACGCGGGATCTTGTGATTGATTACTCTCTCATATGAACCCGTCGCTCGATACCCGCCAAGGATCCACGCGAATTCCCGAAAAGTAAAACTACTCGACTCTCCCGAGTTTTTCCGCAACCTTAGCCGTCATCAACGCCTTCAGAGCAAGAGCAATCAAAATCAGCGCCGACCATTAGCGAAACAGCACGATAGGAATCTCCTCAAAACCTTCTCACCCGTGAAGGAACCAAGGCCCTTCCCTGACCAACTTATAGCCGCCTAAGCGGAGAGGAAAAAAATAAGTGCTCAAAGAGGAGACGATGAACGTGAGCAGGGGGGTGGAGAGACGTGGACGGGAAAGTGGGAGTGAAGACAAAGCAAAAAAAATACTCTGGAAACCACGTGAGTGCGGGCCGACAAACAATTTCATCCCAGGCCCACTCTCCCTCCATCTCACTCCAGATCCTGAAACAATAATCTCGCCCGTTGGAATGGGAAGTCATTAATCATAGATAGCCCTCCCGCTCTGTAACCGCTTCCCACTTACTTTACGACTTCACCGCAGCCGAGGCTTCTGTGCAGAAAATCGTGGGAGATGAAGAGACGCTCTTGCCAGAATGAAAGGCGAGAGAAGGAAAATCGGGTTGAGGGAGAGAAATGAAGGAGGTGGAGTAAGGTGGCAAAATAGTATGCGATGTGAGAAATGAGGAGGTGGTTTTTTAGGTGGACCCTCCCCCTCGAGCCGAAAGACCATCATGTCTCCCCCCTCCTTCCCAATCCCCCACCGCACCCTCCCGCCTTTTCGGCTCGCCACCGGCCCCGTTCCGACCTCCATCGTCCCAACGGCATTCCTCGAGGTTTTGGGGCGGCAGAGAATTCCTCAAGCCCGAATCATTATCCCATCAAGGCGCACGGATGGTCCGGGAACGCTTTCTATTCCGTAACCCCAACTCCCGAGGTTCCCAACTCCTTCTCCAGCATCCGAGGGGATCTCAAGCTTTTCCCTCAGGTCGTGGGAGGACCCCGTACATCGTGGGACCCCCACATCCCCCCAACCCGCGAGACCGCGACAACCCCACGAGCCATTCCGGGAGAACGGACGGACTGAAAAGGGACATAACTGCGGGGGACCTCATTCTCCTCCCTCTACCTTCCTGGCCCCCCGGACACCTCTGAAAACGTTCCCCCCTCCATCCCCCTACCCACGACCTTCCTCTTTTCCCCACTAATACTTCTCGTGTGCCCGCCGTCCTTTTGCGAACTATGACCCCTCCCTCTCCGGCCAAACTCTCTTCGCACCGGGTGGAATTTAAGAATGCTATAGAATTAAATCTATATGACGTGTGTGCGTGCGCGCATCTCATTGGAGCAGAGACAGAGACGGGCCGAATAGACTCTTCAAAAGATGATATCCGTGCGTTTGGAATGAAAAAGATGCAGGCGTCCCCGTAAGCCTTCCTTTTCTAACCCTCGAATTCCCTTCTCCGGACGCGGAGTGCGGTTACGGCTATGAATGCCTCTTCTCGTGGGCGTCTGAATATGGGGAATAAATTCCCGTCTCCCTCAATTCAACGCCATATATTACCGTTTTCCACTCCTCTCGCTAATCAGTTCCGGAGTTTTGCCCCGGAATTGGGCAATTATTTGTGTTCAGAAGGCTTGAGCCGCGTGTGTGCCGGTCTGAACAATTGAATAGCAGGGTGGAAATGGAAGAGTTAGTCTCAGGTCCGTAGAGTGGGCAGCATCTAACAGAGGACCCTTATGTACCATTCGGATGAATTTAGGAAAGTGAAATGGGTCAGTGACCATGAACGGAATGGAAAGGAGAAAGTTTTCAGTAAAATGGCATTGAAAAATGCTATTGTGTATTAACTATTTGTACAATCTATTAGTAATGTTCACGGAAATAATGTACCCATTTATTTCCTCTAATTTAACACCACTAATTAGTGCTTTAATCATTCGAGACTCATAAATTTCTAATTTTATGGTCTATCATAACTGCATAAAGGTATTTTGAATATTTTTTAATATCAATAGCTAAAATCAAGCTTTGTTTTTTTCTAGGCATCAAAACTATCTGAAAATCCCAACCGTTTCAGGAAAAGTAACCAATACCTCTGATACACGAGAATACTTGCATTTACCTGAAACAATTAGTACGAGGTAAGCTCTATTGATTTATCAATCCAACATTGATAGGAAATCAATGCTCTTTATATGGCCATAAGAAACTGATTCGAGCAGGAGAATATGGATGTCACGAGCTAGTTTTTAGAGCAGTGTATCTGAACGCTTTCTTGTTGATCTAATTAGTAGTTCGGTACTGGGCTGATAAGTTTTAAAATTTCCAAATCAATGTTACATGAGAGTTGAAGCATGTGTTCTGCAACTGCCCATCTGTCAGCATGGCAAGCCATGTTTTCTTTAAACCTCGTGAGAATAATTCTACGTGTCTGTCCAATGTACGATTAGTTGCATTCGGTACAACTTATCTCGGATATGATTTTTGGACTGGATCAATGGAATCTTTTCAATTTCCTAAAAGGGGTTTGAGTTGGTTTTTGACGACAGATGAGCGATTCCTACCATATTTTTTTAAGATCGATGCAAGTTCTTTAGTCAGTGTTGTATGGAAAGGTGATTCCACATATTTTTTTTCATCTAAATCATAGTCGTGCTAAGTACATGTAGATCATTGGTTGAAATAATGCGCTTGTCTAATGTCACTTGATTACGATGCAATGGAAAAATTTATATTCAGTCGGTGGAAGTAAAGTGATTGCAGTTCACGAGGAACAGGTTTTTAACGACGTGGCATCTTAAGATGAAATTAATATTTCTCAAGCTGTCTTTCCAAAACTCCGTCCAGGGGAGGGTCATTTCAGTCGTCCGGTGTGAATAAATTCACGATATTCCACTCCGATCTCCTCCATGCAACCGGACGAGACACTCCGGAGTTATGAAATTCCTAAGGACAAGAGCAATTCGGGTCGTTTGCAGGGTGGCTGCGGCTGCCGGTGGCGGGGAGGGCGAGCCCATGTGGGGCGGTGTGTGCGGGGCCGTGGAGTGGGATATTCAAGCCGGGGAAAGGGCTCGAAAATTTGTCGTGGAGGGGAGACAGGGTTTGGGGGGGCTGTTTTCCAGGCAAGGGAGTTGAGTGGCGGAGAATAAATTGCTCCTCTTTTGTGGGAGACCTAGGAATGCACTTGGGGGCGTGCGCCGGGATCGTTACCGGCGCCGCCGATGGGCTTACCAGCTCATTCGCCCCCCGCCTCCTTCCCTCTCCGCCTCTCTCTCTCTCTTTCTCTCTCCTGGCCGCAGTTTACACAACGACGCCTCACCGTCTTCATCTCCGTCCGTTCCAGTCAGGATTCCCTGCGCGTCCAAGGGGATCTCCATGAAATACCTCGTCTCTTCTGTTGATAAAATAAGGCGCAAAGGGCCGCTCGAAGTGGGGAGAAGTTGGTTGACTGTTTGTGGGGAACTGTGTCCGTGAATCATTTCAGTATCTTTTACTCGTAAAGTAGCCTTATTTACGAGGTGATTATCCAGAAAAAATCATCTCAATTGTTATTTGAAGTCTCCGCAGGATTATCAGGAAAAAAATTGGTGCACAATAAATATGCGTGGCACTTCAATAATTCGAGTGTATGTGAACGTAACTTCCTTGTCGATATATGGACGCTTATCATGTTGTCAACACTTTTTTGGCAATGTTCATGTCAAAATGGATATTGATGTCAAGGTCGATATTAATGTCAGCGTCAATTTTGATGTCTAAGGCCATGCCAATGTCAAAATAGAAATTACTGCGCCAATATTGATTTCAAGTTTACAATTCGTGTGGTGATCTACGTGGACACAATCTGATCTTATGTAAGAAACTATTCATAAATACGAGAGAAATGAAATCTTTCATTTGTTTTGGAGATACATATCTTTGTGTGGTAAAAAAATTGAACAAAACTACTGTAGGAAATATGATTTAAAAGTACCACTCAACGTCCCATTTAACTCTGAAGGGGCCAATACAGAAACTTACAGAAAATTACATGATGACACGTACACTATACAAATTAGTTCCCATTTAATTCTACAGGGGTCATTACAGAAACTTACAGAAAATTACATGCTGACACGTACACTACACAAATTAGTTCGAGTATCCAAGGATGTTCGGCTTCCAGAAAATCATTAAGTTTGGGTGAAGCTGAGGGCAGCCAGTGGCGTCCATGGGACTAGCAGTGCATACCGTCTATAGTATATCTTTACCATGCCGTCTATATCTACATATACCATGCCGTGTATATATTTCTTCCACCTCTCTCGAGTATTTTCTGTTTCAATTATTATCTTACCCAATTTATCTCTAACTGTTAGCAAAGATCATCCCTTCTTAAGAACTTAGGTAAACAAGCTTAAGACAAAGAAAGAGAATATGACGTAGAGGAAGATAGTTTAGGTCCAGGCATACTCGACGATGAGGTAGAAAGGGCATTAAGGGAGATGAAACCAAATAAGATCGTGGGGGTGGACAACATTCCTGCAGAACTACTAAAAGGTTTTCGAAAATGCCGGAGAAAGAATCCATTTGGACTGATTCGTAGCATCTATGATGAAGGAATCTGTCCAGAAGACTTTGTGAGATCAGTTTTAGTTCCTATTCCGAAAAAGGTAAAGGCCACTTCATGTGAGGACTATAGGACAATTAGTTTGATATCCCACGCAGCTAAAGTTGTTCTCAGTATCATCAACAAAAGCATATAGAGTAGGGCAAATGATTACTTAGGGGATGATCAGTTTGGGTTTAGGAAGGGGAGAGGTACGCGTGATCCCATTGACTTAATGAGATCAATAACCGAGGGGAATACCTATAGAATACAATCAGGAAGTATTTGCCTGCTTCATAGATTTCGAAAAGGCGTTTGATGGAGTGAAATGGGAAAAACTCCCGAGTATGTTGCAGAAAATAGGAATAGATTGAAGAGATGGGAGGCTAATCCGCAGCCTGTACATGTCTAAAATCAGTTAGGTTTGCTGATGACCAAGCTTTGGTTTGTCAGTCAGCCAAGGGGTTGTAAGCATTGCTGAGTGAATTGGAAATTCAGTGCGACAGATATGGGATGCGAATCAATATATATTAATAAAATAAAGATAATGCGATGTTACAGAAAGAAAACGGCTAAGTTAAACATTAAAATAAAAGGGTAAAAGCTAGAGCAGGTAGAACAGTTTATGTATCTTGGAAGTGTTTGGGTCCAACACGTTCAAAGTAGAAAAGACGCAAGGAGCAGAATTTCGCTGGGCAGAGAGACTTTCACTACGAGAAGGAAGTTGATGGCAGGGAAGTTGAGCGACAATGTTAAGAAAAGACTCCAACAGGCCCAAAATTTGGTACGGAGCACGGTTATGTACGGCGCGGAAACGTGGTCCCTGAAGCAGAAGGATGGACTTAGATTGGAGACTTTTGAAATGTGGGTGTGAAGAAGGATGGACAAGGTAAAATGGACTAAAAGGAAAGCAAATGAGGAAGTGCTAGGTATGATGAGCGAAGAGAGGGGTTTGTTGAGAGAAATGCTAAGGAGACCGGAAAAATGGATGAAGAGCGTATTGAACGGCAGAGGGATGCTGAAAACTGTAATATAGGTGAGGATGTTGTACAATTGAGGAAATGTTTGGAACAGGATAGGGATGATGGGAGGTAGTCAGTACACGGAGATGAAGAGGAACTTGATGAAACGTAGGTAGCCGGATTGATTTTTGTTAGGAGTTACAAAATATTTATTTGGTAGTTTTATCCATCCAAAAACTTCCTTAACCGGTTGATAACTTAAAAAATATCAATACATACACTTGTAGAGAAAACAGAGATAGAGAGAACGCGTTATTTAAAAAATTGCATTTTTATAAAATATTTCATAATGCTTCTCTTTCTTATTACCTCCTAACTCCCAATTATGTTTGGTTAATGCTTACTTATAATTGACTAATTGTTTACTAACATCTGCCTATTTCTCTTATCATATTCCCCTTATCATTAACCTCTATCACATGGTGTTTGCACCCCCTGCCACGGACCGCTTTGTTGGATCGTGGGGTATCTATACCGGTGTCGAATTATCTATCCCCTCGACTCATCCATACCTTTGGCCCACACCTCCTTTATTGCAACCGTTTTTCCCCATCCCTACCGGTCATCAAAGAGAAACCTTTCTCGTCGTCATTTCTACCTACCACTGACTTTTATCCTCATTTGTGTGCAAATGATACTTCACAAATGTGACGTCGTAGAACTTTATGACCACACTCATGGCACAAAATCACTTGGCTGAAAAAAAAGACTTGGCTTTTAAGTTCACTTGACGCTTCCATCGATGTGAGAGGACTTAATGACACAAAAATTGCGAATAAAGAAGGGGAATTTGGAAAGAAATAGGGATGGAAGGTATTACTAACAAACAAAAGCACATTAGCATACAGAAATGAAACTCATACTTTTTGTGCATTTTCGGTTGCAATGCCACCTTTCTCAAGGGAGAAAAGGAACTCTTTCTTTTGTATTTTTATAACATATAGACGGCACATATGGCAATAAAAAATAGTTGAAAACACGTAAAAGGACAAACATATCAGAGACTTTAACCTTTCATCCTTCTCTGAGGTCTTCCTCAGTCAAACTGGAAGGTATCGAACGGAGGAAATGCAAGGTCTGACGCAAAGGATGTGTTGGGAAGAATGAGAGGAAAGCGGTAAGGATCTAGTTTAGACGGTTGACGCGGGAATCACTAAATGTTGGAATGCTAATGTGAGCGTTGATTCACAAGTCCTCAGCTCTAAATTGAGGGCTAAATTAGGCAGGGATTCACACAAATACACCAATGTATCGTTTTTCTTAAATAAATATATATATATGTATATATATATATATATATTTATATATATATATATATATATATATATATATATATATATATATATATATATATATATATAGTATATATATATATATATATATTTTATATATATATATAATATATATATATATATATATATACATAACATATACACACATATATTTGTGTCTTTATATATATATATATATACGCATTTGACAGAGACTATATATACACATTTGATAAAGATTTATAGATAATTATAGGACACATCTGTATCTTTTCTATGTATATATATTAAAATTATGTATTAACACAAGCATACACGCATGTATAAAACTGACGGTTAACACCGTAATATGTTAAAATTGTATCGTTTCACTCTTTTGTGTGCTACTTTCCAGTGCACGCGTTCTCAAACTTTTCAAACGTTATATTAAAGATGTTAATATAAACAATACGTGTTGAGGTATTAAAGACGAGAGTATGTATTTAAATTAAAAACTAAAACATGCACAAACAAAGCACATATTTAAGTATTTTTAAAGCTAATGCTTAACAGTTACCAAATATATGGCTGTACCAACCTGATGATTCTTCACATAATTTGTGAATATTCATTTAAATGCGATCTTAGTTTCGTAAATCGTTTGCACCGTCGTCTTGGGCCTTGGTTGCCGAAGAAGCGTTTCCAAGATGAGACCGTGAATAAGTTCCCCGTGAGGTCGGGCGGGGTAAGGGGAGAGAGGTAGCGAACTTGGTGTCCTTTAAAACAGATACTCCCTAGGCGACGGGTTGAGTTAAAAAGGGGACCACAGGGGAGGGGATAGTTAAGGGGTGTAGCCGGGAGGGGGGGCGGGGAAAGGGAAAGTCTCGCTGTCTCTCCCACAAGGGGAGCACGGCTCCGTCTCCGGATTGGATTCCGTCCGCGAAGGGGCCGTTTGAATGCGTTTACGGAGGCAACTGGAGTGAGAAATCACTCGATTCCAAAATGCTCTGTGGCATCTGAGGATACAGCGGAAGACAAATGTCTCAAGCCGAGCTGAAACCGAAATCGGGGCTTGGTTGGACGTGGGTGGGCGAGGAGGCGGTTTGGAGTGTGGGAGAGGTTAGGGATCCCGTGACGTGGGACGGAACGGGACTTCGAATTCGGTACGGTACGAAGAGAGGGAGGGAGAGAAGTCAGGGGATGAAATTAGAGAGCAAAACGGATGGAGAAGGGAATGCCGACGCTCGGCACTTGATTAAGTGTGAGTGGAATAATCGGCGTAGTTGGCGAGGTTTGCGGCATCGGGATGGGTTCGGGAAACGATGGGATTATATCTTTAGGATTTGACGGTCTGGCACCCACTTAGTCACCCTTTTGCCACCATTAAGTCGTTCTGGGTATTTTGCCGACATTGACAAACTTATCAAGGATAACTAAATTTTACTTTAATGGGAAGAAGAAAATGAATTACTGCAGTAATGCTTTCATTTGTGGGTCTAGATGTTCTTTTCTCTCCGGTACACTCACATATGCCTTTGCTATGCTCACTGTGTCCTTATCGGCATTTTCAACGTGCGCGTGTTTGGCGAAATTAATTCGCGACTCATCTCTGTTATTAAGTGGTACGGCAACATTCCAGATTTCTCCTGCCGAGTATACCTGTGAGGTGGATATGATAAAAAGTTTAAAAAACATTAATTATAAAAATTAGGGCGTGAAAATTATTGAAGGGGATCGGAAAATATACCTACCTATTTATTGCAACAATTTTAAAGTCAAAAATAAACATTCGCCTCGACCAGGATTAAAAACCAGACGCCTCGTTGCTCGGCAGAGTGCTATAGCCAGTTGAGCTACCGTGCATAAAAGGTCAAATTCGTAAGTCGTGAGCGTTGCGCCACCGATTACACAAGGTTAAAGACAACGTTTACCGTTTACCTTGGACGTGTACCGTCTTTGACAAAGCCAAATAAAAAGTGGGTGATCCAGCGATAGTATATTTATTAAAATATTTTACTTCCATTGGAAGAAGAAGTTGAGTAAATACAATTGACAACGCGTTGTACCGTATAATAAAATCTGTGGAAAAGTACGAGTCTCTCTTTCTATTTCAATAATAAATACAATTGAGTAAATACAATACAAAAAATTGAGGTTTAGACTAATACTGATTTTTAAAAAATCAAAACTTCTTACGGTTAATTATTTTTGCATCACAGATTTACCGAAAATCAATTCTTATTACAAATTTCGTGTTCCTAGCGTTTTCAACTTATTAAAAACTGAGCGGAGTTGATGATTACATGCAAGAAAAACATTTTCAACTCTTAAATCTCGTTTATTACATTGTTTGGCTGGGAAAACGAAGGATCCTTACCTTCATAAATATAAACTATGCATTACATGATCATTGAACTTTGAGAAAAAAGACTAGTCAACGCAGGGTATTCATTACTATAGCACCTTCAGTTTTACTTCTACTTCAGCTTAATACCCTGCAATCCGCCTCAAGGGTGAGTGGTGGGGGGTGTTAGGGCACCACCCGTTATTAAAAAAAAAACTCCATACAAAATCCACAAATTAATACAGTCCACACACAAAACATGGTATACATTCATGCAAAAACCCTTGCACCCCACACACATGCAAACACACAAACTACGTACTAACATACGCATGCACCTACGAATATACCTGATATCTTTGCATTGTTTGATTTTGTTTCGAATTGTAAATTCAATGTTTTTAATATTTATAAAGTGACTTCGGTTTCTTACTATTATGATTTCTGATTTTTCGTGGAAAGAATGAGTATTTGTATCTATCTGTACTGGAATCTATCTCCCTTATTTTATCTTTGTGGTCTGATCTAGCTAAGTAGTGTAGAGCCATTAGAATTCCTTCAGTGTCATAGTTAAACTTGTTTGTTATGATCCTCTCTTAAAGTCTTGAGTCTCGCTTGCTCTCTCCGCACTTCAAGTGGTTCCCATCCTAATTCCCCTAGGAGCCCTGTCACACTTGTGTTCTTATCATAACAATTTTTAACGAAGCTGGCGGATTTTCTCTGGACTGAATGTAATTATTTTTGCCAAATTTCTCCCAAGGATACCAAATACTTGCGACATACTTGAAATTTATATGATTAAGGAGATAATATGGCAAAGGAAAAGAAAACTGTAATTTCCCTAAGCAACCAAAATTCAAGTGCATATCATTGACTAACCGGACCATACATGAGAAATCCAAGGGGCTCTTAAAACATTATCTCACATTATTCGCACAGATTGATTCAAAGATAAACATATTTTATCACACTTGATTAAACGTTTTTAATAGTATATGAAGAGTTTATTTTGGAATCGATTACGCATAATATCATTTCATTGTTAACGGCTATGGTAACGTGTTGACATACTATGCTTCTTTAGTAAACCTTTCGATTTATCAAAGAACGATTGTTTGCACTTATTTGAAATAAATTAAATTGGAGACTTGAAATTAAGAGGTTGCCTTTAAGTTAATTGCTCATTTATAAAACTGCGTGAAACATACCTGAGGTCATTTAATCTTTGAACTTTTTGTAAGAAAAAATAAACTTTATTTGTGATTCAAACGACTTTGAGAGAGTTTTTCTCCAGTTTGCTAAGTTAAATTTTTAAAATTCTTTTTTTAATACTTTTAGCCACATTTAAATTAACATGAAAAGCTAATTATATTTTATCAGAAATTGTTTCCTGGAGTTAAAATCTGCATGTTTTCTTTCTCATGTGCAAAAAGTGAGTATTTATTTAATTCACTGAGGGGCAAAAATATAAATAATTAAATTGCTACGAATTTTGTTTGTTGAGGAAACATGACAATTGACATTCATGAAAGGTGTATGTTTCCTTTAAAATTCATTAGTGTCTTGTGTTTCTAAAAACATTCTAAGGCACTTTTTTTAAGTATATTTCAAACTTTCAGTTTTATTCTCAAGCTGATGTATCTAAAGTGGTAAAATATCTTTTATCTCCGTTACTTTAACGGCAGTTGCATATAACATTCGCTTTATCTTATATTATCATTTAATAACATAATTAAGCTCATTTCTGTTACTTCAAACGATGGTAGAACATATTTATTAAACTCAAGTAAATGCGTTTTATGGGAAAACTACCCCGTTAGTAGTACCATTATGAATTTCAGCCAATTATCTGAGATCATAAATTGAGCTCTACATTAATCCTCTTGATAAATCTGATTTTCTTAATATTAAATGTTGATTGAATTGGAAGGAATGGCTCATGACAATTAGGTTTTCTTATTGCTGATCCCTCGCAACAGTCACGGATACTGGCGGCTTACCATCGTCAAAACGAGCTGAAAAATCTTAAACAGGTATGAGGAAAACACGTAAATCTAAGTTATTTATTCTCGTGACAATATCTGATTTTTCATTAAGTGTCATATAACTTTACATTTTCAGTCAATTAAACTTAATAAAATACATCATTAAATTTGGAAATGAAAGTATGGCTATATTTTTTAGTGCTATCTGGTATGATCTAACGGGCTAGATCATGTGACAAAAGAAAATCATTGCTGTTGAAAAGCTAATTTTATTAGGAAAGGAGAATTTCACCGCTTATCCGTAGAGTGGCGTGGAATTTGCAAATTTTCGCCGGAGAATAATTTCTGTCATCTCCGTCTAGCATGTAATACTTACTTTTTTTCCTTCGTAATTTAAGTTATAGACATATGACTCTCTCATTTGTCACTTTATTCCGGGAATGACCCTCGTCAAGTTCCATTCTCTTGTATCAAAACTAGGAGGGGAGGAAGACGTCCAGCCTTAGTCCGCATTTCCTTTCCTCTTCAAGAAATTCCTTCCGCCTACCGACTTGGAATAGCCCAGTGCTCCGTCGAAAGGTCTGTGAGAAAATTTCTCTCCTCCCGCTAACTTGGAAAGTCTGTCATATTAGGTCGGGAAAGTCCACCCCCCCTGCCCTCATCTTGGTTCCGCGCTTAACCGACCGAAATAATTTAGTCAGGCATTACTTTCCTGCCAACCCCTCGTAATTGCTTTGGTCATCAGATTTCATAGCCAGCTAGGGCTTGACATTACACAGTGGAACGCTTTCAGTAGCTCGGAATGCTTAATTGTCCTCGTCAAAAGGGCCACTTATTCCCAAACCACTATCCACGACCCCACCGCGGTTGGACCCTTCCCCTCTTTCTCCCTACCCTTTCTTCCACCCCCGACTTCACATTCCCTCACTTCTCTCGTAGGCGACGTTCCACCGCTTCTCTCCGTCTCACTTGCGCGCTCCGATAAAATCTCTTCCGAAACTCCTGGATTCAATCCATTGTCTCAATCTCTTGAAATACCAAACCTCTTCTCACGAAGAATCCTCTCACTCTTTGACGGATCCTTAAGCTCAGGCCACCGACTTTCCTTTGGAATAGTCCCATCCCTCCCCTTCACTACGCGCTCCGTCTCCAACCATTTTCTCTCGCGTAACATCCTTCTGCTTTACCGCTGCTGTCTGAAGTGATTGCGACAAAGTTGGGCGAAGTCATCGTTATTTTTATTTTCATTTCGCATATCTTTAGCCCAACATTTTTTTTCTATTTGACCAAGGTTATTCATGGATAATATTTGAATGCATTCGATATATTTCGTTTAATTTAGATCTATATTTTGCTCATGTCCGAAATTTTTTCAAGCCTCTCGTTCTAATTCAATCGGTTTAGTGATTAAAAGTCTTCCTATTTGGAAATTTAATACACCATGCTTTTCTTTGTGTTAATTACTTCACCTACTTAATTTTAAATTTTTTGCTAGAAATTCACAAATGCTTATCGCAATTAAATTCTCTAACCTTAACTCCGTTGAAGCACAATACAGGAATATTATACTGATAATATCATAGCAAAATGTATACTACTTCATTGACTATACTAAGAGTATATAAATGGTGGGGAGTAAACATTAAATCGATGAAAACCATATCCGTTTCTACACGTATAACTTTTTCACCGCCATAGTTTAACTTATATCAAAATTTAAGGTATTTTATTTTTCAAGTGTGCTTAGTTGACACTTTTTTGAAACGTGAGTTAAAAAATATATGAGTAGCTTATCAACTTAAACTTAGAACATTAGCTGGAAAAGGTATAATGAATATTGCGATACCATATAGACGTATTTTTGTGAAGGAGATACAATGAAAGGATTCGGGTTAAATGTCGATTTCATTAAGTTTAATGAAATAAATTCCTTAAGCAATTTTTTATGCGACAGACGAAAAATAAAAAGAATATTTTATCATTGGCAAGTTCTTTGCGGGCATTTTCTATTGAAGCTTCCTCCTACTTTTCGCATGAACATTTTTATATTGAATGATTTTGAAAGGGGAGCACTCTCGAATTTCGCGAACTCTTTAGTTGATTTCACTCTGCCGGAGAATCACTTGATTTTCAGCAAAGATATTTCGGCATTCAAACATGCGGAATACTTATTTATTTTCACTCACTTGTAAATAACTTCCTTATAGAGTTCCTTAGTTGCGTTTTTGATGCAAGCGTTTCGATCGGAGATTTCCCAGTGGCATTCCAGCTACGGCAGTGCTTTGTTTCCACCGAGCATTCAATCTCGCAGTGCACCCTCGTCTCCAAATCCACCGCCTCCCCCCTCATCTCTCCCTTATTCCGTCTTTGGCGAAATCCCTGTCCGCTTTCCAGAGGCGATTTGATCGCACGTTTTTTCCTCAAAAACTAAGTCCAACGATCCCAGGCCCATGGACCACCCCCTGGACGCCAACCGGTAGACCCGTAATCCCTTTGGTCTCCAATCCCAGCAGCTCATTCTACGAGGACAGATCAATCCTTGTCTTTCGTAAGCTTTTATACACTCCCATACTCTACAAAGTTTCCGTAGAGTGAATCAGTTACACACGTATTTTTTTACGGCGTCATTCTAGCATGTGCCTAGTTCTTTGTATTTTCTGAGTCCGTGAAATGGGAGATGTTTTTAGACTCAGGTTGGATTTAATAGTAATAATTGATCTTACGTAATTGACGATTTGGAAATATTATATTCTTGGTGCCGAAACTAGAAAGTGGAGCATTGTTAAAGAAAAGTGTTTCAACTCAAATGAAAATGTTTTTCATATTCTTCTCCAAATTCAGATTTGTCAATCAATAAATCAATCTCACTAATAAACCCGAAAATTGGTTAGATAGGGGAGGGTAGAGGTCACCTATGGTACATGAAATATAAATGTCAGGGTTGGGGATGTATTTCCATTCTATGTTTTAATGGGTTGTGGTTTCCCGGTTACACCTGCCAGCCGAAAAATGACACAGCTTGGTTCATGCTGAGGGTTATCAGAAATGTCACCAGGAATCGAAGCCATATCCTCCGACCATTAACCCGCCACTCCATACACTGGACTGCCGCGTCCCTCTCTATTTAGCAAATGGCGAAAAAAATACTTTTTCAGGTTTTACGAATTCTATTTACGAATAAAATGCCTTAAAGAATTACCTCTCAAAAAACGTTTTTGAAATGTAGATGAAATTTCCATATTGTGATTATGTCATAGTAATTTCCGTGCTTGTGACCTCTGTGCTTCTTTTTTCACCCATCAAAAGTAGAAAATAGTTTTTTCAGCAAATATTTTCATTTCAATTACTAAATAAAAACTTATATTAGATAACGGAAAAGGGATTAGTACATGAAGGATTTTCTGTTTTTGTTTATTCACTGCTTTCTTGTGTGGACGAAAGATAATTTTGATAAATTTATTTTATTCGTAGGGATTTAGTTTGGATTCCTTCAATCAAACTTGTAACTTTGGGGCAAAATGTTTGCATCAATAGGTCAGAAAAGATAAGTTTTATATTTTTAGGGCCTGTACTCGACATGAAATTTACCTCATGTTGCCTTCCTTGTGACATAGCGGCAGATCGATTTTAGATAGGAATAATTATTGTTGCTGGTAATCTACCGTTTGAGGCAGGATTTGGATGGATATATAGTAAGCTACCAAACGGTAGGGCAGCAATTCCCTTGTCTTTCTTAACAGAATACAACCTGACATCCAATCTTATAATATCTTCAATTCCGAATACTTCCTTCTTCTCTTCATTCCGTCCAGCATCCCTATTCTATTCCTGCTCCTTCCTTGTTTACCTATCATTCTTCCCTCCATTACAGTCTTCAACATTCCACTACCGATCAAAATGCTTTGCATCCGTTTTTACTTATTCTTTGGGATTTCTTCTAAAAACACTCTCTCCTCTCCCACCATTCCCAGCACTTTCTCGTTAATCTTCAAGAATTTGGATTGCTGAATTAGATCGCGTGCAATTTAGAGTAACAGCGTAGAGATGTAAAGCAACGCTGCGGTGGAAAATTAGTAGCTCATTTAAATTACGTACATTTATGAGAGGGATTATGTTGGGATCTCTCACGCAGTGAAAATTAGAAATGTCATGCATTAATTAGGAGCAAATCTGTTAATCGGTGATGTTAAAAATCTATATATAACCATGATAGTAGCTGAGCTCATGGCCATTAGCTCGGAGAGATCAAGTACGGCATTGACAGATTTAAGATATGATTTTTTTACACGAACTATAAGAAATTGGAATTGCTTAAAGTCACCGCGCTAGAGGAAAAGTGTATTTTTCTTTTTCATGATATTTTTTAGAGTATTTTCTAATTATTTCATTGAACCTGAAGTTTACTTAACTATTTTTTTACCAGCAGTTCGTCTCGTATGACTAGAGAAGTTTTCTGACCTACATATTGTGAGGAATGTACCAATAGTTATCATTACGTACGTATTTGAATTACAATGAATGGTTCTGGTAAGAAAAAATTAAGACAAACGTAATGTTTGTTGTAGCATACCTGGTGTTGTGTTACCTGGACACTCTTTTTATATGTGGCTTTCAGATTACCATGTAGGTGAAGAATTTTTATAAATTGAGTGTACTTCTGTAATGCTAGGATTAGGTAATATACTCGTAAGAATATACTGAAACTTCGCCGTCTCATATGGAGGAAATTGAATGTAAATAAGAACTCGCTATGAGGATTAATAAATATAGCTTATAAATTCAACAAAATAAAGAGCCTCAAAAATTTGCTTTGAATTGAATGTATTTGTAGCGTCTTTAGGAACACTCGTAATGTTTTCCAAGCCAAATTCTACAGATGATGCAATGTAAATTCTTTTTGATGATCTATTGAAGCGCATTTAAAGAACCTCCTTCCTTGAGATCTTCTAACGAGATGTAGCGGAAGGCCCTGCCTTTTCTTATGATAATGAGGCTTGTACTAGCTTAGACCAATGACGCTTGCTGCTAGTAGTGCCACTTATAACAGATAGTTGGAATACTAGGGGGGCTAGACTTAAGGTAGTCCGCACTGTCTCTTACTCAGTGAGGCGAGTGGAAAGGCGCCAGACCCCACTGGGGTGACTAAAAGAAGTGATGGTTTCACGTTCAAAACAATATTATGGAAGAATATATGAAAGTATGTAAGTTATCTCTGACTTAAATAAATACATATTTGATCATCATTCCATGAAACGGAATGATTTCGCCCACAAGGGTGGGCGTTTTGCCTGTTAGTGAGGAGATGCAAGGCTACCGCGATCATTATCTTACGAAACTCTTACTTAGTGGAATCAAAGTTGGCGGGAAAAAAGGACGGAATAGGTATTTTTTCGAAAAGAGGAAAATAGGGATTTGGAAATTTTGAAATATTTGGAGGATAGAGAAATTATGAAATATAAAACTGGAGATGAAGAGAGTATGCATAGGTAGTAGTAGTGTTGGGGGAGGCGACCGATAACTGAGGTCATTTACTCAATAAGGGATGGACAGGAAACGATAAAGGGTGAAGAGAAACCCAGCGTCGGCATTAGCCTATTCTCAACGACCCCTTTTATTAAACGGCCAAGGGATCCGCAGCTTAACGTCCCATCCGACGGACGGCGTGCTAACGCAAAGTGCCCGCCACAAGTACCTCAAGTAGGGATCGAGATACCACTGAAAAATATCTGTCAACTAAAACAAGGGGTTCGAACCCGCGCCCTTTGGGTGGGAAGGCAGTACGTTAGCTACCACACTATCCCGATCTCCTGTATGCATAGGTACATACGAGGGTTAGGGCACAGCTAGGTGGTACGGAATAATAGTGTAATGGATAGGGGATTATTGAAGTGCAATCCAGAGGAACGTTAGCCAGTCATGGCAACCAGAAGTATTGTATAAAAATCTAGGAGTAAGAGAAGAAAGCATCGATCATACTATTTATAGAATATTGTTTATAGTGGTAAAATCAGGACCACCAAACTTGATTCTACTCCATTTTTACATGTCGAAAAGCAGATGAAGAGTGGGCATATTTAGTTAATGATAAAGTTTAAGAGACGGCCGATTATTATCGTTCGTGATGTTTGGAGTATATGCGAAAAAAAGCAATAAAAGAGGTTTAGGAAATGATGGAAGTGGGAATAGAGGAGGTAAGGGGAATCAATAAAATTGAATATTATCGCGAATTAATAATCTTTATTTAGTCTCTCAAAAACACAAATATCAAAATTATTGTTGACAATATCTTGCAAAAGCAACAAAATAAATGGAATGAGTATAAGATGAGTTTCATCAAAATTAAACTAAAACCATGAGATACTTGAGATATATAAAAATATATAGGCTTGCCTTTATAAGCATCTAAACTTAAGGACAAAAATGTAGCTAGTAAAACTAAAAACATAAATAAAACAGTTCCCGTATCCCGAACGATTTTAAGAATTTGTTTATTGTGATAGGGGTGTGATGAGAATTACAGTAGACAAGGAAGGGTTTTCGTAGAGGTGGGAGTTGCTGACAAGAACCTTGAGCAGGGATGCAAATAAATGGCTGTTAAAAACTTTGATATGCAGTTTCGTGCAATTCGGAAACGATGGATTAGGGGAAAAGGGAAAGTATAGGTCCCTTGGCCGTGATAAAAGGAGACACCCAGATTAAGACTATTTTTTATTAGAAGTGTGTCTGAATCGACGGCTTTAGGGCTCATTTTCCGTAGAATCACTTCGTAGAAGATAGTTTCGCTAGTATAACTATCTCAAGCATCTTCATGGTAAAGTTTTTGTCCATTTTATACAAGTTTTATAGGTTTATTGTCAATTCTGGGACTCAATTAGTTTTTGAACCCTATTCCTTACTTTTTGCCGTTTTCCCCTATATTTCTGTAAATGACTCGTTTCCAAATACAAGATAGAATCTTCACTGTTGAATTTTTTGAGATTCTTTAAGATTTCTTTCGCTTTCCGTGTTAAGCCGTAATGCCAAGGAAGCATTTATTTTCTTTGGCAACGATATTCTTTAAGTTTGTGACGAGTCCAGGTAATACCCGTGTTTTAGTTTGGAAAAATTTCTTCGTGTTATCACAGGCACAATGAATTAGCTATTATTGTCTAAATTCATGTGAAAAATGAATTTAAATCTTCTCAATAAACGTGTCCCTCAATGTGGTATGCATGGAAGCAAAAATTTTAACCGGGGGATTCAGTTGATCGGTGTGCACGACGTCCCCAGCATTCATTAGAGTCACTCTCCTCCGTCCGTATCAGGCGAAATCCTTGCTCATAGAATCTAAAGGTACGACAATAAAGGGAGAATTAAGATGAAAGCCACTATTTGAGGGTAGGCTACAACATGAGTTAAATTTACTGCGTAAATCTGAGGCAGGTTACTTATCCAGGAATGTTAAATTCATATTACAGACCACGACTTTCTATGGTATATCAGATCACGTACGTTAGGTCTACATCTGCATAATGTCTCGCAAGCCGCCGCAAGGGCGTATGTCGGGGGTGCTAGATTGCCACCCATTAAAGACAACACAACCACATGCAAAATTAACACATCCATACAAACCTAAACCCACAGTAACGTACACGTTCATGCAAAAACCCTTTCAACGTAATTGCATTCAAATACGTATACTATTAACTAACAAACTCATTCGCCTTAGAATGTGGTAACAATTTATCCAATTACGTGCAAGCTAGAATTTGAAAAGCACAAAGGATTATTCCAATACCACATGGGCATGGGACATGCAGCGGAGATCAGGGAGATATATAAGATAACTGATAGATTTAACATTTCGTTTTCTCGCACCATTTGAGGTTATAAGAGATATTACAGCAATCACGTATGAGATAGTTAGAATTTGTATTGTCCGAATACCCTGAATATTCTTCCCGCATATTATTTTTTTAGTAAATACACCCATCTTCATAACAGCTCTACTGCATGATTTGAATACACTTATCCATTTATCGAAAATTCTTATATATAAGTACTTTATTTCGTGTGATTCTTTGACTTAATGATCAAACCAATATTTGTGTTGAGGGGTCATCTTTGGGTTTGCCTAGTGAATGACTGGTGACCTAACACCCTCCGCCACACGCCCTTGCAGTGTCTTGCCGGATATTGTGCTGATGTACATGTATTAATGGGACAACAGCAGGTGCCGCGGATATCACATGACAGACAGAGAATATTGGGACGGTGCTGAATGCACGAAACTCTGCGGAAGACTAAGTAGAAAATGAATTAGAGGATTGAATTGACATGCATAAAAGGTCACTAAAGAACACAAAAACCTGCTCAACAACTACGAAATAATTCCCTGATGCCCTGATAAGCTTTTTTTTGGCTTTATCCACATATTTTTCCATTGGAATTTCTCCTGAAATGTTTCTTTATTAGGTATTCATGATACGCTCATTGCAAATCCATTCCAAAGTATTTCGTTCTTATTTTCCTCAATTTTGATACATTTTCTTTTCATGATGCTCTCTTCTGTATTACCCTTCTTTTCTCAGTCAGCCACCTATGTTATACTCAGCGTTCATTTCAAAGTACCCGGTTTCGAAAATATTTACTCTTTTCATAAGTATCCAAATATAATTTGAGGTGATCTTCATTTCGAAATAGTCAGATGCAACACTTCCTCAGCTTTCCATACAAGGCCTCAAATATTAAACAATATAATTAAATGAATTACTGTGAAATAATCAGAGACAATCTGAGATGAAAATACATGGTCGAATTACTTTTACAAGAACCTATAATTAGGTCATAGACCATATCACGCCAAGCCTAACAATGGAAAGGAGAGATTCTGTGATATAGCTTATATCAGAATTTTGTTGTATTTATCCCAGCATGAAGACTAATTTTTTAAAATTCCAAAGAAACTGCGGGAGATGCCGCAACAGTAACTTTTAACGGAGTCATCCGCTAATGTGCATTTCAATGCAACAATTTCAGAGTGTAAAAATCATTCGCCTTGACTGGGATTCGAACCCAGATCCATTGCACATTAGCGGATGACTCCGTTAAAAGTTACTGTTGCGGCATCTCCCGCAGTTTCTTTGGAATTTGTCAAAGTGAAAACACCATAAGTGTTTAAAGTTGGCTTTAACCTCGTGGACTGTGACGCCTTGCGCACGACTACAATGCCTGTGACATTGTATGTACGGCATTTCGTCACAACATCTTGTTCCTTTAAAAGCCCCAAAATTTCTGGGTTAAATAGGACGCATCGGTAGCTGAAGTGGCTAAAGCATTTGACTGGATATTGAGGGATCTGGGTTCGAATCCCAGTCAAGGCGAATGATTTTTACACTCTGAAATTGTTGCACTAATATTTTAATTATGCCACCCAGATTAGTCACCTTAAAATAGTAGCAAAATTTTTAAATGAATGCCAATGTGTATTTATCATGAACGAGATTCTTAAATATATCTTTCTTTCTTGTATTTTTTTTAATCAACATGTTAATGCGTACGAATTTACTATAGTATAACAAGTTGTGGCCGTTTGCCGTGCCCGGGAGCGAGAGAGACAAGGCTTCCGTGGTCGTCATCTCGCGAAAAACCTGAAAAGAAAAGCCAAGATCAGCAAAACAGAAGATTCAAAAGAAAAAGACCGAATGAGTTAGAATAAAAACTCAAGAATGTTAGAAAGATGTTGAAGACAGGAAATATAGAGAATATAGAGCATGAGATGGGAAGAAAATATAAAGATACTATCTGTCTGTGCGAGATGAGATACAAGGGTAGCAGGGATTACTGGAATGATAATTTTTCCAGTAATCCCTGCTATATAAAAAATAGGGGGGCAAAAACTAGAGCAGGTGGAACAGTTTATGTATCTCGATATTGTTTTGGACCAAAATGGTCAAAGTATAAGGGCATAAGGAGAACAACTATCTAGTTAAATAGTCTTTCGCAGGGAAGAGGGAGTTAATGACAGGGACGTTGAGTAATGATGTTAAGAAAAGATTCGTAAAAACTGATTCGAAGCGTTGTTACGCACGGCGTGGAAAAACGGTCCCTGAAGCACGGGAATTGACGTAGATTGGAGGCTTTTTAAACGTGGATGTGGAGGATGGAGAAGGCTAAATGAACAACAGGGAAAACAAATAAGGAATGCTTGGCATGACGAACGAAGAGAGGGGATTTTGGGAGAAATCATATGGAGGCGGAAAAAAAGATGTAGGGTGTATTGATCGGCAATGGGATGTTGAAGAGTGCCATAGAGGGGTGAATTTTAGGCAAACGAGGTAAGGGCAAGAACAGGATGGGGATGTTGGACGGGATGAAGGGGGGAAGGAAGTACTCAGAGATGAAGAGGGACTTGATGTAGAGTTGGTCGCTGAATTGTGTTTTGTAAGGAGTCACAAAATATTTACTTGGTGGTTGTGTCCATCCAAAACCTTCCTTAACCGGTAGATTACTTGAAAAAATAAATCAGTGGTAATATTGCATCGAGCGTCATCATAGCAACAGCATTAAGATTTTAAAACACATCCATAGACTGGAATAAACGTTTTTATTATGTTATTCTAAGAATCGTCATACACGCACATTAACTGAATACGTATAGTCAGTAGTACATCTGCAGTAGTTATCTGGCATCGATTTCTAGGTAATTATAGAAATTGCCTGGTGTAATATAATAATAAATTAACAAAACAAATTTGTTCCGAAAAGAATAGTAAACGAGTTAGTACTTGTGCGAGGCCATTAATATTTCATGAATTACGGATTTGGATCTATTTTCTTTTGTGTGTATTTGTATCCAAGATGTTCTTTTTTCTCGTCTTTCCTTTCGTTCGCATTTAATTTCCTCCATTCTCGAGCATAATAATTCATCAAACTCGTCTTCTACTTATGAAATCTATTTAACTGGTAAATAAATTTCTCAGGGTTTTCCTTCATAGTACTTCATCGCATTTCAGCAACACCTGAAACTTCATACATCCACTATTACGTTATTTCCTAAAAGGGTTCGAGGCAATGGCAACATTTGAAGGGCGAGTCCACAAAGCGGGGCACTAGTTTTTGCGGCCCACACATTCGTGATCATCACCAATGATATTACGACTCATAAGGTATTCTATCCCTGCAAACCTTACCGCTCATTTCATCAAGTCATTCAATTCGATTCAATGCCCAAAGAGGTGTAGCGGCTAATGCGCTGCTCCTCCTCTTTCGGACCCCCACTCGCCTTTTGCCTCATAACACTTTGGTTCGGCTCATTTCATCCTCTCAGGAGCCCTCCTTTTCCATTACCATGTCCCCCGCTTCACCCCACGGTTCGCAACCCCTGCCATCCTCTCCCCTTCCGCGTTGACCCCTTTCCTGACACCCTTTTCGACACCCACGTTACCCTCGTCCCATTCCCATCCTCCGAGCCCGGTCCTCGGGGCTCTCCCAGCACCCTCACTCAAGCCCTGGGTCTTTCTCTCTTCCCTTCACTTATTCAGACTCTCTGGACCGTACCCCGATGGGATTTGCCCTCAGCGGGCCCTCCAACGCCGCTCATCTCTCCCTCTTACACACACGCCTACACATGAGCCCTCGTGCTCAGAGCTTTCCCACAGTCCGCTTCGCCATATCACATTCGCATGCACATGGTCTGTGGAGTCCAGACGCTGATCGAGCCTCTCTCCCCTGCTCATCCCTCCTTTACACCTCTCCCCTTTGCATCCCTCCCTCTACCCCCACTCGCATCAGCTCTCTCCCCACGGACGTCCAACCGCGTGCCTGTACCTCAAACAAGCCGCACTTTCCCACTCTCTCTCCATCCCTCTCTCTCCTTCAACCCTCACCCTCACTGCCATCCCCTCTCGTTCCATTGCGAGCGGGATCCGGCCAGGAGTTTCCGGTCGTGGGGCATTAGCGCTCCCCCTCTGTCCCGATCGGACAAAGAGGCCGGGAGACAATGGAGCCCATCGCGGTTCGCGTCGGGCGACGCCGGGGATGTCCTTCGTCCACGCAAATCGGCCTCCGTCCCTATATTACATCCGGCGTTCATGGCTCTCTCCCGTCATCGGAAAAGCGAATCATTTGACGGGTGGCATGGAATTTCTATCTGATGTCATTGTAGTGTGATGTGTATGGTGAATGAGGAGCGAAATCATTTCTTCCGTTTTGTGATACCTTACCAACCTTTGAAGTTTTTCCACCGATTCCTCTTATTTACTCCCGGACTTACAGGCTCCCTTTTATGAAGGTGAGAATGTAAAAGGATTCAAAGGAGACCTGTATGAAGGGAGCGTTGCAAGAGGGAGTGTGAAATAATCCGTTTGGAAGCGTGAAGAAGAATCGAGGTGAGAACTATATCAATAGACCCCCTTTTATTTTTACCAATTTTTATTCTGCGTGAAAGATTCGCTCCATCTTTTATCCGCAAATTACTTCCAGCTTTCATGGAACTGCCGATTGAATGTGACGTTAAAGTTTGTCGATCCGATGATGGAGCGGAGTCACAACCAGTCTTTGCAATATTGTTGAAATCAGTAGAATTTTTTCCTGAATTATTATAATTTTTTAATAACCTGAAATAGTGTTAGAAGAAAATTTAATCTATTTTAAGTGTTTTTAATTTTTTTATTGCATAGATATTTTGAGACGAATTGGAGATAAACATTTTTCATTACTCCTCGGAGTTACGTCATCAACATCCAAACGTCTACTTCACTAATAATAAAATAATTAATGAACCAGAATTAGATCGCGAAATTGTTAAATTCCAATCATTTATTTGGTTTGAAAACTTGAAACTTGGAGAAAGAAGTAGAGAAAAACCGAACGTATATGAAATATGGTGCTCTAAATGATTGTAAAAAATCAATCGCCAGAAAGAATTTCTAATGAGGATGAAGAGTTAAGTAAGGAAGAGGCTTGTGAAAAGAATTCTGAAAGAAGAAATAGTCAAATTCACGAAACATACATTGAAGCGTCAATAACTACTAATTACGTTACTTGAGATGCTTGTGAATCGGACAAGGAAAACCAAGATCCAAGGGAAGACGAAGGATGCCGTTTAAACTACAGTTTATGAAAGATGTTGGAAGCCTATTGCAAGAGATATAAACAAATAGGGTGAAACGCGAAGATTTAGAAACATCTTTTAACCAATCCATCAGCATATTGACTAACGGAGAGAGATGAAGAGAGTGTTATGAAAGAGCCAGTTTCCCAGATAGTATCAAAGTATGTTAGATTAGGAAAGGGCCGAATTTCTGAGCGAAATAATATTTTATTATTCTTAAATTAGCGAGTACAGGTATTAATTTTTTTTGAAGATATTTATGGAGGCACTTTAAATACCATATCAAAATGTAGTATTCTACCTAGCTTTCTTTTTTACGAAGAATATGATAGATTTTAGTAATTGAAATATTTAGATTGTATCATTATGCTAAATTTGATGCGTATATAAACCAAATAATATTGCCTTCACAAAATGCTATTATTCTTAATTTCTTGCCGCTTTTCTTTGTAATTATTTGACGATAAATACCAGTTTAATTGTTTTTTTTTGCTGAAACCATCTATTTTTTATTTTCATAAAATTATTATAATATTATCGATAAATTTTATTAATTTATCTAATTTCATGGAATAAGAATATCAAATATAACATGGAAATGGAAGCGGTCAGAAAATTTTCATTAATGATCATTAGCCCCTCAAACATTGGAATTGAGTAAAAATTTCCACATTAATTTCACGCAAATTTCATAAATCAACTCATTTATACGTAAAAAAAACTCAGTTACTTTAGCATTGTTAGAATTTTTCGACATTAATCAAATTTTTTTCTTTCACAGATTAGGTATTTTTGAAACTTAAGCCTCCGAATGTACACTTTTTTCTAGTATTCTTAGGGACATTAATGGAGAGACCTAATGAGTTATGTGAGCCACGATGGAAATTTTTGCAATCTGCTGGTCAAAAAAATAACATGGATAGTTTAATCTGCATGGCTACGACTGAATCCGGATTAATTTATTACTGCTCCATGGTCAAGTAAAAAATCCCCGCTGATTTTCCGGTCCATTGTCCCCTTAATAATGACGCGCCTCGCCGTTAGTATCTCCCCAACCATTGTTCAAGAGACTTCCATCAGTCTTGAGGACGAAAGGACACATGAAAACCAGTGATCCCTTTGGGGCCTTTGTAATGCAGTCCCCTCATCAACCCCCATCTTCTCTCCTAAGCTCAAACGCAGGAAGTTACTCAAAATTTGGGACAACGAGAGATTGCTGGTGTGAGCGAGGTTAGATTTATAATTTATGTGAAGTAGAAAGGCACGAAAAAGTTAGCAAAATGAACCACTGAGTTATTGTTATTTGTTGCTTGTGGCTAGATTAACTGCATTTAAAAATAAAGTGTTCGGCTAGTGAATTTTTATCACACTTTATGCCATGTCATTAGACAAAATATGTGATAGTTTATGGTTTAATTTCAATTATCACGCCAGATCAAACAAACATGGCTATATATGAAAAGTTTCAATTAATATTTAAGAGAAGTGGAAGAGAAGTACTTTTTTAACAATTGTTTCATTTGAGACACATGGAGTAGAGTAAAATAATAACCTTGAAACATGTTTAGTATTAACAACGTAATTTCTTAAAAGTGCAAAATATTCTAAGTTTCATTATTTTCACATTTACTCTCCATGGAGTGCAATATTGCAGCAGTAAAAGGTTCACGACAACTCAAGAAGTACCATGGCTGTAACTACTATGAAGGCCAATAATGAGCCTGACTTGGCCAAAGGGGAGTCTCTTACTAGAGCAGCAATGATACTTAGGAATTATCAAGTCTTCATGAAAACTGGTTGGAGTGACAGATGAATCAGCAGCTTTCATTCGTTGAGGAATTTCAAAGTTTGTCTCCTCTTAACTACCCAACAAATAAACGTTTCTTTGTAATACATGTTGCGAATTCAGCTTCCATATTTGCACTATTGCTGCATCATATTGTTGCTTTCTGACATCATGCTGCTATTTGTGGGTCATTGATTGAACCATGGCTATCAAAATTGCCAACTAACAGGAAAGTGGGGCACCATTCTGATATTTTAGTGCATTTTCAAGTATTTCATTGGCTGACCAAAATATAAGCATACCGTTTCTCATATAAGCCCGAAAATGTGTTGAATCTAGGAACTTCATGATACGTCATGAGAATCACTTAGTTTTTAGATAGAGTTATGCAAAAAATACGAAATACGTTCCAAACTTTTTGGAATTTTAACATCGGCCTTGGATTCCGGGTTCCATTTTATATTTATCTATTCATGTTATATATATTGCTACTCTATAGTCATCTGTCGTCCAGCTGAAATGTTTGCATACAACTTTCATCGTGGACTACTACTGTAGTAATTCGCATTTTCGATGGATGAGGGTTGTTCTCTTTATTCTCTCAACAGAAAATACCATTTATGTGTAATTAGAACATTGTATGTGATTAGTATTCCAATATAGCCACGAATTTCGTCAGGTCATAACTAAATATTTGTTATTAATAGTTCCATCCTCCCAAGCAGGTACTTGTAGTTTGGCCATAAGCATATCTTTCTCACCGTTGTTTCCAGAAACATAATTAAGTCATTTTTAAGACAATCCATCGGGATGATTTGAAATAAAATTATTCAAATCTAAATTCATCACTAATTATTTTTAAATTCCTAAATGAATATTTATGTATTCACATTATTCCAAATTTGATTTGCAATACATTTTTTCGCTTAAGGTAATTTGGACTTTTAAGAGGAATTTGAAAAATTAGAAGCAAAGAGTTCATTATTTCCAAGCATATTTTCAGCAAAAACATTAATTTCAAATTTTTATTAGATATTTTCATGAAATAATTATTTTGTTTGACATATTTAGTGAATATTATCAATTTAAAAATAATCAATTTTATTTTTTTATGAATAAGTGTTATGCTATTTTCCATAGCATAATGCTGTTTAATATAGACAAAAATAGTTAAGTCTTAGAAAAACTAAATTGCTATCCTTCATATAAAACTTTTCTTATCCCTCGTACAATGGACAGTATTTGTACAATAAGAAAAAAGAATATTTTTATCCTATATATGATCATAGTATTGTTCACTGCTGTTATTGCTGGTTCAGGCTCGAATTAACCTTACAATCCATGAGATTTTTATATTAGACCATAGAAAAACTAAAGTTGATTCATTCCCATTATTCTCTTCTCCCAATTACATGGAAATATTTTAAATAGTAGAAATACTGAGGACTCATGTTTAGCCTCTTGGTAGAATTAAAGAATATTTTCTCGTATATGCTCGGTAAGTAAACTCGGATCTTTTTAAAAAATTATAAATACATGTCTTTCTATTCGCCCGTACATCTCGATATTTAACTGAATCTAATGCATTCATATTGACAAATCAGTTATTCTTAAAAGATAATTTTAGGCTTTGTTTGTATTCTAGCGAAAGTATGCTGGAACAACGGTGTTTTACATTTTAAACAGGATGTGTTGAAATATCGGCAAGATATTTCAGTAATCTATATAATATTACTCTCATCTTGCCATATGTACTTTTTGAAATGAAAATTACCCTAAACCAAACACAATATCATGTCTTTCTAATGATAAAAACATGGCTACAAAAATATCAGCGTTTAGTTTTAACCTACGATTTCTTATACATCGGTTGCAATCGTCCATTGCCATGAAAACCGTTATATTTGGACGTACACACGACGGACGCACATAATCATGATCAGCATTGCTACGGACAGCTACAGGCCTCAAATTGCATCATAGTTCTCGATGAGAAGCCATATGACAAAGTTTGACCCAGTTAGATAACCTCCAAATGATATGGAGGCAACTTATACTTAAAACATTAAAATCTGAGCAAGTGTTAATTTCTGTTAGCAAGAAGTGCACCAATGAAAAATTAAATTAAACCTTAGCATATACGAAGGCCTTTTCATTGAGGTTAAACTATAACCTCTAATAAATTTGCAGTAAAAGCTACGAAATTGGAAATATTTCGGTAGCCATAACAGTGGGTCGTCCCGCAACAATATCTTTGAAAGCAAAAGAGATGCAATTATAGATAGATAAAATATTTAAGAAGGGATTACTAGTACTAAAGTCATTCGGTGTTTATTAAATAAAAATTGTTGCGGTATAAAATTGAAAACTCGTGATGATATATTCATGCTTATCTAGAGTTCTTTCATACAGTTAATTATTTGTTCTAATTAAGAGCGGTAGAACCATATGCTTCTTGTGCTGCTGGTTGCTTAGTCCTTCAGGAAAGAGAGCAATGTGGGTGGCGTCACATTAGGGATACACATCTGTCAAAGCCTGAGAGCACTTTTAATAGATTCATTTACATTCTTCGTATTTTCTTTGCAAACAGTCGACCCGTAAATGTCTTGAAGGATCATCATGCAAATTTTACATCTACAGCACTATTAGATAAAATTAATCATTCCTGGCATAAATTAAAACAAGAATAGCGATATAAGGTATGTATAAATTACGAGGGTCATCCGGAAAGTAGTGCCCGTTCGTGCCGCATGAAGTGCTGACGACGCGAGTAGCCGCTGGACGAGGTCAGATAGCTTCAGTGGCTTGTCTGCCTTCTCTGAGCCAAGTTGCGTGACGCTAGCATTGCCTGTGTTGTTTCTGTGATTGTTTACAATGTTTAAAAAAATTGAGAACGCCGCCAGTTGTGAAGTGAGGGCAGTGATTAAATTCCTCAATGCAAGAAACGTTCGCCCATGTGATATTCATCGCCAATTAAAGGAGGTGTATGGAGACAATGTAATGGACGAGTCGTCTGTTCGGCGGTGGTGTCGCAACTTCAACATGGGGAGGGGGAACACACACGACGATGAGCGTTCGGGGAGACCGTCTGTCATTACAGAGCAACTGGTGAGCTCAGTTGACGAATTCGTGAGGAACGATCGGCGCGTCACAATTGATGACATCTGTGAGCATTTTCCCAATGTTTCTCGAACAATTGTTCATGAAATTGTTAAACACCATCTGCATTATGCAAAAATTTGTGCAAGATGGGTCCCTCGCGTATCTCAATGAGCTGGCGGCGAAGGACTATGCAGGAATACAGAAACTTGTCACACGTTATGACAAATGCCTTAATTTGCTTGGAGATTATGTTGAGAAGTAGTTTAAAGTATCCTCTTTCAAATAAAATTTTTTATGTTTGTTAATATTTACTTTTGTGTCTTTATTTCACGAACGGGTACTACTTTCCGGATGACCCTCGTATATGTATATATCATTATTAAGTCGTCTACCGGTTAGGGTAGGTTTTTGGATGGACACAACTACCAAACAAATATTTAATTACTCCTAACAAAACACAAAATCCAGTATCCCACTCTATATCAGGTCCCTCTTCATCTCTGGGTACTTTCTTCCTCCTTTCATCCCGTCCAACATCGCTAACCTGTTCCTTCCCTTTCCTCGTTTGCCCAACATTCTCCCCTCTATCACATTCTTCAACATCCCTCTGCCGGTCAATACCGCCTTCATCCACTTTTTCTGCCTCCATGGGGTTTCTCCAAACAAACCCCTCTCTTCGCCCACAATACCAAGTACTTTCTCATTTGTTTTCTTCTCTGTCCATTTCAGCAGCTCCATTCTTCTAAAAACCCACATGTCAAATCCTCCACTCTAAGTCTATTCTCCTGCTTCAATGACCACGTTTCCGCGCCGTACATAGCTAAGCTCCATATCAAAGTTTTAACGAGTCTTTCTTAACATCCTTACTCAAAGTCCCCATCATCAACTCCCTCCTCCTTGTGAAAGCCTCTTTGCCTAGCGCAATTCTTCCCCTTACGTCCCTACTACTTTGACCGTGGTGGTCCAAAACACTTCCGTGATACGTAAACTGTTCTACCTGCTCTAGTTTTTGCCCTCCTATTTTAATGTTTAGCTTAGCCTTTTCTTTCTGTCCATAGGGTAGAGCGTTGGACTGCTGATCGGAGAGTCCCGGGTTCGTTTCGCGGGCAAGGCACTCTGGGCACCTAATTCTTTGGCCAGGAGATAGTTTGAACACTTTGTAAATTGAACAGCACCGGTGATAATGGACAACCCTGCCTTACTCCCTTTCCTAACATTTCCCATCCGGTCCATCTGTCCCCCACTTGTAACTGAGTAGCTCAAGTCTCCTATGCCTCCAATTTACTTCTATTTTCTGCAATACAGTCATTAATTCCATCTAGTTTTACCCGATCAAACACTTGCTTCTAATCTGTGAAAGGAATCACACAGATACTAGAACGGAATGTTACATATTGATTATTTTCAATGTCCTTCTTTATTGGTGACCTCATTTTTGCGATGATATCACCCGGGACTATTACTCGTTTTATCTTCAACTCTGTCACTGTTTTAATCCTATTTATTTTATCAAATGCATCACTCAAGCCTCAGTTATTTAAATATCCCATATGGCTAACAATGCAACAATTGCAGAATGTAAAAATCATTTGCCTGGACCGGGATTTAAACCCGCATCCTTCGATATCAGGCCGAGTGCTTTGGCCAGGTAAGCTAACAAGACGTCCTCTTGTAGGAAGAAATTGTTGTTGCTGTAAAGGAAAAAAATGTGACGAAATGCGCTACACACAATGTAGCAGGCATTCGTAGTCGTCCGCGATGCGCCACATTCCACGAGGGTGAAGCCAACTTTTAACATTAAGGGTTTTTTAACTTTGACAAATTACTAGAAACTGCGGGAGATTTCGCTATCTCAATATTTTGATGAAGTCATCCACTAATATACATAACAATACATCAACCGCAGAGGAGCATTAATATCGCTCGCTTTGACCGGGATTGAATCCCGGTCTAATTCTTATCTGAATACTATACGTCACACAATATTCCTATTTCTAAGTTTATGGCATAATTTCTACAATATAGATTTCATTTATGCATTATTTTTTGTGGATTGAATCCTTCCTGGTTCATTTAACAATTTTCTCGCCCATCATTGATTTTGTTTCCACTCTTAGGTTCCGACAGTACTTTTACTTTCCTGTGAAGCTCAGTATTTTTTCCATTCCTTTGTAAGCCTTCTACATTTTCACACTGCATTCGTAACCATTTTAATTCCAACAATATTCCGGATTTGTAAATGCATAAATATGTATCTTTTTGGAAAACTTCTATTTTTGCGTATTTTAAAATCACTCCCCGTTTGGTTTCCACTTTTTAAAAAATATCTTTATTTTTCGTTCAACAAAAATTTAGCCAACACATTACGAAACTTTCAACTTTTAAAGTTAAAGAATAATGTACCTCCAGTAAGTGTTAATTTTTAGTGTCTACGTAAATATTTAATCAATCAAGTTGAATTAAAATCCATGGAAAGGTACTTTGTTGTCCTTTCTATCATTATTTTTTACTGATATTATTACATATCCGCTCCACGACAAACAGTTCGCATAATGAATGCAACAATGCAACATTATCGGAGTGTAAAAATCATTGGCCTTTACCGAAGTAGGCATAATAGTTCTTTTTTATATTCTGAACAAATTATAAGAACAAAGCGAAATTGCGGACCGGTACTTTTCAAATATGTAGCATAAAACATTTATGATGAAATTAAAAAGCAATTTGTACGTTACTGATTGAATAATTGCTATTTTAGGTCAATAACTTTTACGCTCCCCTGAATATTTTAGATTTTCTTGTAGATGGGCATGCATTTGTGGGTGTTGCATGAGATTTTTATCTTAATTACAGGTGGTGACTTAACATTCCCCGCCACACACCCTTGCGGTGGCTTGAGGGGTACTATGTAGATGTAGATAACAGCTCAATTAAACTTCGAAGTCGATTACCATGCTGAATAAGTGCAACAGGCTTATTACATTTTTCTTGATGACAACAAATGGGATATATCTCCTGAGAATATTCAAACTCACTCATTTATGTTTTAGACTAATTATAATCACTGAATATGGGGATACAGGACGAAAAATAAGTCCTTAAATGCTATTTTTCCATAGGTGTCAGCCATTTTACAGTCAACTCTTACTATTTCGGCCGTCGCTCAATTTTCCTCCCCAGGGCCTAATCTCTCTTTCGTCATCCAAGCTCCGCCCAACTTTAAACCGCTGAATTTCTCCCCGCTATCCCCTGGAACGTCCTTTTTATTGTCCCCCCCCATCTCTCGCGATAAGCTACTGAACCACCCAAACTCCACCACCGCAAGCACACAACAACCCCCCACTCTCCCCTCCCAAACACACAAAAAAAAACGTTGCGTTTTGAGTGTCATGATAAAAATACACCAAAATCCCACTCTTCATTTTTTTCTCGCTTCTTTTCACTTTCCCCGCTATTTTAATTCTTTCAGCAATTCCCTCCTGCGACATTTTTTCCTTCATCCAACCCCTTTTCCATTGTCTCTTCGAAAATCTCCTGTCGCGATGGGCTAAGTTCCATTTTATTTTTCAAATCGGGTGAAAGGGGATGGAAAGAATAACGCTGCTTCTCTTTAGCCACCCCCCTTTGTCTCTCCAATCTACTCTTCTGCCCCATCTGATCCGCTTCGTGCCACCTTCTCTTTCGCCCTAAGATCCCCCGATATTCTATATTCTATCCCTACTAGCAGAAACTTCTCCGCCGTAGTCTAGCATAAGAGTTTTTCTTGGAACCCCATGCCATCATCCGCGCCAAAATCGTCTAATGAAGTTAGATGTCACTCTTCATGGACAATCAACGTCACTGGCGCTTTTGATGATATCAATTAAAAATTCGGTTCGGTGGCAAAAAATAATTAACATTATTTATGTTTAATTTATAGCAATTCTTTCCTCCAACATCTCAGATAAGTATCGCAATGGTTTTTGGTTGAAATATTATTTCATAAATCAATTAGAGCGGGAAGAAGTAGTCCAGGAGGTAGAGCGTTGGACTACTAACTTTCAGGTTTATAATTGTGGTTTATGGTGAATAAAAAATTGGGCTTGTCCTATAATTATTCTAATTCTCCGTTAGTTTTTGCTAATCTGAATGTAACCGTTTCGTTTTTCGTCTTTTTGGAAAGTATCTATTAGCATCTTGTGATTTTAAATGCAAGTAAAACAAAGGTTACGCGGCTTTCCAAAAAAGAGAAAGACTAAGCTTAACATTGAAGTAGGAAGGTAAAACCTGGAACAGATGGAACAGTTGGCGTATTTTAGATTTTTTTGAACCAAAATATTCAAGGAAATGAGAACATAAGTGGAAGAATCACGTAAAGCAAAGAGGCTTTTACAAGGAGAAGATAATTGATGAGACAAACGTTGAATATGGATGCTAAGAAAATAGATAGAACGTGGTTATTTATTATACGGTGCGGAAGTATAGTCCCGGAAGCAGAATCATTGGTATAGATTTGAGGCTTTTGAAATGTGGGTGTGGAGAAAGTGAAGTAGACAGAAAGGAAAACAAAAGATAAAGTGCTAGTTATGGTGGAGGAGGAGAGAATATTACCGGAAGAAATCATAAGGAGGCAGGAACAATGGATGCGAAGCATATTGACTGGCAATAGGATGCTAAAGACTGTGATAGAGGGGAGAATGTTGAGCAAACGAGGAAGGGGAAGGAACACAATAGCCATGTTGGATGGAACTCTGGGTGGAAGGAAGTAGACGGAATTAAAGCGGGGCTTGCCGCAGAGTAGATTAGGTTGGGTTGTGTTTTGTTAGGCGTGGCAGGAGAATTATTATGCCTTTTTTATCCATCCAAAACCTTCCGTAAACCGTAGATTTACTGATAACAGTCTATTAGAAGAATGAAATCAGTACACAAGTGGATTAAATTGATTAAGTAGTTATATATTTTGGACAATCAAAAGTATTTCGAATGGATTAAGATTTAAAGTACATATTATTATATTCGAGTAATATAAAACATTAAATATTACCAAAGTTGAGTTTTGATATCTCCCATTGGAAGAACCAACCCTTCGATCTACCATTAGGGTTGATTTGGTATGTCAGGAGAAAGCTCACCTTATACCACTTGACCTAATTGAGTTATCAGAATAGGGAGGCCTGTTCCTTTCCCTATGCCGTCTATGGTTTTCCAGGAATATCTGGTACTCGAAGCATCACACAGCTTGGGTGAAGCTGCGGCTGCCTAAAGGCCTTCCTGTGAATCATCTCGGGCCAATCTGGTCAGTGATTTGACGATTTTTTCTTGACTATCACATTCCCTCGCGCTTGAGATACTTTTAATAACTATAATTCAGGGTATAGGTCTCAGAATTACCCAATTCCTTTCTATTTAATGATAATATAACCTCATCTCTGAGAACGCAATTTGGGTATCATTTTAGTTACGTTCAATATCTTTTTATATTCCTCTAGTAATAATCTCAAGGAAGAAGATCCTAAGGCCAATAAAAATAATTACGAAGAACTCCATCTTTATTTAATTATTCATCTCCATCAAGATTAGAATCTTCTTCCTTGAGATTATTTCTTTAACAGCCAATAGCTCCACATCCTCCATTCCTCTAGTAGTTATCTGTTTCCATTTATTACGTCTTTTTTAGCATATATTCTCATTGAACAATCATGATGCCTATATTTCGAGCATTTATTTTTTGGTTAAGTATTAGTGACTCCCAAGTTCGCATATCTTTGATCTATTCGCTGTTAAACATAACTTTTGAATAACTACATACTGCGGATAACTTCATGAGTTTTTTTCAGACATGCTATTTTGTAATTTGTTTCCAAAATCATGTTTCAAAATTCCTTTCTGTTGCCTTGAATACCCTTCTATAAGGGTTATCCATTGCTCGCATCCCCATGAAGATAAAATAAAATTTGCAATATAAAACAAAAGATTTATTTTAAAAGTATCATCATAGAAATTAATTTTCATGTTTTGAAAATTTCTTCTTCATGCGAAACATGGATCGGTAAATTAATGTTTTTTTCTTGTTTATAAAAAGGTTTTCTGTCTCATTAACTTGAAATACCACGAGGTAACGCCATAATACAACAAGTTCCAAAACATTCTTCCATAGAATGTGCTTTTCTTGCCATGCTGGTAACTGCAGTGTACTAGTTTGGATATTCTTTCTTTGTGTCGGTTTTTAAACCAGCATTGACGTAGGTTTTCCCAGAACTTACCCCATTCAATCCAGATTTCGCTGTATGCCATCAGAAGTATAAATATTTTACTTATCACGTATTACGATTTCCGTTATTTTACTATTGATAATCTTTTGGTTAAGGTAGGTTTTGGATGGATACAAGATACCAAGCAGTACAACAAATATTCCATTGTCTCTCTTCACATTACTAAAATACCTCCGGTAACTATGAATTATTCCATTTTTCCTTTATTGGGCCCAACATCCTCATCCAATTCCTACGGTTTCCTTGATTGCTTAAAACTCTCCCCTCTATCACTGTCTTCAATATCCCATTGCATATCAATATGCTTTTCATCCATTTTTCCAGTCTTAAGGCTTTCTGCAACAATATTCTCTCTTTTCTCACCATACCTACCACTTCCTCGTTTGTTTTCCTTTCTGTTTACTTCACTTTCTCCATCATTCACATCCACATTAACATTTTCCAATTTACGCCTCTCATCCTGCTTCAACGACAATTTTTCCGTGGGGTAGAAAGACGCGCTTCATATCAAAGTGTTTTCGACCTTTGCTCTACCTTTCTAGTTTGTTTTCATTTATTTTCCCTATTTATATTAATTTTAAATTATCCCAGCACGCAAACCTTTGTTGAAATTACTACTTCTTTATTCAATTTCTGTGATAAAAATATTATATCCCCAAGTCGTATATTTTATTCCCACTTGGTCCATTATGTATTTACTCTCCAGGTACCAATTTCTTTGATCTTTTAATCACCTTTTTTTATGGATAGTATTCATAAAAACTAAATTTTTTCGGCAGGGATTATTTTGAACGTTGTCTCTACTCATCATGGATATGATTGCAATGTAACAATTTCAGAGTGCTAATGTCCATTTCAGTTCAACAATTTCAGAGTGTAAAAATCATTCGCCTTGACTGGGATTCGAACCCAGATCCCTCAATATCCGAGCTAATTTTAAATTTCAGAGTTTAAAAGGACGCCTCAATAGCTTAAGTGGCTAAAGCACTCGACCGGATGTATCTTTTAACGGAGTCATCCGCTAATGTGCAATGGATCTGGGTTCGAATCCCAGTCAAGGCGAATGATTTTTGCACTCTGAAATTGTTGAACTGAAATGGACATTAGCGGATGACTCCGTTAAAAGTTACTGTTGCGGCATCTCCCGCAGTTTCTTTGAAATTTGTCAATGGATATGATTGGTCACGAAATTTCCTAATTTTGGCCAATCACACGCAATATTCACCAGATTTCTACTAAGACGGATTTTATCCCATCCCACTTCTTCATGCCTCCCGCCCTTTTATTACAATTATCACATTAAAATAAATGTGTATCTCTGTTATTCCGTATAACCAGGGATAACCCCGTGGCTTATTTTCCTGTTTTTTAATGTGAAGAAACATCGTTGAAAGCGTTTTTCATCAGAAGAAGCTAGCAACATTGAACTGAACACTTTCACCTTTCAACGGATTTCGTTAATGCACTACTAGAGTCAAATCCATGAAAAGGATTTTTTCATAAATGTATACGCTACTGTGGATATAGATTTGCATGTACGTGTTGATTTTGAATGTGGCATTGTTCCTTTTTACATGCGGTGACCTAACACCCCCCGCCACACGCCCTTGCAGCAGCTTGCAGGGTATTATGTAGATGTAGATGCTGAATAATATCTACATTTCTATTAACTAACTAAACGGTGATGCTTGGGAAAATTGTAAGGTTCAAGAACAGGACTATTACCACCATGCATATTTCAAAAGTAAAGTTCATTCCTAGAATATCTTTTTGTGAGCACAAATAAAGCAATATAGGGTCTTTAGACCGATTTACATTTCCGCCCCCCAATAATTTGGTGCTCCATCCAATTTGATGATTTATGTTTCAATTTTTCATTAGTGTAATCAGGTATTTTATTAATTTCACATGGTTGTGAATCGAGGATATTCATAAAAACTTTAAAAGCATATTACACGGGCGATAAAAAAAATTTACTATTTGAATTTCCCAATAGCATCTTCCAATATGCTCTACCTCTCAACGAGAGTTTAATGGCTCCATTCCCCTCTGCCGTCAAGAAAGACCATATCTTTTACCCTTCAAATACCCCTGTCGCCTCCGTCGTGCTTCCTTCACGTATCTCGCCTCTCTTAAACCACCCCTTCTCGTTTTATGGCAATTGAAGCTGGCTCTGCTCATGGTAAGGGTGGTGGTGAGGAGAGTGAGGACACTTCGAGATGCCGGAAAGCGCCGTCGAGACGGGTGAAAAAAAAGGAATCATGGGTAGTCTGTGAGAAAATGACCGTTTTTAACGGATTTTGGCGATGACGTTATTACCCCATCCTCCAATCTGAAAGGGGTGAGAGGAGGGGGAGGGGTCCATTAAGAGATAGACGACTCGACCTGGCCCTGTCCTCCGTACCCCTTGCATCAGAAAATCAGTCAGTCTCTCCGGATCCACCTCGTCCGTCTCTTGTTCGGCTTTTTTCAATTATTTCCTCCTCTCTCTCTCCCCTTCCACCCCCAACCTACCCCTCCAATCATGAAGGGGGAGGAGAACCAGTCGTCATCCCCTCACACACCTCCATTCTGTCTCTCTTCCCCCCCCCTCCCGCGTCCCAACCAAATCGACCCGCCCCAGGTCGAGCTTCCGAAAAATCAAGGGAAATGAAATCTCCGATGCTGGTGATGGTGGGACGCAATTTTGCCGGCGGCTCATAAAACCGCGAATGAAACACGAGGAGGGAGGAGGGAACGTCTCAATGGTGGGAGGCGTCGCCTGTGAAGCACTTGGGATTGAATGTTTTTGTTCCCCGGGGACGGCGGGCAGATGGGGAAACTGGAAGGAAACGGCGTGAGGGAGGAGGAGGGAATGAAATCCTTCGTCTCTCTCTCTGCATTGACGGGTGGCGTGAGGGATACTCGAAATATTAATTTCCCTTGCTTCTTTTACGTCGTTCTCTCTCACCCAAGGGCATGTCCTTCTCCCCTCGTGGATGAAAGCGTCCAAAAGTATTCATAGACCTCATGTCCACTAAGTCACTCATTTGAGTTTGATGAATGAGGAGAGAAGGTCACCTGGATAATATTCATCCTATGCGTCGGAATTTTGTTGACGAACACGATACGCTATCCGCCAATCTAAGCGTCGTTCTTTGATTCCCTTTAAAGATTGTAGATTAGCTATCTGACGTTCCAAACCCTCCAGACGCAGAGCAATTCATCAAATAAACATGAATATTGCTGTCCTGTTACTATCTCAGAATTATTTTTTTCATTTATCGTTTTAGAGCCTGTGCACCTCTGTAGCTCTTCCAGGGTTTCCGATTTATTCCACCGTACCACAGATTATCATCTCATCCCTCCTCTTTTCGTCGCTCACGTTCATGGACTCACCAGGTCAATGTGATGATAAACATGGCAGTAACCGAGTATCAATTCAAAGTTTGCCTGAATATGTGAAGGTAGAGGCAACCTCTTCCCAAGCCAACGGTATGTGAATTTGACGTATTAGGGTAGGGGTTATAAGGTTTTTACGATAAATGGATTAGTGAATCAAGAATATTAGAGGGGCTAGGTTGGGAATCACACACGGAGAGAAGATTAAATTACAGATTAAATTTCTTTCATAAATTGATAGTACGTCTCCTCTTAAGCAATGATGTTAAAAATGTATTATTAGGCCAGTAGTACTACGATAGGAGAGGTCATGTGAATAAAATTTGAAAGACTAAGTGCAGGGTGGATAGATTTAAGATGTCATTATCTTGCGAACGATAAGGGATCAGTATAATGTTGTCCGATCACGGTTGGGGTAAAAATGTTCGAGTCACAATTAGTCCAGTGTGAATTCAGCCCCTGCCACACACTGGCTTGAAAGGTACCATGCTTTAATTAAAGAGGGGGCAAGTTGTTTTCCTGGTACTGTATCTGATTTTCCAGGCCTCACATAGTTTAGGCTAAGGTTACGCATGTTTTGCAGAGAGATTCACCAGAACCGAACCCAGGAAGTTCGCTCAGTAACCAAGTCCCCCTCCTATTCGGCTACTCATCATCGTACTTTCTTCATCACCCGAATTATTTTCCCGCGTTTTTAATGAAGAAAATAATCATCAGAGAATATACACTAGCAGCAGTATTTATTTTAGATGTTTGTGAATTAAAAATTATATAACTTAGGATGGCCTGAGAATACTATATTGGTTGGTAATTTATTTATAATATCTTTTCTATTTATAATATTGGGACCGAGTTTAAGACAGTTAAATTTCTTACCTTATGGAAATGGAGCGTCAAGATTTGAAGAACCTTCGGCTTATCTGCTCATCGTTAGAGCCATTACCTCTCTTTTCATCATTCACGAATATGCGACAGAACAGCCAGATAGGATAATCTATACGACAGTCATTACGCTATACAACCGAGGCAGCATGGTTTGGTTACCTACTTCTGACCAGTTTCTTATTAATGATTATGAGGTGTCCAAAATGATTTAAATTTCCTTATGACTATCTTTAATAAATATAATCACTACTATTATATTATCTGACGAGACAATTTCTTTGGCAAGGCAGATAAAGGTATAAATTATTTATAGACAAGTTTTAAAGAATATTATGATATTACTGAAATTGTCATTTAGTGAGTCGTTCTTCACTGCAAAGGACCTAAATATCATAATTAAAGAAAATTATTTCTTTTATGACTATGTGCACCCGGTTGATTTTTTCTTTTCACTTTCTTCCACATCTTGTGCACTGAAAAAAATAAGCAATTTTGGTGTTAATTTAGACTTAAACACTTCCTGTACTCTGTTATATACAAGTTACGCGATAAGCCGTGTTAAGTACGTGTTTAATTTTTTAGAAAATTTGCTCTAAAAATTTTTAATTTTCACGAGGTTCACTTTACTTGCCAATTAAATTAAATTAAATAGCTAGCATTCATTTTCATTTTAATTAACTCTCATTAGTATTTTCCCACTTTCCTTTGCCATTGAAAACATCGCTGAGAATCATTGTTTATACTCTATAATGGGATTACCATGGACTAGTTCAAATATTCAAATTACCACTTCCTATAAATGAATTTGAAACAATCGATATTACCATGTATATATGAATGTATGAAATATTTTAAGCATGCCTTCGAAATATGCAATAATCTGAGCCATTTCATAATCTATTCATCTTATTGTTTTCTTTCCATCATGCTTTCTCGAACACACAGCGCTATTTTCGGGGACATTCTGTCTAATTCCAGTCTGCCAGTTTTCGAGGAACGTGTCCCCTCAGAAACACTCCTATTGTCATCTTAATATACAAACAATAGCGAACGATTTTCATTTCTCCCTTGATATATTGTAAGTTAATTTACCATTCTCTTACAAATCAACATATTTGACTTCGGCTATTAAATATCCCAAATGAGTATTATTCGTCCTCATTATTTGAAAGTTTAAGGCTACCGTTTCTCTAATTTTCAAGAATATTTTCACTTGTTACCTTAAACTGTAGTGGCCAAGAGGATTCCAATTCCAACTTATACCTATACACGATCAACTGCTCCTTTGATGCAGTTAGGGTGCAATTTTATATCAGGTTTCAAATGTTTGGACCTGGTTTTTAAATATAATTATGTTGGAAAAATAAAATATCACAGAACGTATTTTTGTCTTTAAAATATAGAAAACTAGAGAGTTTGTAAACACGAATAAATTGTAAAAAAGGCCTCCCTGAAAGATATGGAAGAATTCCGCCGAGTACAATTTTTCTACTTGCTCCAAGAGTGACTGTGACAGTAACTTCATTCTCATGCAGTTATTGAGCCAGTGCGGTTAAAGTGAACTATTTATCCAATGCAAATCTACGCCATGTTCCTAATTAAGGTAGGGTTGAACCAAATCACTAAAAATATTATTCTCCTCTGTTATTTCCTTCGATTCCAAATAATTCTGGTGTAAATTTAAATCGCGTGCAAACCAAGAATGTATATTAAATCATATTGAATTAGCAGACATCTATAGTATATTTAGGCCTAAGCATCAGCCTCAAATACACCTAGTCGATCATCTACCGTGTAATTTGGGCTAGGTAAGTTAGTGAAAACAGAGAACACAGCAAATTACTCGCATGATGACAATGATCTATACTAAAATTAACATGGTTGTTTCCACAATCGCCTTTTATACGGTCACATTACCGTGATCATGTTTCATATTTACTTGAGAGTCTTACTTCGTTTACTTTACTTGAGAGTCTTAAATCTGTTTTGCCTAGAAAAATATAGAAATAATTAATTTATTAACATAGGAAAAGCGTCAATTTCTTCCACTATCAGAAAGTTTTATCGTCAAGTATCAAAGGGTGAACGTAAAAATCATATCTGTCTGCAAAGGTAAAATCTGGGTGGGTTTCATTTGGTTGACCATGGTGGTGCAACAACATGAATTGTGGTGCAAAAGTGCAATACCTCAATGGCATACTGGTCGAAGGTGAATCATTAGGGTAAAATTTGAAAAATTGTGCACACATTTAGTGGAAAACTTGACGCACACAAATGTGGAGCTTTGAATATGATTGCTCTCCACTCTTCGTCCTCCAAAATCCTCAAGCCTTGACGCCCATTGAAGCTCTAATTTAGATCTCTAAGGAGCCAGCTTATCCCTGTCATGACGAACTGAATATGACTCTCCTCTGAAACATAAATCATGAGTGTCGTTGCGTGTTTTATGTATGGTACTCCACCTAGTTCAATTTAGTCGTTGAAATATTTTTCTTGGCTGAAAAGATGTATGTTTCCATGAAAACAAATTTTCAAAAGTTGGTGCAAATACATGAAATATCGAAATGCTACAGTCATATTAAATAATTATTGTAAAAATTGTAAACATGGGGAGACAGATGAGTAGTTACCCCGTTCAGTTATTTGGTGGATTAAGGGAAAATTGTAATTGAAAATGTACATTTTTGGGTGAGAGCACGTTCACGTTAGAATAAGCCTACTTAGAATGTAGTGTTTTATTATTAAGTGTACTCAGACTTGATAAAACATAATTGGTAAAAAAACCTGTGGAACTCATGACAGCCAATTATTTACAGAGATTTTACTGTATCAATTCTTATGGGTGAAGGGCAATCTACTTAAGGGGGCACATTCTGTTGGCGGAAATATATATTCTATTTGTATTTAATAAACAAAAAATATTTCGTATCATTTTAACACCAAAGGAAGAAGAAACCAAAAAGATTTACGAAATTCCGTTCCCAAGACAGCTTCTGATGAAGGAAATCTCACGCAAACACAGTGACAATTAAAGATGAAGGATTAATCGGCCCCAAATCATCATGTGGAGGTTGCTGGATGAGCTTCAAAAGGTAGGAACTGTCATGATCCATTCTCACCGTCGCATGAACTGATTTTGCTTCCCCATAAATATACGTAAATGTTGACGTTTACTCAACGGCATCAATTCACTCAGCGTTTTCAGTTACAACGATTATACAATGTCCAATTACATATCGAAAGCAATAAATCCTGAAAATATTTTTCCGCATGAAATCGATTTTCAAAAAATATCACGCAAAGTTGTCAACCTGCCTGTTGTAAAATGAATAAACCGGTTCTGTATCCTGAAAAATTAAGTTTCTGATTATTTAACAATTTTATCTTTGGTTCATATTTGGCTAATAATTAAAATATAAATTATTTATATGCTGCACTTATTTCAGAAATTTGACAAAAACGTTAATCTAATGTAATTTTTTTTTACTCGAAGGTTTGTAATTCACTGTGGTATGAATAATAGCTATGCTTTCTATTTTATATTCAGACAAATTAAAAGTCGCTAATTATTTTGCGTTTGGTTTAGTTGGAATGCAAGCATAAAGTTTTACTTTGGGGCTCCTCGTAATAATTCAATTACGCTATTAGTTGAATATACCTTGTTTCCCGAGAATTCTTACATCAATCAAGACACTAATTACTTCTCGAGCATTTGTCCCCACACTAATGACGAGGCTTTCATTGGTGTAATTGGTACATTATCTTGTTAAATTCGTAGGAAACCTACTAAAGGTAAGCCGGCCTGCGAGACTCATAAAACTCTTTCTCTCCAGCATATGTGTCATATGTAGATTCCTATCGCCGCCAGGAAGTCATAATTCATGTTCGGCTTCTCACGAGCACATTAGCCATGCCTTAAGGATTTCACTCGCTTTCCAAAATTATGCTTTAGATATAATCGCCACGTGCTCACCTCTTTTAATGGTTTCATGGTAAAAAGTGTCGGGATGAAAGTTTGCTAGTTGAAAGGAAAACGAACGAGAGTCGCCAGCCATTCAAAGGAAATTGACGAGTTTTGGTCGGACGATAAATCTCCCACTGCTCGCAAATGATTCCCTTGTTCAATTTAGCTCCACTTTCTTATTCATAGTGAAATTTTGGATGAATCACGCTCCTTTTCCTTACATAACATACATAATAATTAATATTATTCGGGCTTTGGCCTTTCTCGTGTTTATTGGACAATCTCGGCGAATAGGAAAATAGGACGATGCGTGGGTGGAGGGTGGGACATTGGAAGCAAGAGGAGGAGGATTTCTCAAGGGAATGGGAGCGAAAGGCAACAGAAAGCTGCCCCAAACGGCTGGATAAAAAAGAGCAGCGGTAGAAGGAAAATGCCAAATGGTATTTAGGAAACTGGAAGGAAAAAAACAGCTTGGCAAAATGTACGAGATATATACATATATAGACTATATACTATTATTATCAGGGAATCTATCGGTTAAGGTAGGTTTCTGAATGGACACAGCTACTAAATAACGGACCACAGCCTTGACGTGGTGGAAGGGCTTGTGCGTTCCGATGACCCCTCGAGCAGTGCTGGTGGGAGTAATAATAATTGCTCCTGGTTGGGTCACCCGCGCCAGATAGGTCGATGGTTTGGAGCCAGACGAAAGGAAGTTCACGCAGCGTCTGTTCCTCAGAGAGGCGGCCAGTAAGTGATGGTGTCACGTTAAAAACACTATTGAGGAAGGCAACGGGAAACCACCTCAATTATCATTCCCAAGATAAATATGATGGTCAATACAGAGAATATATATGTGTGTGTGTATATATATATATATATATATATATATATATATATATATATATATATATATATATATATATATATATATATATATATATATATATATATATATATATATATATATATATATATATATACTCATATATACAGAAACAGATATAAGGAAAAGGGATAGGAACACATATAAAGGACGAACACAATAGAGGTGGGGAAGGCGGAATCGAACGGATCACAAGAGTAAAAATATTTATATATATATAAATATATATATAAATGGTTACGGTAGTACAGGGGGTAGAGCGTTGGACTGCTGACCGGAGGGGCCCAGTTTCAATTCCCTGGCAAGCCCCTTTGGGCACCTGCAGCTCCATCCAAGCTTTGTGATTTTTCGGGTACCAGATCTTCCTGGGAAACCATAACCGGCACAGGGAATGGAACTGGCCCCCTTACCCTCATGTGTGAATTTCACACGCCGTCGGGCTTAGAACTGGGCGAACTCTACCATCACCTACCAAACCGGCCTTCGGGTTGATTACTATGTTTATGGGTTATATATATAATTATATATAACATTCGGACGGCGCAATAGAACAATAATAAAATAGATAACACTTAAAAGGTCTTACTTGAAGAAGGCCACTTAGAAGGCCGAAAGCTCAAACAATCTACAATGTGAATATTTTAAGTGGTATCTATTTAATATTGTTCTATTGTCCCACCCAAATGTTATTTTTCTCTTTTTAATGCTTCAACGTCATCGATATATATATATATATATATATATATATATATATATATATATATATATATATATATATATATATATATATATATATATATATATATATATATATATATATATACATAAGTATATGTGCGTGTATATATATATATATATATATATATATATATATATATATATATATAATTTGTATATCCGCGCCTCGTGGAATAAGTGTTCTGTAAATGCATTCCTCTGTGGTCACCTCAAACGAAGAAGACGAAGCAATAATAAAAGAGAAATGCAGTGCACGGCAGTCCCCTTTTTGATAACTTGGAATGCACCGGGGATGAGAGAGCTAAAAGAGGATCACGTTTCTGGTTTTGAGAATGGTTATTGCACGCTCGCTGCTATTGGTCGGCGGGTGACGCTCCATCCACCGACGCGGACGTTTTGCAATAGCTTCTTTCATTTTATATACCTCCCGTCGTCCAGACTAATGCTGATTTCTCTGCGTATTTTTTGGTGACGGCGAGGTTTAACCCGTCTGAAAACTGGTATCCAAGGCATAAACTAGTGAGAAAGAACGAAGAAGTTTTCGCCGTTGAATGACCAGTCGCAGATTATAACTCTCTGCTCTCACACGGAGAGAAAATTCCTTCCTCAATTTACTGCACTCTTATTACGGTCGAAAGCTGTTACGAAAATATTATTTTGATCCTAAAGTTTTATAGTAGGTGTTATGAGACAGACTGACTGGTAACAGAAAAACCAAGGAGTGTTCAATGTCGGTGTTGGTCTTAGGTCGCACTTCATGAAGTATTCCATCAAAATGCCCCTGCAACATTAATGGAAATTTGTTTCGCTGCTTAAAAATGTATTAAAAGAGATGAATTTTCGATCAATTGAATATTTGTTGTTTTACACTTATAAAAATAGTTTTTATTAGGATAAAGAGCAAATAGACGGATATTTGCTGATGAAACTGGACCCTCTCAGCTTCACCAAAGCTGTATAATTTTTCAGAGACCAGATCTTCCTGGGAAATCACTAGTGGCATAGGGAAACTAACTAACCCCACTACCATGGTGTGTGAATTTCACACCCATCTATACATCTTAGGATTAGGTGAGCTTAACCATCATATTCCGAATCCGATGAATTTTCGATGATTAATAGTGGTATAAAATTTGTTTTCTTCATTCCTGCTTGTTTTTTATTCAATTACACTGAGATTATTATGAAACAATTTGGATTTTGAAGAAAAAGTCTGGAGTCAAAAGAGAGACGTTGATTGCAATCATTGGCACTCGAAAACCTTTGAGGAATTGATAAATATGTAAGTTTAATCAAAAGTCAACTTGTACAACGATAAAACTTGTCATGTGAGGCACGTAGATTTTTTTCATTCTGAATTTTCGGTAGATTTGTTTTGAAATTAGGTAATGTGGTGAAATATTTGCAAATTATGTATTTTTTTCCAGTGATTGGGTTTATAACTCTGCTCTATAAAATTCCACCGGTATGACTGAAGTATTTATCTCCCTTACTTGTACCTACCGCGTCTGTGGGGTCTTATCCGTCAAAATCCTGTTACCTAGGACTCTAATAGGATATAAAATGTAGTTTGTCAAGATATGTCATGAATAGTGAATAGCGGTCGAATTCAAAGTGATGTAGATATTCAGAGACGGGGTTCGGGTACTACCCCAAGTTCCTCTATGACCCCCATTGTATAATATTCATAATATCACCATTAAGGGTCACTCTTTCACTCGAGCCCTCTCTTTCCATATTCCTTTGCGTCTCTGCGACCTTTCCATACTCCGGTCGCTCAATGCACCTTCGTGGCATCAATCCTCATGCCTTCGGGGAAGGAGGATGCCGTTAGGGGGAGGAATGAATCTTGTGGATGTGTTATCACTAATGGGTTGGCTCCGGGGTTTGATCCTGCCTCTTGTACATGGCTTCAGCCGGAGTCCATCGTATCGGCCCCTTAATCTTCTCTATCCCTTACACAACGGCGTTTTTTCAGCTCTCTCGCCTTCCCCGAGGGAGTGAAGACGTGGCAGGTGAGATGCTAAGGTGGAAATGGATCGGTACCTGAAACCTGCCCCATCTCCTTTGCTATCCGTGCAGTTTACGCCCACATTAAAAACATAAATATATTAAAATTATCCTCTTAAAAAGTTGGGTAGTTTCGTTTGTAACCAGGGAGGACGGTAGTATATAGGGTGACAATTAATTGGAAAGAATTTCTTTTGATCTTTTTATTATGGCATGGTTGTGTTTAAGATATTCAAAATATTTTTATTAAGAAAATAGGACAATTATTTAAAATTAATTTGATATTATTTTGTAGATTTACATCGCAATTATTCGTTTTAAGACTCGGTTAAAGAAATAAAGTTTGTTAAACCAAGACGATATTTTTCCATCATGCCTCTTACTCCTACTTTATAAACCAAGGTATACTATGAATTATTCAAACTTTTAAAACAATAATCATTATAAAACCAATATGACAAATACATGTAGTTTGCACTTCTGATTTAATTTATCACAATGGAAATTCATGGTAAAGGGGATAGAGGGCTAACAAAGATTCACTGTTCTTTCTAAATTTATCTTACATTGCATGTAATGTATCAATTATTTACGGCTGTTGGTGATAGTTGTTTGTTCCACGTGTCTCATCTTGAATCATCGTCGTTCACTATGTCTAGCTACTGCAGATTGCATCCTGGTTTTTCCGGGATTAATACAAATATTATATTATATATTCCTACAATTTTAATGGCTGCAGTCGGTCAATTTTGAGAGTGTTTGAGGACGTTTGTTTTGAATGAAGATATTTTATTTACTGTCTTGTATTACCCCTGTGTGAATCTCATAATGATCTTCAATATTGCCTAATTGCTTTTCCATGACTTTTTTCCAGTACTTTATTATTGATTCCCTCTTCTTGGTAGACATTTTCTTTTGCTGTTAATAATGGGTTACAAGCTTAGAGCTCTTTTCTCATTTACAAATATTATTTTGCGGTGTTTAGGACAATTTGTATTGTATTCAAATAATTCATTAAATAGGTTTTATGGCATATTACGCAGATAGTGCCGTGTAATTCATTTGCTGTAAGGTAGACAAAATTCTGAAAATGCCTATGTGAAATTTTAAAGAATTATTTCTGACTGCATATCCATTTATTACCGTAATTCACACAACATGCATGTATGATTATCACTATGGCTTATATTTTCTGTAACTTTGCGTGGAAGAGTTGAATCATATCATTTATCAGCTTCTTTCTGAGTTTTGATTTTTTTGGTCTATCATACTTGTATACGACTTATGGGCTAATTTTAATTGAGGTGTATTAAAATGCAATTTTTAGTCTTTATAGATGTTGAAGTGGCTTTATTCTGGCCCTTCATCTTATCTCTCAATTTCATTAGGAACTCCTTCGGTCATTCAGTCGTTTTCCACAAATGTTCCATGGCTTTGGACTTGCACATGTCGTAAATAAACGATATATTTTTTCAGTCATCCCTCTCTGACGATGAATACTTTTATTGGCAACATCCGGCATATTTTCATTATTGGTTCAGGTATCCAGGTCTTTTCTGCAATTTTTCCCAATCGTACCTCCAAATTTGCAGCTAGGGGCACATGGGTAATGCATGCTCGAAAGAGTCTTCTTGAAAACATGAAACACCGATCTACCCTGGTCAATCCAAATATTGCAAATTATCACCATTTTACTAAGTTCTCAGGTTTTAAGTTATTAAGCCTATGCCTTCTCCTTTACTTTAAATCTCAAATGCGCCTTTCTCCTAACGCTTTCCCCAAGAACTCTCTACATCTACACAATAACCCGCAAGCCGCCGCAAGGGCGTATGGTGGGGGTTGTTAGGTCACCACCCTCAAACTATAACAAAACCACTTGGAAAACCAAATCGTATTACCTCTACAGAAATACTAATAATTTGTTCTTGCACTTTATGAACCGTAATCACTCGAAAGAAAGTACCTAAATGCAAAAGTATTATTTTAATTAATAATATCATAATCCCGTTAATGCTTCTACATTTCATTTGCTAACCCTTCCTACTTGCCTTATCTTTTTGAAACGGACGCTACACTATACAACAAATAAACGGTGGTCAAAGTCCGCATCAGTTCCCGGGAAGCTGTATGAACTAATCGAATAATGTTCACAAATCTACGCCCAAACATAATATATTCTGGCAGATTAGTTGATAAAAAATGAAGATTCAAAAAAAGAATACTTGGAAATTTTAATGGTAGCGTCAAGGAGTTCTGTTATTTCACGCTTGTTAGGTCCAACGTTGAGAATGCTGCAGGTATATTGGATCTTTATGAAGCAGGCTTGACTTCGGAGGCAGATTCGATATCTGAGGACGCTAAGTATATATACAGGCCCCTAATTACTATGGTAGATCAGATCACCCACGTAAAATCAGGGATAATTATTGCAAACGGATAGATTTAAAATAAGTTTTTTTACTTGAACCATTAGAGATCATAATAGACACGACAGTAATAACGTAGGATATAACTAGATTTGGTATTGTATATACTAGTCGATATCGCGCATATTTCTTCCTCCATGCTATCCTTTTTACTTGATAGCCCATTGTTTTTGGCAGTTCTGCAGTATGTATGAGTGTGTGTGTGTGTGTTTGTGTGCGTGTCTGTGGGAATGTACATATTTGAAGTAAGCACTAGCGTACAGTGACAAATAAACAGAAACACACAAAAAAAAGAAACTCAATAGTTTTCGAATTTACGGTGGTCCAAGCCACCTTTCATAAGGAAGAGATGAAAGAAGTGTTCCTTTCTTCTCTTTTTTAAGAAAGGGGGCTTGGACCACACTAGAGCTATTTAAATAACTTAACTATTAAAGTCAGCGTATGACGATACTCACTTTCATAATCCATTGCATTTTTGCCAATAACACTAGAATGTAAAGTAATACGGCCATAAGGCTGACGCATACCAGTATACTTAACAGACAGTCTGCATCAACTCTCAAAAAAATGAATTTTTAAATGGAAATTCATTGAATTTTTTTCCTAATTTCATTTCATTGCCATCCTTTTTCATTTTCCTGGGGAAAAAATTAAATAAAGCAGAAATAAAAAAACATGATCAAAATATGGCTTATCCTAAGTTGATGTAGACTATCATAAACAATTCTATAACGAATGCCAGCCTTCATGCATGAGATTGTGACAAGATAATATCGCGGAAAGCGCCATCATATTTTACAAGTCTAAATTTGTTCGATCAAAGTGTTTTTCAAAATTTTAAGTAAAAAGTTTGCCTCAATAGCACAAGTTGTTCTGTATTCTGAACACAGGAACCCTTACGTGATGACCTTTGTCAGAAACTAACATATACACATAAATAAAATAATGACAGACGTCTTCTTTCGACAGTTTTCAAAAATGAAATAGGATAAAATAATAGTTATTTTGCCCTTATTAGTGGAAGACATTTACTATCCCAAAGCGTAGAAAGTGTTGCGGCAGCACCAAATGTGACATTTAACGAAAAACGCTTCAATTGACACATTAACTTTTGTTCTGGATATTTTAGGAAGAACTTTCAGTGAACTATTATAACCCAACTGCTTACTACTGCCTCAAAACAATAATGTTATCGATATATGTAATAGCGGCAATCATTTGCCATACATGTTGCGAGAAAAAATACACAATATTTACTATCTTTTGCGGCTTATCGGCTTGTCTTTATAGATCAAAATAATACTCATTTCTTCAATACCCAATGATGGAGAGTAGAAAACATTTTGGAGTGAGTCCTGTGACTGGGAATTACGATACTTGCAACTTCATATGTTCTTGCTATAAAAAATTTATTCGACAGTATTATAGTAGCTATCAAATATATAATTGATAAATACAAAAAGGAAATGGTTTATAAAGCAAATTTGTGACTAACGAAAATAAATAAAGGAAATATATGAAGTCCCAACAAATTACGAATATATTCAAATGTCGGTACGTAATTAAATATTCTTGTCCGCAAATTATTACACTGTTATAGAGATCATTTGAATATTCTTAGCATTAGGAAGGAAGTGAAAGGAAGGATTAAAGATGTTTTTTGAAATGCGCGAATTAAACTATACAAAACTTTATTTTCCATTATCAATATAATTTTGCAATTATAAAGTTATTTAGCGTTATTATAATATGTTATAGCTTATTCATGGATGCATTTTGTATGAAATACAAATCCTGGCATACGAGCATCGTATTTCATCTACGTACATACCGATGAATAAAAAAATTATGAATAATAAAAACATTCAATTAACAAGTCGGAAAAAATTAAACATGGTAACGATATCAGGTATATTTGTAGGTGCATGTGTATGTTAGTTGGTAGTTAGTGTATTTGCACGTGCGTGGGTTATAAGGGTTTTTGCATGAAAGTATACCATGTTTTCTTTGTGGACTGTTTACACTTATGGCTTTTGCATGCGTTTTTTTTCTTAAATACGGGTGGTGCCCTAATCCCCCCCGCCACACGACCATACGGCGACTTGCGGTGTATTAAGTGGATGTAGATAATGTGTGCAAAAATTGCCATTGACTCGAATAAAATATGAAATGACATGAGTGAAAGAATAGGTTTTGGTGGCCGAAAATGCATTGTAATGATCACATATTTAACTCTAATTATTGTTTTTCTTTTTTCCCACGGATTTGGAGAAAAATCATTACGCAAGCGTAAATAAATTACGACTTTTATTCAATTTCTCGAGTCCAGTCTCTGTGGATACGCATTTTATCCTTCATTAAATTAGCTCGCATTGGAAAACGATTTTGAGCTTTACCCCTTGACATATAAAAGTTAAAGGAGCAAATACCTCAGAATTGAACCTTAAAATTGTTCTTCATAGAATGAAATAAGTATATCTCCCCCATAATGTGAGTACGAAGTGGAGATACAAGGATCTTTGACGGGCATGCGCACAGAGAGATAATTCAGATTATTAAAAAATATTTCAATGATAAACATTAATAAATATAATTAATAATGGATAGTACCTAAGGTTTATCATTTGATATGGCTGTTCAACAATGAGAGGTTTGTGAAATCCCAACTTCATTTAAATGACGATCTAAAATGAATTGCAAATTTTACGTTTCCTCTTACGATTTGAAAATAGTGTAAGCGCTAAGGGAATGTAATAGGGATTGGAAGAAAAGTGTAAATAGGAGTTAGGAAAAACGGAATGGGAATGATGAGGGGGGAAGGAAGCCTTGTGGGAGCCAGGGGGGTGGGGTTGAGGTTTGTGTTTCGGGGAACGGCAAGGGCGGCCGACAACTGTGAGGGGGTGGGGTAGAGGAGGGATAGGAGGGAGGAGGTGGGAGAGAGACCCGAGAGGGTGAAGGGTTATTTATCGTTTCATTTCCATGCCGCGTGACACCGAAGCTTTGGTTAACCGGTTGGCCGTAGAGGGAGTTAAGAGACGCAGGCGGCTGTGTTTCAGGGTTTGTGTTTTGTTTGTTCTGGGGGTGAGGGGTGGTTGGGTGGGTGACCGGGAGAGGGGATGGGGTGGTGGGAAAGGCATTGAGGGTGGGAGAATGTTTCGGTGTTTTAGGAGGTGTTTCAGGAGGTTGGGAGCCGGGTGGAGGGGGTGGCTGGCTACGGGACGTTTCTGGGGTGAGGGGAGAGAGGTTGAGGGAATTGCTGGCGTTGGGTGGGGAGGTGATTATTGGAGTAGATCCGAATGTTGCGGAGAAACTTCACCTGGTAACCCATTAAAGGGACCCGCGCTGAATCTCTTCAACCTGGCGTCGGCTTGTTTTCGCTACGGTCGACTGAATGTTGTATTCGGTGCATACGACCGCGCGCGCGCGGAGAAATTTCCATCTCCTATCCGAGTATCGAGGGAGCTTGACAACGCATCGGATTCAACCATAGGAATTGTTACCGATGGATTCGCCGTCAAAGTTCTTTCAAAGAGAATTGCATTCGTTAAGAACATGTACAGCTTTGCTTGAAAGGGATAGCCGGAAATTGTGACTTACGACAAGCGAGCTTGTTTTCCTCCGGTTTTGCTTTTACTCGATGTTTTCTCATGCTCGTTCACTCAGAATCGCTTGACGCTCTTTACTCAAGGCCTTTTTTTCTGGATATTGTGTTTGCCGCGGGTCATACACTGTTTCATAAAAGTAAACAAGAAATAGAAGAATTTTTCTACGACGTTTTGTGCAAACGTTATCACGGTTTGAAGGAAATACTATGCAAAAAAATTGTTCCAATAACGGGTTGCGCTAAGTACTCATTTGAAATTTGAAATTAAGATGTTATGCGTGATACATATTATCATTTAAGTAGTAAGGATTAAAATAATATTTCTGTTTTAATTTGCAAGCGAATATTTATCTCCGAAGTGTTTCACCATGGGAAATAAACCATAGGATAATTTAATTAAATTAAACAGCATTAGTATTTTCCTTCATGAATTATGCGTATTACAGTTACCTCTCATTAGATCCACCATAGTCTTGCAAGGAATATTATATTTAAAATTACCATCTTTTAAACAATTTTCGATTGCACTAGCGACCTAGCATTGTGTCGTTTTTTCTTTGTTCAAGTAGATCAATAAATTAAAATTAGGAAGTTATTTTCGGTGTTGTTGCTAATTATTTTTTCCCTTTGACAACGTTATTTATTATTAGCCATTTTATGGCCTAGCTAGTCCAGTTTGTGGGCAGGCATTGAACGTGTTTTCATAAGTTCACGTGCATCAACGATTTCCCTGGAAAATTGCCAGTTGACTCGGAAGCCGTCTGACCATCAGAATGGAGTGAATGACGTTGTTTCGGAGGCCGTGGGAAGAGAAGCTCGTAGATGCACCTGCGCTTCTCTTGCACGTTTTGTTACCAACTGAGTCGATTAGCTTGCTAGCAAATCGGATCCCATCTCGAAACAATGTCGTCGTCCGTGAAATATAGGCCCATGTAGCAATTGCCGTTTGAAATGCTTTGCTATTGCGGAAAGCTCTCAGGTGTCGGTCATCGATAATTATATACTCAACGATTTTACTGTGCGGTATTTCATTCGGAACAAACTTAATTGATTTTTTATTTGAGGGTACATGAACTTAAAGCTTTGATTCTTAAAGTCAAGCGTGTAATTCTAAATTAATTTTTATTCCGTCGCTCTTAGAAGCCGTTATCGGATAAGAATAACATTCTACATCTTTATTTTTACACAAATATACTGTATTTATTATAATTATGATTTTTATTCATTCTCTAGTACTTAAATTATAAGCAGTTGGTTTTAATCCACCCGTTTTTCTTCACCTATTAATAAATTATCAATCCTCAAAGAAATACATTAAAATCAAAAATAAAAACCAATATCATCCATTCGAATGCCTAATCTTCCGGAGATTCGGCTGTAAATACTTTAAGATTACCGTTCTTTGAGCCAATCACATGTCTTGAAAACAGATTCCCGGCAAAATAGTGTTGATAATTCAATCCCTATTGGACCACGAGAGTTCTCTTTTCAAATGCATAGAAAGGAAATTAAGCATCAGAGTATTGGTAAAAAAATTTTAAAACTTTTGAGAAAATATTTTAATCTTGCGTATTTTGCTGTTTAATTTGCTGAATATACTAATAAATATATATGTTGTTTTTAATGAATATTTAATTTTTTGGTACACAATTAGACATCAATTATCTTACAGAAAATAGATCTGGATTGAAATATGGGAAATGAGTTGGAAGGATGGATTTAAATATTTATTTTATTGCGTTAGTTTTAGAATGGGAAATCGTATTTAATTTCAATCAAAAATCGAACCTTTACTTACAACAATGGCAGAATAAACTGTGCGACTAAATTTTAAGGTAGCTAATGATGAGTTAGGCATTGGTGTCCGAGAGATTTGTCCATTTTTAAAGCCATACACGGAGGAAATTGTGAAAGAGGTTTAGAAAAAGCTGCAGTAATGATGAATATTTAGGGATGGATGAAGTTATTTCCTGCTAAAACACTTTAATTGCCAGTCTGTCAAAATGTCACAATCATTATTGAGCGATTTAGAAAGTGTTTGAAAATAGCTTGCTTGAGAAGGTACAGAATGGGAATAATTTTGAGCAGAGCAAAAACCGAGTATATTAACTAGAGCGGGTTGAACAGTTTAACAATATTGAATGTGCTTAGAACTAAGATGGTCAAAGTAGGAGGGAAAAGAAAAATAATGACATTAGGCTAAGATTCATAAAGATATTACCAATAAGTTAATGTATACAATCTAGAATAAGGTTATTAAGAGAAAATATATGCTAAAACTAAAAATGGGGCTTAATTTTGTGTGATGGAAAGAAAGGTTTATTGAGACAAGAGAAGAGGCGTACATTGAAGGCTTTTGCGACTTCATTGTGGAGAATAATGGAGAAACAATTGAATAAGAAACATAGAAAGCAACCGAGAAAATTTGATGCTGAGTATTTTGATTATCACTAAAGTTTTGAGTATTTAGGTAAAGGGGACAACATTATGCCAGCTAATTATGGAGAGAGGTATAGTGGAAATTTTGATTAGAATCAACTGAGGCAGGAAGTATGATTAATTGAATAGGGTTTAATTTTACTATGGGGTGTCATGTTGTGTAATATTAGATGACCATGACGGTAGGCGAGATCATGCCAATAAAATAGAAAGATAAAGATGCCATTTTTCCCACGAACGGTAAAGGATCAGAATAAAATTTTCCGACTGCGGTAGGGCGCAGTATAAAATGTTCGGGTGACGTTTAGTCTGGTGTGTATTCCCCCGACCACATACCCTGGTGGTGGTTAGCAGGGTAGTAAAAAAAATAATGAGGCCTTAAAGTATAGCAACTTTTAGCCAGGGCGTCCATCCAAAACCTTCATTAATCGGTAAAGTACTAGAAAAGCATTATGATCCCGAGTATATACCTAAACCTCATTAACCCTTTCAATTTCATTTAATATCCACACCCATCCCATCCTGTACATATTCTACATATTTTAAGACACGACGAATTTTCCTTACTGATGAACGAAAGGTTTCAAAATTCAAATCATAAGTTACAAAAATGAATTATACATGTAAATGTAGTATTTTACGGTAGCAAAGGCAGCATATTGACATTGGTTAAATCATTCATCCTATGTTAAGGTCAAGCGGTAAGCATATTTGACGGCCGAGGTCATTCTCAGGGTTATTCAAGCAGGAACTTACACAGAAATACTCAAAATGTAATTATTCACTCGTACCATATTAAATACATACACAAATTAATGTTTTTGTTACTTTTTGGAAGCCTTTATCACACTATTCTTATAATGAACATTAGTTTCTTGAGAGCGTATATTCCTTTACAAGCAAGCCCAGGTCATATTGATCCACAGAACGGAATTTACATCTCTAATTTGCAGAATGTATGCTAAGACCATATTTGTTTAATCTCCTGCAAAGCCAGTTCTAACAGGAATAAAAGGAGCAGATCTCTAACCTGTGATATGGCCGGCCCATCTGCGGAAACGCGGGAATATTGGTAGATGTAGTTGTCATAGGCGAAGGCATAGAGTATGCAGGCAGTGCGCATGAAAGGAATTGATTGGTACGAAGGATTCGTGCTTTTATTGCGCCGGGAAAAAAAAGAAGAATTCTCGCTAAGCGGTGAATTGCAATTGGCCCAAAGTCCATCGGGGTACTGGGGATTGAACGAAAAATATGCGGGAATGCGCAGGTAATTACGCAGCCGAGAAAGCAAGTCCTGCTGGAAATGCGATGCAATCTGTCTTTCGAGAAGACCAGTGAGGAAAAATACTTACATCTCTTAAAGTGCTAAATACGAATTGCCAAAATTCCCGTTTTCTAGTTGACTCTACTGACGCAAACGTTAATTCATTGGGAAACATAAAAGTGAATTTAATTTCAATCGACATTACAACTCAATACTAGTGGGCTTAGTTAAATTTGAAAATCTTTATGCGATCCGTTATATAACTAATCAATTAGATTACACATAAACGTATTCCATCGTTTTTCCACATGTACTCTTAGGTAAGGCAAATTATCAACGAGCAATGGCGAGATATTAATTATCTAATTGTGAACTTATAATTATCTAATTTTGAAGTTTTTTAATATAAGAATGTGTGCTTTTATTTGTAGACAAACTTTGTATCAAAGAAAACTCTTGTGTTTCTTGTCACTTTTATAAAGAACTATTGTAAGCACTTGAACAGTATGTAGTGACAAAATCTTAGCATTGCTAAAGCAAGACCCAAGCACTAGAGGAACAAGCAGCAAGTAAAAAAATGTTTGAGTATATCTTTTAAAAATTCCAAGAACTGCGGGAGATACCGCGGCAGGAACTTTAACGGAGTAATCCACGAGTGTTCATTTAAGTGCAGGGCAAAGAGAATGAATTATTCACCTCAACTGGGATGATTCGGAAGATTTTTACACATTTAAATCGTTGCTCAATAGTCTCGTTACAATTATTACCTGTTAATCAGCAATTTAAAGTAGGTTTTGGATTGACAGTGACTGAAAGTACACCTCTTAAATCTCAAATAATGAGTCAAGATGATTGAAAAACCTGAGAACGTCAAGTGGGCACTAGCATAATGTATTCTCTTCGTTATTAATTTCCATGGTATCTTGTCCTAACGAAACAAAAATAAACGTCAATATTATGAAACGTTCTCAAAAGGAACTTTCATGAATTTCCTTGTAATTTAGTGTATGGTATTAAGATATTGGATATAATTTTTAATTGCTACAATTCATATAACATTTATTTCAAACGCCCAGTAAAGCCTGCTGAATGCGACGAATGAGAGAGGCGAAGCATAAGTGGGAGAGAGGACCTCCGCGTTCTCTCTCCCTCCCTCCCTCCCCTACTACATCGATGGAATCCGAATCGTTTGACCGCTCCGTGGTAAATGAGCACCGGTCAACCAGGCTCCGAGCCGCGTGGAGCCGCCGCTCCGGATTTCCCAGAGGGCCAAGTGGCGGCCGCGTCATGATTGAAAAGCCTCGACGCGTGGCATCGCGTGGTCGAACGAAGGAAACCCTTGAAACGCTCCCTTGCGTTCATCGCGAGGGAAAAGGACTTGGGAAGGGGAGCGAAAATCTTCCTGAGAACATTGCTACCCGCTCAATTCCCTCATGCACTGCCAAGTATTCATTTTTCTCTTTGGCTACTTTTTTACATTTCAATCTAGGATTTCGTAGGGTCAAGTGTTTGTGGATGAACCTCTGGGAATCGTATCCATCTACACCACCCTATGTGTACTCATATCCTGATATAATCGTTCTGTTTTGACGCGGGAAAATGAATCGGAGGTTGACCATTTGTAAGCATCTTTTTGTGATTGGGAACACAAAGAATTCAGCATACGTTTTAGGACTTATATTTTATCCGCAATTTTATGCCTAATAAAATCATCAACTTTGGTCTTATTTTTTCTTCAATGATCTTGGTTTGGAGATTTGAGGCTTAAAAAGTATTCGCGCACTGGAATACGAAAATAGTATTTCGGTTTAATTCTCGTAGAGCAAGCGAAATGCTTGGCAGGTCATGCCCGATGGCGTGCAAATACACACCTTGGTGGTTTAACATGCTAGATAAGATGAGTCCCTTTTTGGCGTAGGAATCAATATGGAGAAAGCATCAATCTGTACGATAACTTCATTAGAGTGCTCACCTTCGTTGAAGTTATGTTGTCAATTAAATGGATACAATTCTCAAAATATTGTAAGTATTGCGCTAATATAGTTAAAAAAGGTAGAGGTCAGATATGGGTGCATAAAATATTAGGATACGTTCCTTAAATTAACCTGAGATAAATTTAAAAAAATGGAAAACCATATTGACCAAATATTAGCATTTTTTACAAGAGAGAAAATTTAATATCAACCAGTTTTCCATTTATTTGATCATCTTCAGATTATGATCCAGCTGAAGGTGAATGAGTGCATTAAAACTGGGCGACTTTAAATATTGAAAACAGCAATTATTTCGTCATTGTGTTCCAATTTCGCGGAATCACGCCTTGAAATCCGTAACATTATACTAAAAAACATTGATAATGTGGGTGATACTATCTTTTTTGAATTAACAATGGAGATCAGCATTGGAAAGCATAATGATCCAGGAAAGGCGGAGGAAATGGAATAACTATTTATATAAAATTCGAGATCCAAAATAGATTAGAACTTTATGCATGAGATATGGGAAAACAACAAACACAACATGAAAGAAGCAGCAAAAGAAGCAGTTTATGTAAAGTGCAGAAAGTAAAGACCTTTAGGTATTTGAAGGAAAGTGTCGCCACGAAGGACAAGTCCTGTTCCAAGGAAATCAAATCAAGAATAGCCATGGCAATAGACAGATTCAATGATAAAAAGAAACTACTCTGCCTTTGCCTTTGAAAAAGGAACTGAGGTTGAGTTTGGCAAGATGCAGCGCTTGCAGTGTTATTTGGTATGGAGCTTAGACAAGGACGTAGTGAAAAGATAAATTGAAAAGAAGAGAGGATTTCGGAATGTGAATATAGAGGAGGTTGGAGGAAAGTAGAAAATATTGAATAAAGAATGAGGTGGTGTAACGAAGGATTGGGCAAGAGAGACAGTAAGTAAAGATAATCAATGCAAGGAAGGTAAATTGGTTAGGGAATTTTAATATTAGGAAGTATACTTGAATTGCAGTCTGAGTTTGAGGGAACGATAGAGGGGATGAGAGGGTGAGGGAGGAAGAGTTGATGGATATGGTTCAAATTTGTGGAAAGAATAAAAATTTGTTAAGTCAGAGTTGCTGGAAAATCTATTGGGGCGGGAAGAGGAGAGTAGGGTGGATGTAAAAAAAATTCGAATCCACATCGCTTTGATGGCCAGTCACCGGTGTTTGCTTCTGAAAAGGAGACAGCAGTCGGGGAATCCAGCGTGCTGGCATCTTTGATATGTGCATTTCTTAGTGCATGAAAATTCCGCACACTGCCGTTGCTAAGATCAGTCTTATTCATGATCATTTGGATGGGTGCTTTTCGTTCTATAATATAAGGAAAAAATCGCTCCTTCACTGTGGCAACATCGTCCGTCAGTGATGGTTTTCGAATTTTTGCATCACTTGTGAGGGGCATGTGGCCAGTTTGAAAATTCCTTTTCTATCCCACAACTGCGTCAAATAATGACGGGCTATCATTTCCAGTAACAGCCATCATTTCACTGTGGATTTGTCGGGCAATATACCCTTTCAAATGAAGGCACATAATCACACTACAAACCGCTATCTTCTCCATACTTCGAGTTATTTCAATCTATAGTATCCTGAAAGGAATACAAATCAACATTAACTGCCGCCATTCATAAAACTATGAACATAAGGATAATTTAATATGCAGAATAAAGAGACTGTTTTAGCCGTTACTCTGTGGAATTTTTCCATCGTATAGAAAGAAAGAAAACACAGCAATTCCACATTTATACTTTATTCAGACGACCATGGTTTCACCACTGCGTGGCATCTTCAGGTGAAGGCATACATAGTAGAGGGCAACGGATACACCACGAAATTAATAGACACACTTTACAAAAGAAAGCAGACACAAATAGCCATGAAGGGGATATATAACAATAAACCCCAAGGAAACGAGAAGGAAGACGGATCCAAGTGGCGGAGACTACCTTTCCTTGGGAATATATCACACAAAATCCAAAGATTACTCCCCCGGGAAAAATCAAAGCCGCCTTCTACAACAGACAGACACTAAAAGACATCCTGGGATCCAACAAAGACAAAATACACAAAATGGAACAAAGCGGAGTTTACGAGCTCCGCTGCGATGACTGTAACGCAATATATATTGGACAGACTGGGAGAACATTCAACATCAGTACCAAAGAACACTTAGCTTGCTTCACAAACAACAAGCACACATCCCAATTTGCAAATCATCTACTAACACACAAGCACCACAGTAAATTTATCCCCAACATCTTACACATAGAGAAAAAAGGTACAAGGTTAGATGCACTGGAAGAGTTGGAAATAATCACCCGCAAGAATTCTAAAGAAACCCACCTGGTCAATGAGATTTTGTACCCTTCCCGTTCCCCTCTCTTATGCCTCCCATTACCAAACCATTCCCCCTTAACCTCGCAAAGCCTTCAAACCCCCTCTGAGTGGCCTAAGACCTCTCCCACTCATACCCATTACCCAGACTCCTCCCCCCTCCCTCCTCCGTTCTCCCCAATCCACCCCCCCTCCCTGACTGTGTATATATACCCGCCCTCTACTATGTATGCCTTCACCTGAAGATGCCACGCAGTGGTGAAACCATGGTCGTCTGAATAAAGTGTAAATGTGGAATTGCTGTGTTTTCTTTCTTTCTATATGCAGAATAAATTTTATCTAGATATCTCGGTTAATTCTAGGCATTAATTACTTAAAAACCAAACCTTCACATACATATTCATATATTTCTCAGGAGTTCTAATATAATATAATATCTTGGTCTGTTAATTCTTTCCTGGCTTATTTGTCTTTTGTATTTCATCCTTGAATGTCTTGGAGCTATTTTAGTGTAAATTCTCTTACACGGCTCGCAGTCATCATTTTTAAGTAATCCTCCAATTAGTTATCACCCGGGGTAATTTTAACTACTTAAAGGTAATCTTCTCAACTTCCTTGGGTGAATGTGCACTTTTCCTGGGTCAACGTCAGTTATGCTGTTGCATGTAAAACTGTCTTAGGTTAAGATGACGAAGTTGCCCGTGAGAGACGTGATGTTTGTGAAACCACACACTTCTATTCGTTAAAATCTGTTTATTTATCTAAATATAAATATTTCCTGGTCTCACGATGAATAATGATATATCTACAGATTATTTTCACATTTTTTTCTCGAAATTTATTCAATTCCCGATCTTATAACGGATAACAGTTTGTGGAGAAATATTGGTACCGTCCCAGCCTCTTGCAATTTGTTCATCTTCATAATACACTTTAATTTGTCCTCGTTCTTTTTGATGATATTCAATGACAATCTTCTAAGTAGTTTGTTATACCTTGTTTCATTTGAATGAAATTTTCCATTGCATTTTGCGATCATCAGCACAGGGAGTCACAACGTAGATTCTTCTTCTTCACAAACATGTTGATTAGCTAGTTTTCTACCTCTTTGACAACATTTGTTGTCCCTCCTTAACGACTTCGTTCACTTCCCGTCGATATCTCTTCCTTAATGGTTTCACTTATAACCAATTTCTCCACCCCATAATAATCAACTGTAAGACTTGTCTTTGCTTTGAATGTTTGTGTATTCTTCACAGTCTTCTTTTAAATTTTCAAATTTCAGTTCCACATTCAGGAGCCGAGTTTTCGCGGCAATTGAATGGTTTTTATAATCGTTGCCATGGTGGTTAAAATTTATTCTTCATATTAAATGGTCCTTACACATTGCTATCATTACCGTGCTGTATTTGTCAGACATCTTTATTAGAGGGTTTTTAAAAGTAGTTAAAAAAAGGTAGTGCAATTTCACCCTCCTCGATTTGCATTCATGTGCCTTCCATTTACTCTTATACTTCCGTCAACGTTCGCATAATACTCTTCTAAGCAATATTTTATGCAAATCGCGAATAGCAATTGCCACTGCATGTAAAAATACATTTTTTTTCAAAAATTTTACCGATATTTCAACTTTTCTGTTGTCGTTTTAGAACACCGAATACATTTCAAAGTTTTATCTGATACGCAAATACGATTATGGATTACCCTTTTGTGTTTTTTTTGAAGAATTTTTGATTTTCTCTCAATGCAGTTTTGTCATATTTTTCCGTCTCCATGGAGTCGATCACTTCTTTCTCAACTAACCCCATTCCTTGTCTGAATTGGCTGATCAAGAAATTTTGGGCAGATTCATTGTTTAATAAAATATTAGTGATGTAGCCGTACTATTCAAACTTTCATATTTGTTTATTAAATAGCATTATTAAAGATTTTCTGGTTTTTTCCTCTTTCATTAGGAATAATTATTTCTTTCCTTTGTCATTACTTTCCTCAGCCAATTATCTTTTAGATAAGTTTTAATCCGGGTTAAAATTGTGTAGTACATTGTCTACCTTCTGTTACAGTCTATCACTACATTATTGTAGTCAATACAGGCATTAAGTTTGTTAAATTTATAGAGTATGAATTATCAAATTAATAGAAATTAATAGAACACAAATCATGGATTATAAAGTAAAAAATTAAATTTGATATTACATTAAATAATATCAATACACATTATTATACGCATTATCATACATATTATCTCCTACATACCTGTATTATCAACAACTTTAAAGCCCAAGTATAGAAGTATGTTTTCCAATGAATTTTGGCTTCAAAGCTTCAATTGTGTGATAAAAGTGAAAATGAAATTTAGCAAATATTTTACAAATTAAATGATCGGAGTATCATTAGCTCTCCGAATTTTAATTGATGGTCACCGAAGGACAGTAAATACTCTTAGAGTAAGCGGTTTCCAGAAAATAAACTATTTCTCAAAAAATTAAAATATTAATGTTCTTTTCTATTTCATTGCTTGACAACGACGCGATGAAATGAAATTAACTGGCACATCAGAGATGTAAACAATGAACAATGTGAAGTGAATTCTATGCTGAGTCGTTAATTGAAGACGTATAAAAAGGTACTCATTATTTAAGAAGGCAAATGAAAGAGGCACTTACAAGATTACAATTGACAAGAACCATAATAGGAATAACTTAGTAAGTCACCTAAAACAAACCCTGAAACAGTTTGTCAAACTTTTACGTTTATCTGAGGTTTGAACTTCCCAACAAACTCCAAGAAACTGTCAGATGGTGTTAGTAATGGCTTTTACGAAGATTTAATGGTATCTCAATGAAGAAACGCCAAGGTAGCTAAGCACATGCTACTTGAAATGATCGACGTTTTATTTTACCAATGTACAATAGACAAGAACCATTATTTACCAGTTCCAGTAAATGTTTAGCTTCAAAGCTTTAGTAGCTTATAGTGGGGTTTTAATTATTTTTAATAGAAAAATTGTATTCAGTATAGTGTCCATAAATTTTTCACTGATACAAATGTTTAAATAGGTACTCAACTAGATTTCTGAATTGTATCGCAGCTTTTATGGTTCCTTCCAAGCCAAATATTTTTCAAGCCGTCATCATCCAGCGAAATATTGATAAATTTGTTAATTTGAACAAATTAGAGTTTGAAATAATGCTTAATGTTTTGAAAGAACACTTTAACTACATGTGACTTTAGGGGTGGCCCCACCTCTTTCCTGGCTGGCCTTGTATACAACATTGCCTTGTGTATAACATTCCCCATCAAACTTTCCAGTCCTGTATAACATCTCTTAGAATGATGGAGTTCAATTCTATAAGTGATTGTGGTTCATTTTGTTTCTTCCTTTTTCGTAAACCAATGATCCTTTTAGCGAGTGAAAATACCATTTGTGTAGAACTATGTTTTACGCTAGTATTTATATGGGCTACCATTTCTTCTGAATGTTTTTCTTGAATGTTTTTTCCCCATTTTCCTAACCTTTAAGACATCCTTCCTCTCCCTTATCCTTTACCCATCCCACCTGGTGCTTGCGCCCCCTGCCACACACTTTTTAGTGGCTCGCAGAGTATAAATGTAGTAATATATGAGAAAATGAGCGCATTGAAAAGACATAGAAAATGCTAACTGGGGCATCATTTATTTTTCTCATCCTCGATTGCCGTATGTGTGTACGTCAGTCAGACTATTCCCTTTGGATCCACAACGAACTACCCTGGCATTCAGATCAGCCTTAAAAAATGAGTTGGTATCGAATTACCCCAGAAGTGTTTTCACATGATCACCTTTACATTGATGCAAGTGCAATTTGAACACGTTCATTTGATTGAAATGAAATAAGCCTCCCTGAAATAAATGGAAAAGAAAAATCCGGGACTCAGTATGACGAAAAATACGACTATACGGTCTGTAATGACAGACGGTCTCCCCGAACGCTCATCGTCGTGTGTGTTCCCCCTCCCCATGTTGAAGTTGCGACACCACCGCCGAACAGACGACTCGTCCATTACATTGTCTCCATACACCTCCTTTAATTGGCGATGAATATCACATGGGCGAACGTTTCTTGCATTGAGGAATTTAATCACTGCCCTCACTTCACAACTGGCGGCGTTCTCAATTTTTTTAAACATTGTAAACAATCACAGAAACAACACAGGCAATGCTAGCGTCACGCAACTTGGCTCAGAGAAGGCAGACAAGCCACTGAAGCTATCTGACCTCGTCCAGCGGCTACTCGCGTCGTCAGCACTTCATGCGGCACGAACGGGTACTACTTTCCGGATGACCCTCGTATATTGTTCACCAAAAGCCTAGCAGTAGTATTAAGGGGAGGCGACCGACAGCTGAGGTCATTTGCGCCATTAGGGATGGACGGTAAAGGACGAAGAGTGGAGAGAAACCCGGCGTCGGCATTACCCTACTCTTAACGAAAGGAACCAAGTGGTCCACAGCGTCCCTTCCGACGGACGTCGTACTCACTCAAAAGTTCTCTCTACAGAGTGGAGAACTAAAGAAGGGATCCGGTATACCACTGAAAAATATTTGTTGTGTCCAGGATTTGAACCCGGGCCCTCTCGGCGGGAAGCCTGTGCGTTAGCCGCCGCAGTATCCTCATCCCACTAAAAGCGTTGGCGATACATTGGATAGGTTTGAAACTGATGATTTTCTCTGAAGAGTTCTAACGTGGGCTTTGTTGCATTATTGTTCAAAAGAGGAAAATATTTATTTGGAAAAATGTGTCACTAACTTTCATTTAATTGCTGACAATTTTGTAAAAGGGATACACTTTAACATCTTGAAATACCGTGGAACTTAGTAGGAAAATACTAATGTAATTCTCACAATGACCATATTCGCCATGGGATCGTGTTCACGGACGATTTAAAGCCCTTCCAAAAATAATAGTTTTAGCAAGATAAGTTTGAAAAACGTTTATTTTGAATGAATGTTTAAAATTGACTTGCTGATTCATTAAAATTCCATAATTTGTTGATAACTATGATCATCATTTGAAAAATTCTAAATTTCAATGCCAAACGTTATGTATACATATCAATTATTAATAAATATATCTGGTTTTTGAATTCCTTGTCATTAATAATAAAATCTACCTTCTCGTAGAGTTAATAATAGAAAAAGGAATGAAGCACGATGAAAACGTCATCCCCATATCATCTCACCCATTCCGCATTGCAGGCAACTGGCAACCAGTCGTCGGGCGATCTACCAAATTAAACTCCGAAGGCAATTCGGAGCTCGAAATATTTTGGTCTTGATTCGAGGAAGTAGGGATAGGCTCACATTACGACCCATTGATTCCATCGCGAAAAGATATAAAAATTTAAGAACGAGGGTGATTCGAAGTGATTTGGTATTCGATGAAAGAGTGAAAGTCCAAGGTTATGTTGCTTGAGGATTCGTTGGGTGTAAGATAAATCTCTGATGGCGAAGAAGAGTCGTTCTGATGGAGACATTCGAAATGATGGCATTTGCCGGAGTGTGTAAAAGAATTCAAGGCTGCTCCTTCCTAACTGTAATTTTGTTTGCGGTCCCCGTGCAGGGCGAAAAATATTCGTCTATAAATACCATTCACTACATTCACATATATACTAATTGCAAATATAGAGACAAAGTAAATATCTCATCAACAAAAATATATTAGATACAGTGACTTTTAAGTGATACAGAGCGAGTAAGCCTACGCTTGCGTACTTATAATTGTTAAAAGTAATGCAATTTTATGCTGGTAACCCAATATCTTTCATAAGATTGGGAATACACTGATAGTAGGCACATAAAACTAGCATTTATCGATTAATTTGCAGGGATGGAATAAAAAAGTTTTAACCAAATCGCAATCGTATGTACTAATTATACCCACGCGTATAGTATGCAACTGAAATGATTGAAATATTCCCTTACGGCTTTACTCTTATAAAAAAGAGCAGGGCTACATTCAACATAAATGACATGATACCAACATTAAGGAACCTAAACTTTCGATTCCCGATTCACAAAGGTTAGTGCATTCAGCTTAATTTTTATTTATTTTGTAGGTATTTAGCGGTACAGTCATGATAAAAGAAACGAAAATTATCGACTTGGCCGTCCATTGTAAAACACACGACAGATTTTGCTCTGTATTCCGTCAAAGAAGATAAAGCTGAACGATTTTTAACGTTTACTCAAACTAGCATAAAATATATATTTTGAATAAAATAAAAAGTATTACATGGGATCCCTTTATGAATCTCACTAAATTATTTAAAAAAATTACCAAATTTGTGAATTTGTTTGATTAGCTTTTTTTCAGCCATCAACCTCATCGTCCGCAGTACAATGTTGTGAGGATGACTGAATTTTAGCTGGCCCTTCCAAGTACGAAGGCTGTTCAAATTTAACTTCCGATTGGGCCATAAAAATTAATGTTACCATAGCCACATGGCGGATGCGCAGTATTCCCCAACAACAATGAATTTCATTATCCTCTTCTCTGCCCTCCCTGGGCCTAATTTTCTCCAGCAGTACTGAATGAAACATGGAGCTTTTGAAATAATAAATTTAACATTGCCTTTGCTGAGTATTTTTATAATTTAATTTTTTTAACCAATTTAACATTTCCAAAATGAAATCATCAAACGTAAGTGTTTCCTATTACCAAACAATTTCTTGATGTCTTGTTTTAGACACGGTATTTTCCGTCTCCAACACCATTTTCAATCTAAACATTCTACTTTGCCTTTTATCTTCCTTTTTGGGTCATAATGTATTTATTTTCAAGCCGTAAAAACCTTTAATTCGTCTCAGAAAACATCGGTTAGAGTATAGAAAAACTCAGAAAGATATCTCTTCTATATATCAGGAGATATCTTACACATATTCTTAATCCGTAACCTCATTAGTATTAACGGTACGGTATTATGGTAACGCAAATGCCGTAAGTTAGAAAACCCAGGATAAAATAGCTCTTTCCATATAAAATCAAAAAACATTTCCATTATGCGTCAAAAATGGTAATGTTAAATCTACCGCTCAAGTCTAGCTATTCCGAGTCAAATAATCAACCCACGTTGCTTACCAAAAAAACAGATTCAACGAAACCGCATCAATAATAAAGTTTGCCGGCAAAACAAACATGTTTTATTTAACGGTATAATATTTCGATCGATAAAATTGAGGCTATAACGTGCACTCATAGAAAGAGCAAGCCTTATGATATTAAAGTATATTAACTTACATAAAAATAAATACTAGATATTCAATTGTTCCCGGCTCAACTTTGTCGAAGTTTATGTTTATTAAATAAAGAATACAATGTATCTTTCCACTGTCCTTTATTCACGTACAACTAGTTCCAACGCTCAGGACAGTGGAAAGATACATTGTATTATTTATTTATTTAAATAATAAATGTTAGCTTCAAACAAGAAATGCGTAAGTAGGGTATTTTTGATTCCAGCTAACCTTTATCTTGATAGATATTGTTTTTACTTGAAAAGCATAAAGCAAACGCGTGGCAGCCCTATAAACTATTCTTCTTGCTTGAACGAGTATTTATAGTATATATTGCATACTTTAATATACGTACACACTTTTTGCTCATTCCGAATTACCTTCATTATATCTCCTACCTTTTGCAAACTTCCTTTGTACGTATGTGTATCCGCATAGACTATTTTCTTCATCAGTGTCCACAGCCTCGTATCATAAGTCTATATTGTACTTTAATCGGTTGTTGTCCTAGACCAAGTTTCGTAGCTATTATAGATAGCTCTCTGCGAAATTGTTCATTATAGTTTCAGCATGTTTCACCAGCATCAATTTCTTCTTCCCTTAAAATACTTCAAATAGGTATTCTTTTAATTCCTTTGCCACGATTTCCATTACTTTCTTAATTTACGCCCACTCATATTTGCACAATTCCATTCCTTCGATAGTTTCTCTCCTAATTTTAAGTTCAGCTTATTATTTATCATTCCAAATATCTCATTAATGAAATTTTCTTTACTCCATTCTACTCATATCGTTAGCATTCATATGTGAGTGTCCACAAACTCATTTTTGACTCTTTAATATAAGTTCATCTACACTCTTTTCTAAATCCTAGAGTCTTATTTCGACCGCTGTGATTACTGCGCAGGGGTGGGTAGCTCAGTAAATCTGCACTTGAACACGTGGGAAAATAAGGCAAATCAGGAATTTTGCTCAGTGTTCCTATTCTAAGTCCTGAAGAATATGTATAAATTTCCCTAAATTCTCACGCCTTTGTACAATTTTTTTCGGGTCCTGAAATCCCATATCCCGAAAAATATGTACAAACACGATTAAAAAACTAAAACATTAATTTCTTTGTGGGCATACACAATGACATTTACCCGTCAGAAATGTTTTTATAGTGCTGACATAAACTGTCTTATTAGTCAGAACGTATTAGAGAAAGGAAAAATGTGTTCATAAAAACTATATTTGTTTGCAAATGTATGTGTCATCTTTATCTGTTATGATGCTTAAATTATTATGATGCCAGATTATACCCGTATCTAAGCATCAACGACAGAAAATAGACAAAACCTCAGAGTCCGAATATTTGTGATTTTTCGGACGCTAGAGATTCACAGAAAATCACAGAGAAAGAAACCGCAAATTGTCTCGCCCTCTTTTACCCAATCGGTTATCTTTCACTTTCAGGCAGTATTTTAGATTTTTAATTAACTTGGTTGCCCTTATATTCCTCAATACAGTGGTTAAAGTGTTTGGAAATTCCTTTTTTTAATCAAACGGAAATAAATAATATTTGAAATTCCTTTCTATTAATTTTCTCTTTAGAGCTAAGGGATCAAGAGTTTTCCTCTCCGTCTTCATTCCAGTACTGTTGCTTTTCAATTGAATTGTCTTTTCATTTATCATATATATTTTTTAGGGTCTATAATCTTCATTCAGCATATTATGGTCAAAACCAGATGATATCAATTTCTATTGTTTGGTAATATTTGATCTTATTCCTTCCAACATTAATTCCTAAGGTTTTTTCTCAATTTTGATATCGAGTAGTTTTTGTAACAAGATATGATTATCCATTTTGATTTCTCGACTTATGCCAAACTGTGGCCTAATCATTTTTATTGTGTCCCATTTTTAGCGCTTAATTGAAATTATACTTTTGAGGAAAAATGATGGGAAAAAATGAAAATAATTTTATCAAAAGCTGCCAACGAAATTATAGGAACTGTAAACTAGAAAGGTGCAAAAAATCATGGATTACGGACGAGATGATTAGAAAGAAAGACAATAGAAGAAAATGGAAAAATGTAAATCTGGACTTAGATATAAGAAAGCATGAAGAGCTAAATAATAAATTGCGACGGGTAATAAATATAGTGAAAGAAACGTAGACGCAATGCGAGGACGTGGAAAGTTGCAGAGGAAGGGTGAAATTAGGGCACTATACAAGAAATTGAAATACCTTTCACGGAGAAAGAAGGGGAAAATATTGGAAACAATAAAAGTCATATCAAAGGAAAATATTAGTTGAACCGATTGAGGAAGTGCTAGGTATGTTGTACGAGGAGAGGGGACTGTTGGGAGAAATCTTGAGGAGGCAGAAAAATGGATGAAGGGTATATTGATCGGTAGCGGGATGTTGAAGACTATGATAGAGGGGGGAATGTTAGGTAAACGAAGAAGGGGCAGGGATGGAATAGGGATGTTTGAATCGATGTTGGGAGAAAGGAATAACCTGGAGATGAAGAGCGGCATGAGTAGGATGTTGTTGGGTTTTGTTGGTGGAGAGAGGCAATCAAATTGTCGTTGTTCCGTTTTCAAGCTTGTTTCCATGCAGAAACCTACCTCAGCCGGTAGATTACCTAAAATAACAATAATCCAAATTATCTGAATTATTTTCGGTTTATTTTACAATTATTTCGCTTCCTCTCTGAACGTCTGGCATGGCTCTCCATTCTACCTCCTTACATTATGTTCACTTCCTTATGCATGCCTTTTTCTGATTCTGAAATCCTTTTACGGCCCAGAATTCCCGTCCAAATCCTATTGCATTCACTTACCCTGTTTCTTAATTATTATTATTATTATTTAGTTCACATTTGTTTTTGAATTTGTATTTTCGTTTTATCTAATGAGTCTTGGAGTAAATTTATATCTTTCTCTCTGCCATTACCGTAATTACATTTTCTCTTCTTATAATTTCCCATTTCTCTGTTTTATCTCCCATTTATATTATTTTATCAGCAGTATTTATTTTTTCGTTCCGATTTCTTTGATAAAAATCTGTTTTAAGTTTTTGTTCCACAAAAATATTCTCACATAAATAGAATCAATATGTAAGTTTTTATTTAATTTCTGTTAAACGGTGCTGTCATATTTTACATTTTAAGACTGATTTTAAGCCAAAGTATGCAAATGGTTGATCGTCTACTAGTAAATTAATAGCATTCAAATAATTGCTCTATCTTTTTCGATATTTCAAAGCGTTTGAAACTCCTCTCTTCAAGATTTGCATCCAGGAACAGTCCCGTTGATTTAGTCGAAAAATGTTGAAAGAAAAAAACTGCGGAATTAGTGAGTAAGTGATAAAGGAATAAGGACTAGGATTAAAGGGGTACAGTTGTCCCTCACTAATACGGTAAAATTCTTGCTCCGAAGTGAAAGTAGCTCGAGGAAACAAATGAAATAAATAGGAAAGGAGCAGGAAGAGGAATTAAAGTCATTCGTTTAGAGATTGTGATGTTGAAATGAGGAACATGGCAACCAAGCGCAATCCTCGAAAAGTCGTCCTTAGCATCCCCCCTCGCCTATCTCCCTGAATGATATACTCGGGGGGTGCGAAATGGATACCGGTGAAACTTCTACTTTTTTTTTGTCTAATATTCATGTGTAGGATATAATACCGTAAATTCGTAGGAAGTAATGATTTCTAAAATACGGGGATATATGTATTAAAATGTATTTGGGGGAATCAACTATGGTGAATAATATCGGCCAGAATAGCAAATAACTTAAAACATTTTTTCGATGAAAATTAAAATGCATACTTTTGAGTCTTTCAATCAATAGTTAACCGATCACCACTGAATTTAGTGGTCAGAGTGAGGATTCTTAAAAATCACGTATAAAATATTAATTCATTATCCCTAATTTATTTTTCCATTTTTTTAACTGAAAACTTTTACTTCTGTGTGTAATTACTTCATTTGTAAATAATAAGAAATTATTCCCTAAAAACGAGAAATAAACTCAGCTCTCGTGTATCTTGTGCTATATAATCTACATTTAAAATATTCCAGTAGCCAGAGAAATGTATAATTTTGTGTTGGCGAATTCATTATAAAATCAATTGAAATAAATAATACAGTTAGATTGATAAATAACAGTGCAATGAGCACATAATATTCATAGTTTTAATTTAGAAATTCCTTAATAAAATCAGATACTTATTAGTTTTCTATGCTTTAGGATATGTTTTCCTTCCAAATTTCCTGTACCAATTTTTTTAATCCATACAAAAATATGCTGAAATTACAATTTTACTTTGCTCTAATATATTCATGACTGTGGTATGTGTCAAGTATATAAAAGAATGTTTACGTAGCGTATTTCCACTATTAATTCATTATGCAATACATTTTTTTTTAAGAAATTTATTCTAAAGTCTTTGACATGAAGGACAAATTAAAAATAAATGTTGATTACAAATCATGAAATTGATTGGAAAAAAATAAACAAGCATCATCAATGAATTTGAACAAAATGATCAGTGGATACGAATTGCGTCGGATTCGGGAATTCTTCGGCTACGATTTTGACTTTTGGTTTTCAGTGCAATAATAAAATGATAGAAGTAAAATCTTCTTAACCTTCGGTGCCAATTTTAATGGATGAAGAGTGGAACAATGTAACCTTCAATTATCGGAAAGTATGCAAAGAAGGCCATAAGTAGTTTTATGTAATTGCACAGTTTACACCCCGGTTTTCCGTTCTCCGTATTTTCTTTTTTTAATTACTTTTTAAGTATTTGTCGTAGTCAAAATGGTAAAATATTGAATTTTCTCCGCAAATAGTGGCATTGGATAATATATTGTAAGCTAAATGATCGCAAATATTATTCCTTAAATCATTTTTCAAGTGAAGAATTTTGTGACATAAATAATTACGATAATTTTGCCGTTTAGTGAGTAAACCCTGCAACGCATAACTTACTGTGTATTTAGAATCCTCGTATTTAACAACGCACTGAGGTTAAATACCTTAGCATTCGTTTTCTTCAAGTCATATGAGCTAATGTATCACATTAGGTTGTTTTTTTTAATATACCAGAAATATTCTTTTCCCAATACTGCTCACTATCGTTTTTATTTAATCTTAAAATGTAAATGGAATACGAGAATTGTAAATGTTAACAATATATTCGAGGAACAGAATACAAATTTTCTCGTAATTCCCTTATACTAATTGAAACAGACAACATTGTAGTAACTTATTATAATAGCATTTCAATTTATTTGAACTGGCTTGTCATAACGGAAATTTGTTGAAGCTTTTTTTTGCCAAAAAGTGTAAACCTCGAACCTTCTTAAGAAGGGTACGGATTGAGAGTTATGATCCTTTCTCTTTTATCAGAGAAAGCGAAGAGCAGAGAAAATAAAAAAAATGTACCACCCCCATAAATGCCTTTTGTACGCAATTCGGTTGACGGGACACTGCAGTGGTGAAGGATTCAAATAGCGCTCATGCGAGCGGAAGAAAAGGCAACGATAAATATTACTGGAAACTGCTGGTGGACGTCTTGGAGGAGAAAAGGGAGACGTAAAAAATGAATTGCGATATCTCCAATGCAAAGGGTAGGCATGGTCAAATATCTGCAAATCCGTTCACTCCGACTCTGGAGGAGAAAAACAACTTTTGCGACGCGGAGGTCTTTGGATGTGAGAGTAGTCTTGAGAAAGAGAAGGAAGACGACCATTCCTCAAAAAAAAAAAGTGCAGAAATTTAAAAGGGTACTTCCTAGTAATATTACTATTGATTATGTCACCTTGGCTGAAATTAATAATGCCAGTTTGGTTTAATTAAAAAGAAAAAAGTTTTAATAAAATCTTGGATCAAATTTTAAAGTCATATGCGCGAAACCAACCTACAACTAGAAAATGTACTCAACCTTACACATATCATGAAAGAATTATTTGAATTCAAATAATCATTCGCTCCACTTTAAGCATCACAAAATAAATGACATCAGACCATTGGTTTAAGTTACAAGGTTATTTTTTATGAATTCCAGGGATGAACTAATTCTTGAATGAATTTCATTAGCAATTTGCTTCTTTTTAAACCCCGACCTCTCACTGGGAGATAACGTATCTACAACCAGTTTAGTTAAATGATTTCCTTTAAGAGTTCCTGACATTAAAACATGTAAAGTAGATAATTTTAGACTTTTAGGTACGTTGCCGAAGGCATGAAATTATGTTGGATGGAGCCATAACAGCCATTCCGGGCCAACTTGGATATATTATTCGTGCTTACCCAAATCCATATAAAAGATTTCGTCGTCATCTCCTAAAAAATCCATTTTATGCCTTATATACATAGAGAAATGACTCATTAACCAGGTCATAAATGCTGATGACCTGAATTAGCCTTGGTGAATTTTTGATCTGCAGGAACGATGGGAATTCACTAGAGTCTAGCATTAGACGTCATTTGGTCAGATGACCCGTAGAAGTATTGCAAATTTCATGAAAAATATATATTGAGTTTACAACCATTTTTATCATATACGTGAGATACTCGGGTATACAATGTATGTAATGAAACTAGTGTTATTACAATGGATTATTTGTGTACTACCCGTTTTCATTCAGTCTTTTTTAAAAGATAAGGCCTTAATAGTAAACTCAAGCGCATCAGACAATGCTGCATAATTTTTCCACCATAGTTATCTAATCTTCCCTATTTAAAGAGTTAACCTGGTTGCCTGCCTCTATTCCTATTCCGTGTTATCCACTTCGTTCCTACTAATTCTAAAACAAATTGTGAGCCAAAAAAATTGCACTACCTTAATTTCTGTCGTCAAAAAGCGAGCTATCTTTGACATTTTGATCATAAGGCTTATCGTTAAAAAATTCTTCTTATTAGTTAAACAGAGGCAAGATTTCAATTTGCTTCTATCATTCTTTTTCCGAGAGTATAAAAATATCTGTAAAGTCCACTGAATCTTAAGAGCAGGATAGAGATCGTGGACATTTTTCGATAATGTTGTTGTGGAAGGGTGGAGGAGGAAAAACTGCCAGACTCTGAAATGGAAGGGGAGGGAAAACATAAAGAGTGAAAAATAAATCATGATTAAGTCCTTTGTGCGTCAAATAAAACATGCCTATTATCATTGCTTGGATTCATTGCGAGTAAACTAATTAGTAGTTTTGTTGAAAAAATAAAGATCAAATGATGTCAAAGACAACGTCTAGTTTTAAATACGAGCCACGATAATATTTGTTTGTTTGCCTTTGTAAAAACGAGTAGGATTTCAGTTGATTTTCCAACTTCAATTTTAGATATTATTTATTTTCTTTAATATTCTCATTCCGTCTAAAGAATTAAATGTCCTCAAGCACGAATCGCTAAATATATTTTCTCAAATAAGAAGGCTCTCATTTGCAGTAAATCTTTTGTTAAACTTCGCTCATCCGAAATTAAACTTGGCAATATGGTCGCTTCCCATTAGATAATTAAAAAATTTCTTTTTAGAACTTTGATGATGCAGCTCATGAAGTCCGTATTGCCGTTGTGATTACTCATTTAGCATCATCCCGTCCGTACCCCTACACTTTTCTTTTTCCATTCATCATTTCAAAAATGGGGATGATTATCTTTGCCAGATATTATTTTTATTTTTACCAATTGATTGCTCCAAAAAATGAATATCATTCATACGTTGAGGATTGGAATAGTACAACGTTTTTAATGCCCATTTACCCGACTGCATTGCTAATAACGCGTGTACCTGCATTTGGCTAAAATATTTATACACACGTACTTCGTGAATTCTGTCGCAGCGAAGATCTGTCCAGGAAAATTATTAACGACTTTTAATAACCGTAGTTAATGGATAACTGTCTTTATACTCGTGTATTTTGTCGCCATCTTGGTTCTATTTATTAATAATATTTTCATTGTTTATGTGCATGTATTCCCAGTTCGAAGATGATGAGATCAATCAAGTATACATGAAATCTTACGCATGTACCAAGTATGCGTGCTTTTACGATAGTCTTACGTATACTTCTACATGGACAAGCTAACAAAAATAAGGTTTTATTAAAAGAGTATTGGAGAAAGTTGAGATAAAGGCCAAAGTGAAACGCTGCATTTCGCTGGTTAGGCCTCATTCAGAATGTTTCCAGAAATATAGCCAGTTATTGTAGTTTTTAGTAGCTGTAATATAGGATCCTTATGGAGTTGGATTGATCGCCGAATTGTATTGCGTGCAGCATCGAGAAGCTAGATTTGTAAAACATTGTTTTGACAAACTGACTAGAGTATCAAAATTATTAGAGGATCTAGGTTAGGAATCACTCACGAAGCGAAGGCTAAATTACAGATTAAATTTCTTGCTTGCAATAGAAGGACGTTTCTTTAGTAGGGATGCTGTAATGTATTATTATCTCCATAGTACTAGAGTAGGAGAGGCATGTAAATAAAATTAGAAGGATTAAGTGTAGAACAGATAGATTTAAGATGCCACTTAGTTGTTCTCCATCCTTCTTCTCAATTCCCCACGGACTAAAACATAAACGTGATAGTGGGGCTCGTGGGCTCGCGGGCGACTAGCGGGAGCATTGATAATTGCTCCTGGTAGGGTCACCCTCGCCAGTTGAATCGAAAATCAGGGGTCATATTAATGTTAGTACACGCAGTACTCTCATTGAGGCGGCTGAAGAGGCGAATGATCCCAGAAGTGCGTCCATTGAGTGATGGTGTAACGTTAAGAACACAATTGAGGAAGGCAACGAGAAACAACTTCAATTGTTATTCCCAAGACATTTATGATGGACAGTAAAGATAAATTGAGTCCTGGCAACTACCGGGCTCGGCCCAATAGGCCGTGTGTCGTGCCCGGTAGCGGGAGAGGCAGGGCTTCCGCGGGCATCATCTCACGAAACCATTCCAAAAGAAAATCGACAGCAGCAGGAGAGAAGAACAGAAGAATAAGACCAACTTCGTTGGAACAGGAACTTGGAATGCTAGGACAATGTTGAGGGCAGGAAAATTAGAGAGTATTAAGCGAGAGATGGCAAGAGGAATAGATCTTTTAGGTTTGTGAGTGGTGAGATGGAAGGATAGCGGATATTGCTAGGGGTGATAGTTGAAGAATGTTTATAGCGGAGGGGACGAGATCCAACGAGGGGGGGCAATGATATTCAATAAAAAGAATGGAAAAACCTTCATCTCATTTTTTAATGGACTTTTTCTTGTCATAAGCAAGGATTATAAACACTTTGACTGACTAAATGACTAAAGCTTGGTCATCCACAAATATGTTTTTATCAATTCCACACAAATGCTAATATCTTTTCCCGTTTTCCCCTGGAATTCGTAGAAAAGAACGGGTGATAGTGGAAATGCGTCTTATTTCTCTTACTTAAACCTACCCATCCCAACTATCCACCTACATGAGCAGTCTGAGACATGCACAAGTTACGAATATGGTTCCTTTTTCACCAATCTAATCTTATTTTATGCTAAGCATTCGCTTATTCTGCCTATTTCTTTATCTAACGTTCTCTAGAATTACACGAAATAAAAAAATACTTTCTGATTTTGCTTATATTTCATCACTTTGTATAATTTTAAGAATGTTTTCACCAATGCTTGACTTTTCTCATGAATATCTTTTATATAATTTACGATTGCTGATTGGTGAAGAGGACGGCCAATTAATTATTCCTTAGTTGATCTTTTTAAATCAATCGGCGGTTGAAAATTTCTCGGATGTTCAATTAACGATAAGATTTTAAAAAATAAATGCCCATGAACATTTATGCTCTTAACATGCAGGTGAATGTATGTTAGCAGATACACACTTTACGCTGACAAGACACATCGCAAACGAAAATATTGTTCATTTTAATAAACAGGGAACAACATGCACGATTCAACAATTAAATATGTGTACAATTAACGCATGAAAAGGAAATGTAGAACTATATTTAATTATGTCTTTAATCAGACAAAATTTTCCAGCGTATAGGTGTATTCTTTACACCCAATTATAGCCCATTTTATTATGCATTGTATGTATAAATATATATTTTATACGTGGAATGTTGAAACAATTTTTTGATAAAACATGCATTACGGTCAAGTTTCACCAGCACTTTAATCCTTCATCTACAATGATTTCCTTTAATAATTTATTATCCTTTCCTTTTAAGTATAAATTGTATCATATTGTAACAATTTCTCTCTTGATTACTGTTCATCGGCGTTTGTGAAACTCAGGGACGAGATCATATCATGAAATTATCAGCCACCATGCACTGATTATTTTGGTGAAACCAAGGCTAGAGTAATTATATTCGTGCAATTTACCTATCAAATTGTAGGTCATTTAATCCGCTTCAACTCATGATTGAGTTTGATATCGTTTAACAATCATTCAATGGACAAAAAGGGTTTTTAAAAGTGGTGCATGCTGGAATGGTTGGGGAAAAAGAACGCCTTTGGTGGCGCGGCCACGGTTTTTAGGCGCTGTGGTTTTGTCGGATGGCTTTGTAGCTGGCGTTGATAAAAGAGGAGGATTGGAGTGCGTGCGAAGGGGTGGATATCTCCGCGACGTTTCACGTCCACAAGCGTTGCACTACCCTCTAACCCATCCCCTCCTCGCGAGCCCATCGTGTATCCCCCCTCCCCTCTCCGTTTGTTGACTTATTGGCGGAGGTCCAAGAGAAATGGACCATTCTCTTCCTTCTCACCCTCTCTGTTTCTTTCGGCTCGCCCCCCCCCTCCCCATTTCCTTCTTCGATCACGAGTGGCGCCGGAGATGTGGAGGCCAAGATTGGAGGGAAATGCCTTTTGATGCTCTTTTGGACCGAAAATGCTGAACGCAATAGTGGGTGTTCATTAGCGGTTTCGTCAGGGCAAGGGCGTATTTCAAATCGACCGTCGGGCGATATGCAGATGCAATGCTGCGATGTGTTCGAGAGATCGCTGAACGTTCCCCGAGTGAATTTTTTCGACCGACGGGATGAGCCATTTGGTTAGAAATCTGTCCTCATTTGATGTTACCCTCCTCGTTTTACCGTCTCCCAAGTCTGCCTGTTTGTCTGCAGTAAGCAGCTTCATTGAATTTTTATGAGGTCGGCACATGGAGACTGCTCTGGCAGTTGTTAAATATTAGAAGAAGTTTTTGGGAAGATGACTTGGGTATAGTTTTTCGTGGTTTAAGTTGTCAGAGTTACTCTACTGAGCGATAAGTACAAAATCTCATTATTTTTTTTAAGGTATCATTTAATTTTAGTTTATTTCATACCAATTAAACAATTTGAGTTTTCGAATTGAATATGTTGGAAATTCACTGCTTTTAATGAAATCGTATTTTTTTATACTCGAAATAGATTTCAGTTAATGATCTAAGTTTCGATACAAATTATAAAACGGCCTAAATGTGAGTTTTGAAATAGACTTATAGGAATTTGATTCATAATTATTCGATAAATAAGTTGTTCACTTGACAATAACCGAAAATTATAATTACATTAAAGGAATCGTCGTTGTCAAGTATATTTTGAATCTTTGGAGTTCTGATTCGGAAGCTCATACGAACAAAATAGTAGTATTTTAATGCATGTTCTTTCCATTATGAGAAAGGATTCTTCCAAAATTGCTGCGATAATGTCTGATCTATCTATACCAATGCATCGAGTTATATGGTCAGGGAAATGAAGTGCGATGCAGTGAAACAACTATTCGAAAATATCGAATGATTTTTTCCCCTTAGTTTGGTTTTATATTCCTGTAACGAAACACAAATTTATTTCGCGTTTTTATTTTCTAACAATCGGTTCGCAAAGCTGTTCATTATTTCAATCTTCAAGACCGACTTTCAGTCTACTATGGTATAATTTTCCACTTCTGGTCATATCTGCAATGCGCAGTCTGAGCTCAGAATATCTATTTTCCGATTATCACACTGCAGTATTACTTTAAGTGATTCTTTTTGGTTGACTTAGAAAAAGTAGGGAATTAAAGGACGTCATAATAAAAGCAAAACTAATAAAGAGATGGGTCAGGACATTTATGTAACGTTGGAAGAGCTCATATGCGTAATATAATCACTCTCGACATCGTTAAGGAAGTTATAATTTTAATGGAAATGCAAATATACTTGCAATTATAATATTTATTTTTAAGTTATCTTTTAAATTTATTTACGAATTAGGATGAAAAAAAATTGACAAATAAATCAGCAATTTAATTAAATCCGTAAAAAAACCTTTTTTAGATATTTTAAATATTCGATGTTTAACCAAGATCAATTCTATGTATACACACACATATAGACACACATTTAAACACTTCCCATACGGCGAACGTATACTCATTCACATGGAAATTGAAAATAGATATATGGAAAAATGATAGTGAAACACATAAGTATGTGAAATAAATGTAGAAATAAACATAAAAATTTTTTGTTCCTATCCCTTTCCTTATATCTATGTCCATGTGAATGAGTATGTATGTGTGTGTATATATATATATATATATATATATATATATATATATATATATATATATATATATATATATTCAAGAGAGAGCTCTTGAATAATTATAAATTGATTAATGGCATTACGATTTTTAAAGTTATATTTACTTCCAATAGATATTCTTCGATGGAACTCTCAATGATGAAGCCGAAGTTTCAAAAGAATAAGCGTTTCATCGTGCCTTTTTCTTGCAGGTGGTGGGGCAGATTAACAATGAGAAATGCTGAAAACATTTTACTTTATTTTAGTCCAGGTATTGTACTAAAGAGTGTACTTTTGTGTAATTTAACAACTCAGAGAAATCCCTACTCCAAGATTCGTCCCTTTTCGATGTCTTTACTTTAAAATATATCATTTCTGGTTTTGCAAATTGGATTAATTCTTTGAATATGCGAATGTAAAATGAAGTTAGGAATTTATTTTTAATTACACTGGTTAGAACAAAAACATTTCACTTTTCTTAAGGGCATCATATTTTAATTTCTCTCTGGAATAGTTTATAATAATTGAAGACCTGTGCAAGGGGTTTCAATTAAAAGTACCTTTTCGAATACGCACGCAGTGGTCTGCAAATGTCTTTGTGCGAACGCAGTGGTCTGCAGGGTTATACGTGCTTTTCGATGCCTGATGAAACCATTAGTTCTCGGTGTACATTGAAATTTATGTTTGCGTAACATCAAAGTGCAAGGAAGTTTATATTTTCGTACGTGTATCATACTAAATCAATGGATACGCAATATTATACTCATTGATTTTGATCAAATAAATTACTTGATACATGAATATGTTAAATGGATGAACGGGTGCTTAGCAGTAACAGATTAGGATGGGGTGCAGGAAAAGAATGCAATTCCTAAAAAATATTTGTGGTATAATTTTTTTCCATAAAACATATTCTGTATGAATGTGAGTCAACTTAAGTGCACCTTCACTATAATCTAAAGTTTTTAAAATTAGTCATTATCCTATGAGTACCAAAGAGCACTATTTTATGAATTAAGGAGTGAACTATAGTAAGCAGTACGATGCTAGAACGTCTTGAGGCGGAGAAACAAAATGTAATCATCGTAGTTCAAATTAGAGCATAGAGCTTTCTTGTACAGGTACAGCATACTGCTATTTGTTCATTTACTACGCAAGAGGAGAAGCATATCCACGAATGCATGGACTAATAAAAATTTAGATTGGCAATGCAAGAATATCTCACAGTTATATATGTGTACACAAGGAAGCACCTGAACAGGTTTACATCTGCAACAGACTCCCCTCGACCCAGTCAGACAAAACGTAAAGCCAGAAAAATTTGCAGCAGCAGAACCTGTAGTGTTCTTTGAGGCATCCGTGAACTTTCAAAGGTTAGGAATAGTTCTATCGCATTTAATTTAGTCTACAATTGATGATGATATCAGGAAGAATACATTGTGTTTCAATGAATTACGAAAAGAAAATATTGTAACTATTTGGAATATTATTTTATTCTTCTTTTACCTTATACTCTTTTAGAAAAAACCATTGAGTATGAATAAAAATTAATTCAACAGTTGGTTGCTAAAATGTTTCTTAAGAGCCGTTCGTAGAACGGTCATTTGACTAAAAATATTTGTGCAACTGGCATTTTTTAACGGGAAAAACCAAACAATTTATCGATAGGTGGGGTGCCAAAAACATTTTGCATTTCTCAAAAATTAAAGTGGGGTTGACTTTGCTCGAATGTGCATTTTATCTGGACCATCCAAGAGTTATTGCTAGAGACAATGAAATGCAATAATATTAAACACTTTTATCCAGCTAATGATGAATTTGAATCAAACGAAAATTCCACCCTCTTCCCCATTTCACGTTCAATCCACAAGGATTCAGCTCGTAGCTCTGAAATAGTATTCTAATTACATGCATCTAATTTGCATATCATTTCTCAGACAGTTGTCTATTGTTTGAAAACTTTACAAAGTTTACAGACATATCTCTTATTCATCTAGAAAAGTATGCATTAGGGCCCTGAAAACTTCCCAACTTCATTATGAATTTTTCTTCAGTATTTTTCGTTCACCCTTCATTCCGCACTAGTCCTAATCTGAGTAACGTATTTACCGATTCGTTTAGTCATTATAATTCCAACTTCAACTACATTTTTGGTATATGAGTAACCTGGCTCCGTATGTTGGATTTTAAAATAATTTACAATAGTTAGGTGATTAATTAAATTGATTAAACACTCTTACCCTCGTATGACATACTAATCGATGATCATTTTTGGAATGAAGGGTCAAATTGTTGAAGATTCCAATTTTTAAAATTGTTATCGGATTAGCAAAATATCAAAATTACTGATTTTTGCAAACACTTTCAGTGATTACAGCAGTAGGTCCCAGGTAGCAATCCACGAACAGAACGCATTTTGTTGTCTAGATAACACACTGTATACATACTATAGTATATCCATGCATACATCTTGTTATGACTAGCGCGTTGTCAAATCCAATCCAAAAGTCCTCCCCCACTCCCATTCTGCTTTTCAAACAAACTTTCCACTTTGGCGTCTGAGGAGGTGGATTTTCAGCGGGTACATATATTAACACACTTGAGTCTAAACAATTCGAGCATTTCTTTCTTACTCTCCATTTAAGTTCTTGGGAGCAGGGTTGGGGGAGGAAAAAGTCTTAAGTGGAGTTCGTAAATCTATTTTTTAAGACAAAGGCGATCTCTCCTTTCCGCAAACTTTTTTCAATTTCCAAACTCCCCAAAACTCGTCCCATGCCTTTTTTTCGGTCTCTATATCTGCTTCTCTATCTCCCGGCCTCCTTCTTTTACTTCCACCCCTACCCGTCACTTTTCTTTTCCCTTATCTCTTCTCATTTTCAATTGTTTTCGTCCATTCTCTCCACCCACCCCCCTTCCCCACTCGCCCCACTACCCACTACCCCCTCCGATCCCAACCCCCTTTCCCAATTCTCCATTTCTTTTTCCCAACCCCTCTGGTCCCCTGGAAGAAGTCCTGAGCGAATTAGAATGTAAATTCCGTCCAATCCCTAGTTTTTTTTCTCTCCCTCCTTTCACTCGTTCTCTCTCCCGGTGAAATTTACATTTTGTGTATCTTCTCCCGCCGCCGTTAAAAGAATACACTTTTATCAGCCTATTTTATTTCCTATTCCTCTCCCCCCCCCCGCCTACTGTTCTCCACCACCACTGACCCCCTCCTTGCCCCTTTGGAAGTCCACACCCTCACCCTCTCCGCGTCTTATATCCACGAGGAATGAATAAATTTCTTTTTTACACTCTCCTTTGGGCGCGCAAATGTTTGCCCCCGGGCGAAAGCGGAGACAAAAATGAAGCGCACTGTGACAAGGCGCCGAGGGCAGCGAAGTGGAATGCATTCCCCTGCTCACTAGCCTCCCAACTTTTTTGCAACAAATCTGAAGCTCTTTTCTTAAGTTTCCCAAATTGCACATTTCCAATACTGTAACGATGTGACGACAAGAATGCAAGGGCGCTGGACCTTTTCATTTTGATGCAATGATATTTTAAGGAGTGCCATTTAATTCGGCGTGATTTTCTTACTCGTTGCAGATTAGGCTTTTTTGCGAATGGCTGTATGCAACAGAGGAATAGTACTAATTCCCAAAGACCAGAAGGACGTGAAAATAAATGTTTCGGGAAAAACTGTTTTTACCTCGTCCGTCGTTCAATTTTCCGTGGACCCTTGTAATTTAGATAGATGCAAATTGTATTACCATATGAGGCATAACTTTAACAGTGTTCCTGTTCATCAGAATAAAAGTTAATTCCTTTGTGTATGTGCGTCAATATGTAATTATGCTACAAATAGTTCACCACCTCAAACTCTTTCCTCATTTTAAAAATTAAAAATGTGTCCATTGTGAGAATAAAATGTTTTAAGGAGTAGTAATGTCAGTGTTATTGCAAAAAATTGATAAATGAGACAAAAACGTATTAGTTGCCATGGCACACTCTCACGTCTTTCATTAATTTACACGCTTTAATGTTATAAAATGAATTGAGATCTCAGATTACTTCTAGTAATAAATGGTAGCATATCATTTAATATAAATAGACTGAAGATTTACTTAGACACATTGCCTTGACTTTGGATAAGAATTCATGCTGATTTTTGTTTTTACACGCAAAAATTTGAAATAATAATTATGGCGATGGTTATTGCTAATCGCTAAAACTAAATGAATGGAGATGCTCGCAAAACTATTGCAAAAACTTCAGAGGAACACTTAGTTCCGACGACAGAGTTCACTCTTCGGGGCTTAATTCGTAGCCCAGAAAAAAACTACGCGAAACATCTTGCACAAAGAATTAGTAGCAGTCAAAGAAGTGGTTGGAAGCCTGTGGCTCAGCGCCAAAGAAAGCGAAGTCAATCGCATCTGCCGAAAAGGTCATAGCCAGTATATTTTGGGATGCAAAAGGGATTCTGTTAATTGATTTCTACGAAAAAAGCAGGAAAATTATTGGCGGAAAATACTCCAACCTTCTTGACCAGCTGGGTGCTAAAATTAGCGAGAAGAGACCTGGCTTGAAGAAGAAAATAATCATCTTTCACCAGGAAAACGCACTACTCACGAAAGGTGCGTTGGCGATGGGGAAACTACGGGATTTTGGATACGATTTGTTCTTTCATCCCCATATTCTGTTGATTAGGCACACTCAGACTTTCTTTTGTTCCTAAACTTGAAGAAATTTGTTTCTGGGAAGCGTTTCGCGTCCAATGAAGAAGTTGACAGGGCCGTAGATGGATATTTTCACAGTCTTCAAGACTCTCACTTCCGGGAAGGGATACGGATGATGGGGAAACGCTTGGCAATGTGTGTCAAAGGAGATTATTTAGAAACACAAAATAATAATTCACTAAAAATCACAGCCATTCATGGTAAGGCCGAGCAATTTTTATTATACCCTCGTAAGTTGTCAGGTCAATTAGCAATGGATTTTTATGCGGAAATAGTTTAAACAATTTCACCTCGGACGGCCGTGTAAATCGAAACTCAATGGTGAACGGCAACTGTATATATTTCGTGAGATGTGTGGTAAGCTTATGGCATTTCCGAAAGGACTGTATCTCAGGATGTGGATCAGAGGAATATCTCCATGGACAACGAAACAACATCCGTTTCGAGCTGCTTCCTAATGCGATCAAGTCTGTCTTTTCGAAGTTATCATGCCCTCAGCCCCCGGCTCGCCGCTAGTGTCACCCTCGTCACGATTCGTGCCGTATGATGTTTAGAAGGGAAGGTCACCCTTGTACATGTGGCAAATGTAGACATTAATTCGGCACCAGCATAACCGGAGTGAAGGTGACCAAGCACATCTCCGACCTCCGACCTTATACTATCTGACCGTTGGGCTTAGGAGATCCGCTTCCAGGTGCCGAGGCGAGTGAGGCAAAGGGAGTCGCGGTAGACGACCCTCCTCCGCACCGTGAAGAGCTTAATTGGGAGTGTCAGCGGCGTTTAGGAATTCCACAGCATCCCTGTCGAGTGAAAAACTTTTCATAGTGGACGAGGAGGACACGGAAGTCAGACCTTAACCTACCGCGTCAAGCTCAGCGTCCAGTTTACACGTTCTTGCAGGTTGTATGCTCCCGGAGTTAGAAAAAAATAAAATGTTTAGAGAAATCTCTTGTTTCTAATTTTAAGTTCCAACAAAGAGGCAGATATCAATTATTCCGAAGATTCTGTGAGGAATCTAATTTAGCAAAACCTTAATTTTAATGTTACAATACGTGCGCACATTTTAGAAGATTGATTTTGACAATCGTATGACTCGTATGTGCTGATTAGATGTTTCTAATTCGTCTATTTTCACTTGAGCCAGGGCTAAAGCTCACTACATGAAATCCAATATGCACCTCTGCCCCTACCACACTTTCAATGTACTTAATATATACAATTGTTTTGTACTAATTCCCATTTTTCGAAAGAAATACTTAATATTATGCTAAACAGAATCTAGAATTGCTCCAAAAAATATTTAAACCTTACTAGACGGTTACTGCCTTACCTGAAAATTAATAATGAGATAATTTCACATGATAGATAACTCTTATAATATTTTCTGTTACAGTGGTCATTAATTTTTACTAAGTAGAGCCTGAAGCTATAAATTTAATAAGATCATTATTTTTTCATATTTTCACATAAGATAAGCCACCAATCTAGGTGGCTATTTGTATGCAAGTGTTACAATAGCGCCAGGTTGGATTAGTTCGTAGAAAACATATAAATATAGCGAAGCATAAAGAATTATTGAAAAGTAATTCATATCATCTATCAGCAATTTATTATCCTACATCAGTTAATATCTTTCTATTTGCAGGTGAATAAAGAAGTATTGTGTATTTAATACTGCAGTAATTAGGTAAAAACTCTTGAGTTAATTTAAATTGGCCATAAGACGAGACACGAGGGAGCTTTAGGTACTTAAATTAATAAATAGCAATTAATAAGGAAATTATGTGTCTTTTAACGATATATAGCGTGGTATTGTACTCTTCTAAAATTGAAAATAGATTAATACATGAGAAGGGGTGTGACTACGTCTTTGGAACGTATATACCACCCGAATGATGCAAAAAATAAATTAAATAGATTTAGGTAAGATAGATGGTGGAAAGGACTATTGCTAAGGTAGACAATTTATAATCAGAGAAAATATTTACGCTTTTCAGGTTGTTAAATGAATTTGTAAAATTTCGGTCGGAATAGTTGCTGCACTAATGTCTCACAAAATCAAGGTAAAGCTATGAAAACCTGAAAAAGTAAACATATTATATTAATATTACCTCTCTCTGAGCATAAAAATATCATGTTTCGTTGAAAATTTCAAAAGAAAACCTGCTATTATTTTACGGTGCGTCCAAAATTTCCCTCCTTATTGTAGAGTACTAATAATATTCAATTAAAAGGGGGGCAAAATGCTTCCTTCAATTTAGAATTTATAATAAATAAGAAATAAACTTCTTAACCCTAATTAAACTGCCTGGGACCACCGAAATATCAATATAAGTTCTTTCTACGTATAAGTTAATATATTTTGTTTGATATTACCTATTTCTAGTATGCATAATGTATATATAAATAAATAATTTTATATATATATATATATATATATATATATATATATATATATAACACTTTTTGAAAGTCTCACGGACGTGAATAATAATGTATAACACTTAGCACTAGTGGACACAGACAAAAACACAGAAACACACAAAAAAAGAGACTCACTATTTTTCGAATTTTCGGTGGTCGTTGCCACCTTTATCAAGGAAGAGAGGGACAGAACTGCCAGTCAGTTCTGTCCCTCTCTTCCTTGATAAAGGTGGCAACGACCACCGAAAATTCGAAAAATAGTGAGTCTCTTTTTTTGTGTGTTTCTGTGTTTTTGTCTGTGTCCACTAGTGCTAAGTGTTATACATTATATATATAAATATATATATATATATATATATATATATATATATATATATATATATATATATGTATATATACATATATCCTATACATAAACAGGATATGCGTAAATATGTATGTACGTTTAAGTGCGATTTTTGTGCAGCGTATTTATAACTAAAAATTTCTTATTCTTTTTAATTTTCCGTCAAATATGAATGTTTACCTAGTATCTTTTAACAGAAAATGGTAAAATTAGTTGATGTGTATTCTGACAGAAGTGTGATAATGTTATACAAGCAAGTGCTCGCTAGCGAATCGGAAATATCGAATATTTAATGCTTTTTTTTTCAATTATTATACTCGCTCGTTTGAACGATCCATGAACCGTTTTTAAAGTAATGTAATAATTTAGGAAAATTTTGCTGCTTAATTTTTTGCATTTTTGTGCACATAAGTTGTCATTATACGTTAGCCTTTTGTTTTGTTTGATTGGCGTCCCTACTCTTAGCTTTGGCAATACAGGGACGCACCCAAAAGTGGTAGGACTGATTTTTTCACAAGAATTTTATTGACGATATACTTACATCGACTAAATAATCTTCAAGGTATGCTCCTTGAGCTGCTACACACTTAGTATAACGTTGCTCCCATTCCCCGTACGCCCGCTGGAAATTTTTTTGGGGATGCCGTTGATGACCCTCGTCGAAGCCTCTTGAACGGCCTTTATCGAGTCGTCCCTTGAGCTATCTTTTCATCAGGGGGAAGAAGAAGAAGTCCGGTGGTGCCAAAATCGGGAGAATAGGGTGGGTGTAGCAACGTGGCAACGCTGTATTTGGCCAGGAGGCGACTGTCTGACTATCTGACGACGAGCGCGCCATGGCACGGCGCGTTGTCATGATGAAGCACCCAGCAGTTTGCATGGCTAAATCCTGTGAAATAATGCGTTGGACGTTGGATGCAGGCAGACCCAACTGGTCTGCAATTTCTTCACTGGTTAAGCGTCGGTCTGTGTTCAGCAGTGTCCTCACTCTGTCCACATTCGTGTCGGTTCATGCCGTCGACGGCCGTCCGGAGCGATGGTCGTCTTCAACGAGCTCCCTACCCTCTTTAAACAACTTGTGCCACTCAAATACTGTGGAACGGCTTAAGGCAGTGTCCCCATAAGCCTGCTTGATCATATCGAGGGTCTCAGTTGCCGTCTTCCCGAGTTTCGCACAAAACTTCACGGAATAACGTTGCTCAAAATTCAGATTCATTTTGTTTTTCGACGCGGTCAAAAAACTTGCTTCACTAAAAACGGTGTCCTCACTCAACGACAGCCCGCAGGCGACTGACGTTGGTGTCGGTCTATTGCTAAGAGCCCCCTCCACCTTAGCCTTTCAGACAGACCCCCCTCCACCGTTCCGTTGGCGCCAGAGAAAATCAGTCCTACCACTTTTGGGTGCGACCCTGTACATATATACAGGAGACACATCCGAACCAATTGCGGTGCCAATTCAAAAAGTAAGGTCTTCTATTTTTTAATGAAAAATCAAATTTATTCTCAACTTTGTGAGAATCGTAGGAAAGGTTGAGCATTAAGATATTTTTTTACAAGGTCACCTTGACGATCAAATACCTTTTGCATTCTTTTAAGCAGCTTTTTAATATCAGCGTCGTACCTTCCTCCCGCAGCGTCGTGAAGCCAACTGACGACTGTTTCTTGCACTTCCTCGTCTGACTCGAATTTCTGTCCTCCAAGGTGTTTTTTGAGAGCGTGAAACAAGTTATATTCGCTAAGGGCAACGTCCGGTCTGCAATGAGGGTGGTCGATGATATCCCAGCCGAATTCATTGAGTAGGGTGGTCGTTTGATGTGACACGTGCAAGTTGGTGTTGACGTGCATTGTCATGATGCAAATACACTCCTTTGGTGAGACACCTTGCAATAACCGAAAACTTACGACACAATATTCTGCACGGAGAAGTCGCCACACTCTTCATTCATTAAGGCCTTCCTTTATATCATGAAGGGTAATTCTCCGGTTATTGCGCACCATCTCGTCAATTGAAGCCACCGTTGATTCCGGCAAACTCGGCCGCTCCGACCGCTGCTCATCGTGGACGTTCTCCCGGACATAAAAAAACTCCCTGCACCACTTCCGCACGTTTTTTATGTCCATGCACTTCTCACCGTACACTTCCACTAAATGGCGATGAATTTATAACGGAGAAGCAGTCGTCAGTTGGCTTCGCGACACGGCGGGAGAAAGGTACGACGCCGGTATTATAATGCTTCTTAGAAGGATACAAAAAGTTATTAATCGTAAAGGCAACTTTGTAAAAAAGTAGCTAAATATAATTTAATATTTCCTACGATATACGCAAAGTTGAGAATAAGTTTGACTTTTCATGAAACAGAATAGGGAACTTTTCGAAACGCCCTCTTCATTAACTCACCACCGCTTTCAGTGTCTTGTGCCATAGGAAAGATGTCAACATTTCTCAGTGTAAGAATAAATCGAAAAAATTGTGGAATCACTGCATAGATACCTAAATTCCAACGACAGATCGTTCAGTTATTCGCCAATGGTAGCGTTGGCGTCGCTCAGAATTCCAGTCACGTGATGTATGGGTCTTGAGGGATAGGAATATTCGTTTTTATGGGCAAAGATAGCAAAGTTAGGGTCGAATGAAGGACGGGGCTATAAAATATGGGGAAATTTGCTAAACGAGGAAACGGACAGAATACAAAAGATTCTGAAGGGTACTCTTGAAATTGGATTGGTAACGCACAGCGGTTGAGCTTGAAGACATCGCCGATTAGAAAGAAACAGAGAAGAGTTTGAAATATCAAACTACTTTTTTATGAGCCAAATAAAACTCTTTACCCCGTTAAATGGCAATACTTAAGTATTTTGGGGTCAAATGTCCACAGTATATAAGTTTAAAGAATCAACAAGACACTATAATTGTATTTCTTATGAGAAATTATAAAAGATTGATCAAAATGAATACGCAAAATGGATGATTTTCCTGTATAATACTTTGATTTACAAATGTCTATGGCTCATAAAAAAATAACATTTTCTGATATAAACTAATTAGAACTGTGGAAAAAATTCAATTCCAAAAAACCACTTTCACATTTACGCATCTTGAATATTGGTTCTATTCAAAGGAAACCGTATTGCGCTAACATACTTTTCGTTCTAACATATCTCATTCCGCAATTATACTTTGTATATTATTAATGGTGTTAAGCCGTTTTAGGCTTGCTGGTGGTCAAGTCGTTTAAGGTATGATGGTCACAGTCTACGCAATTGTACCATAATACATTTCCTTGCCTATCTTAGCAAAATAAAACCTTACCTCTAACCTTACTACTCGTATAAACCCCTCTTCTATTCCACATATTTTCTTCTTACCTTCATTCTGCCAAATGTTGCATCCTTGTTTAATATTAAATTATTTGTCACCTCTTCAAAAACTACATATTCCTTGATAATTTTGTATTTATTTTACTACCACGTCTACCCCACTGGTTCAAATTGATCTGAGCAATGCTTGCTAATCCTAAAATGACAGGTAAATGAAAGTTGGATCCCATCTGACGACTTCAAAGAAACAATCGTTTGCCTTGACCCTCCGGTGGTCGTACAGTGAATTTATGTTCTCTTACCATTCGTGAAAAAATGACATCTTTAATTAACATAACAATCTATCGGTTCTCCACTTTATCTCTCTAATTTTAGTAACATGACTCTGTCCTACCGTAGTACGATGTGGGTAATAATAAACATTCCCGACATCACTGTTCAAGTTACGCCCTTCAATTCGTACAAGAGCTTCAAACTGTAATTTAACGTTCCCGGGTTCGATAAGAGGTTCGAAAAAACTTCCTTGGGGAACATCTGAAGTCAGTCACTTCTACTGCATTTGAGTGAACACCGTCTATCACAACTCTTTGAACCCGAACATCAAAAATGTCTTCAATATAACCCCGTATATTTTAATCTACGCCATATGCTCCAAGCTTTTCAAGTAGTTTACTATGCGGTACTTTGTCGAAGGATTTCTTAAAATCTAAAAAAATCGAGTCCACTGGAACATTGCTGTCTCCCGAAGCAAGAATATCGTGAATAAAAGGCGCAAGTTGTGTCCCTTCTTTTTCCCTTTCCATTTCCCTTCACAGAAACCGTCCTGAATTGTCATTAATAAATCCTACTTATCAATGCGTCCCACGATCGAACTAGCAACTTTATGTTTCATGACTGTTCGGGACGCAGATGACTAACATGGCATTGCATATACTGACCTTCATCTACGTAATACCCGCAAGCCATCGCAAGGGCGTGTGGCGGAGAGTGTTAGGACAACACCCGTAATTAAGAAAGAAAAAAATCCATGCAATTGCCAAAATTTTAAACCATCCGAATGACCAAACAAAACATGACATGCACTCATGCAAGAACACATGCACCCCACGCACATGCAAACACTCAAACCACCAACTAACATACACATACACCTACAAATACACCTAATATCCTTGCAATGTCTAATTTTTTTCCGACTTGTAAATTCAATATTTTCAGTATTTCTAAAAGGACTTCGGTTTCTTACTATTATGATTACTGATTTTTTGGGGAAAGAATGAGTATTTGTATCTATCTGTACCGGAATCTATCGACCTTAACTCAGATATTGCAGAATTGGGGAGTCCCGGTCCAGATACAGCCATCCTTTGCGGCGCTTCTACCTCCGGGCTCCCCGGCCGGCATGGATCCACGTCCAGACCCAGAGGTACTACAACTTATACTTTCACTGCAACGAAATAGGGGCAATCATATATTAAAGGCCCGGGGCACGCATGAGATCGACTTGATCCTAACCATTGCAACCGGCTGGGAAACGCTAATTGAAATGCAACCCAGCGCAGTTTACAACAGAGGACAAGTACTGCTGGTGGTGCCCACAATCGGATGGACCGATGCTTTGCGTATCGCATCCGACGCACCCGTAAATCTGCTCCATTTGCCACCCGGGCTCGTAGCCTCTCAGCCCAACACACTCCAGCAGCCTGCTCAAACCTATCAACCCTTTCGTGCAGCCGCATCCAGGAAAATCGACCCTCATTTCAACTAATTCGTTACGGCACCTAGACGTCGTAGTGGGTACGGTCCAATTAAGTCTTCAGCTAACCCAGAAATCCCAAAGACGAGTCCGTGCTCTAATACCAATTCTATCACGACTTAGGCAAATAGATATCCCTAAGGCCGCCGTCTACCTCGCATGAGTAGCCTAGATCAACCGGCTCACCATGTTCCTGATAAACCAACTCTTTCTACCGGATCACACCTGGTGGAGGCGACTAGCTGAATCCGACATCTTCAGCAAAGAAGTCTTCCTACCAAGGCCAAGGGATACCCTGGAGGTCTATACGGACGCCACACCAACGCTGGTAGGAGCCTCAATACCTGAGTGGGATATCGATCGTCCTTTTCCAGTACCAGAAGACAGGGATTTTAATGGCATTGAACTCTACGCCGCAATATACGGCTTAAAAGAAGCAATCTTATTATTCAATTTTTTAAACCTGTCTAACATTAATTTGCATATCTTTGCGGATAACACAGCGGCCCTTTATTCATTACGGAAGGGAAACGGGATTATATGTTACTAACGGGTTTAGATGTTGCCCGCTCCTGACCGTCAGCGGAGGAGGTTCGGGGCCAGCAACAGTTATTTTCCTTTATGTGTCTCAAAAGGTGTCTTTTTCTTCCTATAATTTCTTACAGGTGTGCTGAATTGATGTACGAGTATAATATGTGTAGGAAAGGTTGCTGGGCTGTACCTTGTTGGGCTAATGTCATAATTTAGCATAGTCAATCCAATGTCTGCCTAAAACGTATGGTTACCAAATAATAATAATGTAGGTGGTAGTTGAAGTTTAACAAAATGAACGATCAAACCAACTTGGATATTTCATGCTGCATCTAATCTCTCGAGAAAATATCGATAACGGCCGCTAAGTCCGACCAGTGGGAATGTGTTAGGAATAAAGTACGCGTTAATAGCCGCGGACAAGAGGGCAAATTGCGACGCAGGCGGGCGGTTGCAGGTGGATCTTTAACAGTAGTTGGAAAATGGTTGAGTTTGCCAAGCCACGAAAGGGATTCGGGGGCTACCGGAAAACATTCCGCGAGTCCTTTGGTAGGTGGGGAGCGGGGGGTAAGGGTTTGGCGTGTGGTGCAGATGGGCAAGGAGGAGACGGCTCAAAGATGCAAATGGCAGGGCAGGGATTCCTTTTGCATTGACTACCTCCCCTCCCCGCGTCAACCGCCGGATTCAGGCCGGGAGGAGTCCAGTGCGGTTGTCACAGTCGTGTCGGCGCTCACCTTCCAGGACACCCGTCTGCTCACTCTCACTAATGACCAATGGCCTCATTAGCTGCGAAATGATTCGTCCGTTGTGCCGGTGGGGTTGTGTGAGTGGGTGGAGGGAGAGGATCACGTGGTCTAGGGGCGTTCGAAGGGGGCCGACTAAAAGGGTCTTTTGATGAACAGGAGCAATTGGTATAAAGGAGACGGATGGGGAAGGGGGTTTGGGGCGTGTTGCTTCTATATGTGCAGGCGTGCCGCTATTGGGGGAGTCGCGGCGACGGACCCCCTTCCCCTCGCCTCTGTTACCCTCTCCCCCGAGTGAGCAGCATGGTATAAGAAAAGAAGTGCGATGGTTGAAAATAAACCGTTGCGATACGTCGTCGGATTCTCATTGTTCCCACAGTCAACGGTGAAGTCCCCTTCTCCCGATTCAACCTTTCACATTGAGGTATCCATCTCCTCCCAGCCTCCCTTGTCTTTTGTGCGGATTCCCCACGCCGCCGCTTTGACCCATCCCGTCCCGATTCCTTTCTTTCAGTGTCCTCCGGCCCCCTTGTGTTCGCTTTCGGCTCGTTCCCTCCTTTCAAAACCCCCCGTCCTCACACACGTCCCCACCCCCACTAACCTTCGTCCCCCTCCTTTTCCTACTGTATTATATCTCCCGTCACTCCCCCCTGACCCTCCCCATTTGCGGAATATTTTTCCATTAGGAAATTCCTCCGTCTCTACTTTCCCCTCAATTGGTTCATTCTCCCCGTCGTCTCGCCTTCGGATTTAATTCTTGCTTAAGCATTCCATTCCACTCGAGTAAGTGCTTCTTTCCTTTCGGTTCCTCTCAAGGGACGACCATCTCAAATTCTCTCCCCTTCATTATTTGCAGCGATTAATGTCGTACTTTTTCGGTCGCCGCAGTTTCGATCGTTATGTTAGTGCCTTGATGTTTGATGAGCTGCATATGTAGGTACATTACTTATCGTGATTTCTCATCCCCTTTCCTCCCGGTTGAAACCAAGTCATTTAATCCATTTTCCGACACCTTATCTCAAATTATATACCTACTGATAGATTTGTGTGATAGAAATAAATAAAGCGGTATTGGACGATACCTATATTACTATAGGAATCGCTCAGCTGATTAAGGGCAGCAAACCTCGGGACTTCTTGGGTAGTCCACGAGAAGAGGAATGGAGAGCCATGACATTTCGAGAAAATGACGCTCTTGCGGAAAATAAGGGTCAATTATGAAACACAACAATTTATTCTTTATTTATTTAATTGTTTATTCCAGTCTTTCCACCGCATTCACTAGCGCCTATATTTCTTATCCCTCAGGATTAGTTCACATAGTCTCCCTATTCCTCTTGTGAGTATCCTGCACAATTTTCTCCATTTTACTAACATTAAAATCTCTTCTTTACTTATTACCCTTTCTGTCCATTTTATTTTCATCATTATCCTTAAGCACCGCATTACAATGAAGTCCAATTTTCTACTCTCTGCCATCTACTTCCACTGGATGCAGGGCATTTTGATTGGCGATGGGGTGTAGAAAACTAACACTGCACAAAATGTATAGGTTTAGGGAGGTTATTGGTACACATGTTAGAGGGAAAAGGAAAGAAGGAAAAATGTATACAGAATTAAATAAGGGTTTACTAGAGTGTGGGGTGTCATATTATGCCGTGTCTTTTTAGGAGAGACGTATAAATGCAGGGATAGCCAATTTGTATCCATACAAAACCTAATTTTTACGATAAAACAGTTATACTAATGTGCCGTAATTTAATGTTTCTTCCGATAGAAATTCTTTTCATCATTTCTATTTTGCTTGCCTTTCATATCCTTTCTGATGATCTGACTGCATAACCAGCAGAACTCTTTTGCGTCAGAATCCGCATCCCAGGTCGAATATCGCTGGCATGGATGTTGAGTGTTCGTGAATTGATGTGGTTTCCCTAGAAATGAGTTTATGAAGTAAAATTACTGCTAATAACTTAAATGCTTAATTATTTTGAGCACTTAAAAGGAAACCTCTTTTATTGAACTGAGCAGCTTCATTGACACTTCCTGTGGATAAAAAAGACTTAGGAGCAGAACCGTACGGTTGTGTACCGTATCGCTCGCTCAACCTCTCTCTCCCCTTATCCAAATGCCAAGAGGTGAGTTGGGCAGTTCAAGCGTCTCTGTGATTTTTGGTTTGAGCCTTAAGATAAGCGTTCTTCCGTATATCCTTAAACCACACATAGAAGCGCATGCAGCAGAAAAGAACTTTATTAATTGAATACTATAAATCTCGTAATTGAACATTATCTCACAAAGCAAAGACTTGAAAAATGTTTCCTTAACCATAAATATTTCAATGTATGTGTGTTTTCCGTTGTTTCATACTATTGCAAATTTAGTAAATGGACATTATATTTAATTGATAGATAATTTGAAAGGAAAAAATCTTTAATGATATAAGTTTCTTAGGTAATCCAGTAAGGTAAGAATGAGTGGGTAATCATCTAAACAGTAATAAAAAGGGATTAAATAATAAGATTTCATGAGTAAACAGTCTGAAGAGTGGTAAAAACACACTCCTATGACCGATTCCTTCTATTTAAAACAGTCCTCTATATTTAGCCATGAATCTTTTGAATATCAATAGAACACACGCATGGTATTAATCCAGAAATTATTAACCTATCCAGGTTAAATCTCAGGGAAGCATTTCTATATGAACCATGCTTAATCCAGTGTGTTAATCATTCAGCCCCGAGAGTACGCCCAGAAACCTGGACAATGGCAGCGAATCCTTCGGAAAAAACGAGGTTTGCGGCCTCGACATTATTTGCAACGTGGGACACGGAGAAAGTTTTTGACATAAGCGTAACCCGGGAACATCAAAACACAAAACCGCTCAAAACATTATTTTTTTCAATATTTCACGTGACGATATTTGTCATCCAAACTAAGAGCCACCCAACAAAGGGAATGTGGGGATAAAGAAGGCTTTCATATATTTCAGAGGAGCCCGCTGAAATTATTCGGAAAGTCGCCCAGCAAAACGTCATGCGGGCAGCAGTTACAACTTCATTGTGTAGTCATCACGCATTAAAGAGTTTTCTCGGGCTTATCCATTGTCCTCCCGTCGAAAGGAAGCCATTTGTGGATAAGTCTCGCTCGAGTTTTTGTTTGACATGGACACAAAAACCTAGCGTAAGATATTTTTTTCGGGGATTTAACAAGAGAATAAAGTGATTGTAAGATGAGGTCCACGAACCAGACAAAGATCTTTTTAAGAAAATTATTTTTATACCATTGTTACCATCTCATTATTGGATAATCTACCGGTAGGTTTTGGATGGATAAAATTATTAAGTAAATATGTTACTTCTCCCAACAAAACAATCCAACAGCCTACTCTACAACTAGTTACCCTTCCTTTCTGTGTACTTCCTTTCTCCCTCCCTTCACCCCGTCCAACACCCCTATCCTATTCCTGCCCTTTCCTCGTTTGCCTAAAATTCTCCCCTCTCTTACAGACTTAAACATTCCACTGCCGATCAATACGTCCTTCATGTATTTTCCTGATTCCTTATGAATTCTCTTCTCCTCACCGACCGTACCAAGCACTTCCTCAGTTGTTTTCCTTTTGGTCCATTCACCTTCCCCGTCCTCCTTCACTCCTACATTTAGGAAGCCTCCAATCTACGTAAACTCTCGTGCTTCAGGGACCATGTATCCACGCCGTACATAACTACACTCCATATCTAATGCTTTGACGGGCATTTCTTTAACATTCTACCTCAACGTCCCTGTCATCAACTCCCTCCTCCTTGTGAAAGCCTCTTTGCCTAGCGCAATTTTTATCCTTACGTCCCTACTACTTTGACCATTTTGAATACACTTCCGAGATACGAAGACTGTTTTACCTGTTCTAGTTTTACCCCTTCTATTTTAATTTTAAGTTTCACTTATCTCTTTCTGGAAAACCATACAATCTTTGCTTTTTTTATATTGATTTTCATCTCATATCTATTGCACTGAATTTCCAATTCACTCGGCAATATTTGCAACACCTTGGCTGACTTACAACCCAGAGCTTAGTCATCAGCAAACCTGATTAATTAACCGAATTTACCGCCGAATTCACTCCTAATTTCAGTTCTTCTCAATCTTCGTGAAACATTTCCTCCACATATGTATTGAACAGGATTTTTGATAACGGACAACCCTGCCTTACCCCTCTTCCTTACACAGCCCAGTTGATTCTCCATCCCCCACATTTAACACATTTGTAGTCTAAGTCATGTACAGGTTACCGATTAGCCTCCTATGCCTCCAATCTATTCCTATTTTCTCTAATATACTCTTTAGTTTTTCCCAATCTTTGAGGCTATCGTTTTCTAAACAAAAGCAGAGGTTTGATCTGGGCCTGGCGATTTCTTTGGACTGATGTCTTTAGGTTGGCGATCGATTCCAAGATATTGCAATTTCAGTCTTGGGTTCAAGGGTCCTGTAAAGGATTATTAAAAATGCTTGGAAAATAGTGATTTAATGTTTTAGCTTTTCAAATCTGGTTTATCTTATCTGATTAAAAATTGTTTGCCCATTGAAATTTAGGGATTTCACTGCCGACTTGTTCCCCTGAATCTCCCGTGCACAGGTATTTCACCAAAATGCTTTTGGATTATCGTCCAAATATTCACCAAATCTTTTAATTTCTATTAACGTCTGGCGTTAGGTTTGTCTGGCTAACGCTTCAGTGGTTTTTAATGACAAATTATTTCATATTGTTTATTGTTTGACTTCTCCTTTAATGATCTCTTCGTTTTTTAATACCATGCTATTTGGTGTTTTAGTGCTTTCTGTACTTGTACGTTGTACCATCTAGCTTCCCTCCTCTCACTTTTAAATTTACTAGGCATGTGTTTTTCTATTGTAGCCCGCGGAAGGTCAAGAAAAACACTCCACAAACTCTGAATGTGTCTTTCCTATATTAAATTCACAAGATTGAGGCAGGTCGCAACTTAATCCTTCGTAATCAAACAAGTATATTTGTTAAATGTCATAATCCTCATGTTAATGTTAACCAACCCTATTCTGTGGTCACTTAGTCCATCAAGTGTGGCTGTATTGAGGACGACTTCACATAAATTTGTGGCTACCAGACCAAGTATATTGTTTCTTCTGTTGGGTGTCAGTACTATTTGGTTTAACGAATATGAAGTGAACACACAAATCAATGATTCGCCTAACTCTTTGTCCATACCTTTTGCTATGAAACTATAGTTTTACCAGTCTATGGATGGAGGATTGAAAACCGTTATGATTATAATTTTTCTATTTTGCGAATTGGAATTTAAAGTAGTGAACTCTTTTTCTAATTTTAAAATTGATGTTTTTCTGTAGTATGCTCAAATGTGAACTCCGTTCGACCGAGGGCTTTTCGGAACACCGAACACTTTCTATGCTACTGTTAGAAAAATACTTTTCTTCTACTTTCGCTAATACCTTTAACAGCAATTATCACCTTTATCCCCCGATCCTTATTCCCTGTCCCTTCTGTAAATTTAGAAAGCCCCTAGGACAAAATCTCCTCATCTGTAACGTCTTGCCATGACAGCTCTCAGTTAGTATAAATATATCGGCTACAGTACTTCTAATCATATGAGAAAATTCAGCTATTATGTTTTACAAACTTCGGCAGTCAATTGCCGCTACGGAGATAGGTGTTTTCTTGATTAAGTCATTGTAAATTACCTTTCTGATGTTACCAACTCTAAGAGTTATATTTACCTGGTAATCCTCATGTGCTAAGTCTAATATTTCATTATATAAGCCGTGATTTTCGTCGCTTTTCTTTTGTCAACGATATGTGTAATGTTTATCAAGTAAATTCCCACTAATTGACGTACTCACTCTACCTAATTAACATCCGCTGATGTTATACTATGATGATGCTGCTGATGCTAACACGTCTATTTCCCTTACCCTACTCTCATTAGCAAACTGCTGGCTTTCTTTGCGGTCTTCTATGCACTACAGATTACTCGCAGAACCTAGTTGCTCTTCCTTGCACTCGATCTAGTTCCAATATTAATCCTACCTCACGAGGATCCCGTACACTTACAGTAAACTCAAGATAGGGCCTTACTAGCGTGAATTAACAAAGCTCTTTGACCCTTTTATCACAACTCCCAAGCATTATTTTCATGAATCCTAACTTTTTTTAGAAATTCCGCAAATTTCACGAATGTGTTTTCCCAAGGACATAAGCTTAGTTATCATTGCACTTAATTATTTTTCTGCGGAATCGGAGGGTCTGTAGTACGCACAAATATAGACTCTTTTTGACCGAGGGCTTTTTATTAAACACCAAACACTTTCTATGCTACTATTACGGGGAGGCTCACTTCTGCTTTTGTGAATACCTTTAACAGCTATGAGAACTCCCCCCCCATTCCCATTTTTTCTGTCTCTTCTGCAAATTCTTAATCCCCCAGGAAAAATCTCGTCACCCGCAATGTCTTGCGAAAACCAGCTCTCAGTTTCTATACTTTCATCGGTTTCGGTAATTCTAATCATAAAGTAAAATGCTGCTATTTTTTTCCAAACTTCGGCAGTTGGTATTTACCAATGGAGATAAGTGTATTCTTGATCAATTCATTGTTATTTGCTTTTCTGATGCTACCAAATCTCTGAGTAATATTTACCTGCTCATTCTCATGAGCTAAGTCTAATACCGTGTTTCATTGCATATGCCGTGATTTTTGTCTCAATTATTTTGTGAATCATCCATGTAATGTTAATCAAGTGCATTCCCACTGGTTGATCTATTGCCTAACCTACTAAATATTCGCTGATTCACGTCCATTTACCTTACCCCACTCTCATAAGCGAGTCTCTGGCTTTCTTTGCGGTCTTCTATGTACTACTGATTACTTTAAGAATCTTTCCCCACAACAAAATTCCACAAAACATCAATTTACCTCGACCCCTTTTCCTCACGGGTCATTTATTCGAATATGTGTAATTTTAGTAATTTCTATGACACGATTTGAGTCGTTAATTCGTTCACTTCATAAACCATTTTTGTATACGCTGGTCGTGCATAGTTTTAATACATAAAAGCATGCTTCATTTTATAGACTATGGGTAAGTTTAATATTGAGCATAGTTTTGTGTAGCTAAGAAGGTTTGTTATTATGACTTGGGGGATTTTACTGGTTGGAATCTTTTGAGATATGGTGCAAAGAATGACTGAGAAACTAAAATGAATGCAAAGGAAAAACAGACATTGAAGTTTTAGGAAGTAAATGGTAGTTGACTGTTGGGAGAAATATGAAGAAAGTATGGCACACGGCTGAAGTGTAATATGAGCTTTGAGTATAAATACATGTCACATAAGTCCGCATGAGCATAGTACTCGTAATGTGTAGTGGAAATACCCATCATAAAACGGGGAAGATGAAATGGAGGGGGCAAGTTATGAAAATCGGTAATAGGGAGAATACAACAATCTTGAAGTTACTGAATAACTTAAATGACGGCTGGACTCAATGTTACTGCAAATTTAATTATAGGAAGTATTTAGAGAAATATATATGAGAAGTCCAATTAAGAACTAGTAACGAGGAAAAACATTACTCCTCCTCTCCCTCCTCCGGTACAAAAAAAATATATATATATATATACTCAAAAAAGTGCATACGTACAATCGTGTAGATGTAGAAGAAAGCATTAAATCTACGCCTATCATCTTGCTACTTTCACCATGATTCCACGCTTCAAAGAAACCACGCTCTAAGTCATCGCATTGACGAACCTTTCCTAAACATCGTTACCTATCTCGATCCCTACTTGAGGTGCTTTGTGGAGGGCACTTTGAGTGAGTACACCGTCCGTCGCAAGGGACGTTAAACTGCGGACTCCTTGGCGGCTTTTGTAAAGAGTAGGCTAATGCCGACGCTGGGTTTCTCTCCACCCTTCATCCTTTCCTGTCCATCCCCTAAGGCGCAAATGACCTCAGCTGTCGGTCGCCTCCCCTAAAAACTACTACTACTACATCCTTACCCAATGTCCCCGCCATTAACTCACTCACTCACTACTTGTATAAGCTTTTTTACTTATCGCAATTCTTCGGCTTAATTTTCTGCTATTTTGACCATTAAGTCCAAAACACCTTCTACATAGGTATACTGTTCCACCTGTCCTAGTTATTGCCATCCAATTTCAACGAAATACAGCAAAAACTACGAGCTGTGTGTAACTCCAATGCATGCTAACAATGAGTACGTTAATGTGTGTGACACGGGACTAGTAAGGCAGGCATTTCAATTGAACGTAAGCTTCTTCTCCCGATTGACTCATATGCACAAAGTAAGCATATCGATCATATGGAAGGCTCAAAACTGCTATCGGTATTTTCGAAAAAAAAATCAATTTTCTACCGTTCATTCAGGAGAAAACTCTCCTTACCAAAAATGTATAAGAAAAATATCTTGTTGAAAAAGAAATTTAAATGAATGCAGGTTTTGTGTTGATGCACGTGAGCTGAGTCAATAAAGGGACATCCAATTTTTTAGTTGTGAGCAAACCTGTATTAGCCTATCTCTTTCTCGAAAACGTTATACCCTCTGCTTTATTTACGTATCTTCTCATCCCATGATTATCCCACGGATATTTTAATGCCTTCAATAGTGTTTAAAATCCCCTTAAATAACTGATAAACTAAAGGTTGATCATCCGCAAATTACAGAGTTTATAAATTCCCCACCGATTTTTATTTCTGCATCTAATTTTTCACAAGCCTTTTGACTCACTATTTATATTATGTTTTTTCCAGCCACCATTTCGAGTATGAAAGGATTTTGCATAGGTATATGTTTTATTTTTGCTTTGCTGTTTGCCACGTAAACGTTTAAAGCCTACTCACTTGTGTTTTGGCTTGAGACACACCAAAACAATTGAGAAATCAATCCTGAGCCGTATTCACGAAGGATTTCAAGCCGGAAGATTACGTATTGTCTTCAGTGTTGATTTTCTCAGTGTTCGTGCTAAAGATACATGTTTTGTTCTTATGACATCGTTTGTTTCACCAAATGGCTGTCTCTACCAGCTTTACGTTTGTTGCATTATCAATCTGCGATTTGTTGGTAGCATTGCAGCATAGATAGATAGATAGAGGTCTTTATTTGGGCGAAATTGAGACCTAATGGTCCCTTCTTCTATTTAACCCATCGTCGTATACATATGATATTAGGCATTAAACTTATAGTTACATTCATATGTACACATAAATACATACAGACAGACATTGATACAGACACATAAATACATACAGACAGATTCATTTGGCACAGATTTGCACATCGAAAAGAAAAAAGTATATATGTGTACACACACACATACACATATGTATACATATATACATAATTATGCACACATATATAAATATATAACATAATTACGCAATCAATTCCTATTCGAATCCTTCGATTTTTATCTCTGTCCTTTTCTCCACAAGATAGCGAATCGCCGATGACATCTCTTGTTTACCGTTGAGGGAGTCCCTAACTTCTCCAAATTCTCCAGCTAATCGGCCCCTGCCCCTAATTAATGCTGAATGAGATCCTCTCGGAGTAGGTGATTGCACTGTTGATTACATTTTTAAGTGGCTTTTGATGAAAGCAACGACAGATTGACATGGAAAACAGAAAGTCTTTCAAAATTGAATGCTAAATTATAACTCCTCATTAATGGGCGAGATGTAGACGGGGGCAGGGTCGTGGTGGGGATGGAGATTGTGGAGAGCCGGGGACAGAGATAAACGGGAAGTGGCGATAAGGGAAACGGAAGAGGGAGTGTAATAGGAAATATTTTTCCAAAGGTTCTCTCTAGATTAATTCACCGCTTGGAAGGGCGGATCCCCGAAATTCCACGGCTTGGCTCTCAGATCCCGCGATGAGCAACTATTTTCTGAAGGATTCGAAAGTGAAATGATTTCCTTTAGCAATTAATGGGGACACAGTTTTCGATTGATAGAACGGATCCAATTACTTTAAAAAGAATTCTTCCCTGGTGAAAAAAGGACGACTGAAAATGATATTTTCAATTTATTTTTGTCCATTTCTTCATCGTAGGAAATATTAATAACTATATTCAGGACAATTTATCCGATTAGTACAGTTTAACCTGATTTCCTGGATAAGGCTTTTACAGCTGTTTTCGAAAACTTTCGATTTATATATGAACTAGGCTAATTTGAATGAAATACTTTTGGCTGATTTTGATCGATTTTTTTACGATTGATTTTGACCAACTTCGATTAAGATTGATTTTGATCGATTTTGGTTTTGATCTTGATAGACTTTGACAAGTTGTGCGTAAAACAATCGGGAGTGTTTAATCACGCACTCCCTTCGAGTCGTTCTTTCTGGGGCTCTTCTTACTCCAAACGCCTCTTTGGCTGACGCAATTCTTCTCTGTGCGTCCCCACCCCATTTCCATTAAACTACGTGTACTCCTTTGGGTCTTTGTGTGTAGGCGAATCTTAAAAAAATGAAATAGCCAAGGCCGTAAACTTAATTGGCTCTAGGTTTTTTAAGGGGATAGGCAAAAAACAACCCAACAAACTAGAGGAAAATTGAGAAGCACTCCATAATATGATTTTCAAATGTCCTCTAAATTGTCACCTTGTTTTTTGCCTACCTCCTTAAAAACGCCCAGTGCCAATCAAGTTTATGCCCTTGGCTATTTCGTTTTTCCATTTTTTCATGACCGAAGGTACTTTCATTTTACGTAAACATTAAATTAATCTCGTTTTAAGTTATTCCAGGGATCTCACTAATTCATTTCAAAATTAAATGCCTTCGTCACGTTCATAAATTGTTTCTCTATTTTCCAGATGTGTAATATGCCTGATCTCATGACTTTTTTGACGAAATTTAACATTGATTTTCATGCATTAACCATTTTTGTCCGTTAAGTTAATAGTCATTTTTCTCTTTTACATTTGTTAATGTTTCTCATAAAATATCTAATCTCAGCTACAAAACCAGCAGAGCACGCTTCCTTTAAATTTTGCCTCTTCCCGAGTCTTTCAGTCCGCATACAAAGCTATCAGTTACTTGTCGTTTAAACAGAAGCGTAAATTATAATCGGCAAAAATTTCTAATTCAAGTGTTACGCTTAGTTACTGTTTGCTATTTCCTGATCTATTTGGAAATTTATTATTCTAATATTTTCTATTGTAATAATATACCATTCTCAAAATTGTTCCGAAATAAAATGGCCAAAGTAATTGACACATAAGGAGAAGAATTGTATTAATCAAAGGTTTCACGAGGAGGAGAGAGTTGATGACAGGGACATTGAGTAAAGATGTTACGAAAATGCTCTTTAAGACTTTTATATGGAGCGTGTGTGGAGTGAAAACATGGTCATTGAAGTATGATGGTGGGTATGTATTGGAGGCTTTTGAAATATGGGCGTGAAGATGGATGGAGAAGTTTAAGAGGACATAAGGGAAAACAAACGAGGAAGAACTAGGTATGGTGGGTGAAGAGAGGGGTTTGTTGGGAGAAATTCTATGGAGGTAGGGATAATGCATGCAGATTATTATAAGAGGGAATTGAATGTTGAATATGTGATAGAGATGCGAAAACAGGAAGGGGTAAGAAGTAGGATAGGTATCTCAATGTAAGAATTTCAGAGTGTAAAAAATATTCGCCTTGACCGGGATGACTCCGTTAAAAGTTACTGTTGCGGCATCTCCCGCAGTTTCTTTAGAATTATGATAGGTATGTTAAATTTAATGAAGGGATAAAATAAGAACAAGTGTTGTTATGCAAAGTCTACAGGCTACTTCCATCTACCTTAGCCTTTAGAATATCAATTTAAAAAATGGTTAGGATAAAATATATATGCGGAAACTTTTACAAAATGTCTTGCACATATAAAGTTGCTTTCCAGAATCTAAGCTCCATTCACCTCTATCTGAGTCCTTTTGGTCCTAAAAACTCCTAGGCAATGCAATGCCTTTCAGTATCTTTGCCATCTATATTTTTCTGCCCAAAAAAACACAATCTCACTCATACCCTTTTCCCTGTGTAATTAGCAGCTCTCTGTCTCCAACGCCTAAACTCACTACATTCTTCCTTTTCTACTTCTAAATCCAAAACACCTCCACTCCTAGATATCAAATAGTTTTTACTCTTCCTTTATCTAAAAGTAGAAGCTTGGAAAACTCATTGCTTAATTTTGAACAACATGTTCCATTTTCATATCCCTTTGTTTAATCTCCATGTTTTCCATTGTTGGATATTTAGAACTTCTTATGTTTCCAGTTTATATCTCCTTTTTTATAAGAATACCGATTTTCTTTCATTGTACGGCGTATATATTCTAAGTGAATAACCACACGTGTGCGCGAACACACTCGTAAGTTGAACCACCTGCTCTGATTAATGAGCTAAAATTTTAGGTTATTTTTCAAATATTTTAATGATATTATTTTCACTTTTTTATAATTAATTTTTGTCCTATTTCTCTCTTCATGCTATTCCAATTTATCACCAATGATTGCAATCCCTGATAAGTTCTGTCTAACTTAATTTTACACAACTGGTATCAGAATCATAATTCCTCCTTGCTCTGAATACATGTTAAAAACTTCACACGATAACCCCATTTATTTTTATTCATTTCATCACCTATCAGTAAAACGTTTGTACCCGCGTCTGTGCATTTTATGGTTCTTGTTACCAGTTCAAGATGCCAAGCATTCTAGTAAGTCATATGTACGTTATTAATATCATAAATTTTTTTCACTGCTATCAAGCATATTTAATTCAAGCACAAGCAATTCATCATGTTTTTAATGTATTTTATGCTGATATTCTACTAAATGCAGTGGAGTCATATATTCATTATTCCTTCTTCAACCAATATATTTCTGCACTCGAAAAGGAATTTTCTCTCACTCCCTCAGTTTTTCTTTCCTTTTGTTGAGGCTTTAATCCTTTATCCAAAAATACTAATAGTTCTACGTTGTAGTCCCACGTGTTGTATTTAATTTTTTGGATAGGATTATTATTAGCCGAGAGGGAGTTCTTTCGACCGTAATTCAACACCCGAAGTTCTACTTATAGTATGGCAACTAAAATTTACCCTTCTCTCCTTTTGAACGGCGAACTTTAATTTTGCGAGGCCATTAATAAAATCAAGAGCGCATTCAGTTCTAATTTCTCAAAGTAATTTTTATTTATCCATACGTAGCATACCTAAACTAAAGCTGTACTCGTCCGTTTAGAATTCCCTATGCTATGCTTATATTCTCCAGGTTTTACTTCCCTTTCCAGCTTGCCTGAGTATCTTTCGGTTGCATAATCAAAATTCCCGTCTTATCTCTCTTATTAATTGTTGAATTCCACTTTAACTTCATTCTGATAAGTGACCTCGTTATATAGTGCAACCATTGTCTCATTGTCCATTCGGTTCCCATACATTTGTGTTTTCCTGGGTTTCATTCGGTCTATTTTGTTATCCCTCTATTTTATTCATTAGTTTTCTTTTCATACCTTTGAGCAAGTTCTTCACTTGTCGGAATACTATCTTCTGTAATCAATGGCATCATAATTATTTTCATATTTACTGTTCCTGATTAATTTGCTGATGTGTTAAATATTGATTCGAGCATCGACACATTTCTAACTTTCACATTACTACTTTTTCCTTCCCCTATCGGCTTTAAATTTATTATTCTAGTTATTCCAATCCCAACTAAGATTGATGAAATACACTCTCTCGTTTTCACTTATCTTATATAAAGTCAATGTAGCCCTATGAGTTATAATCGCAATCTATATTTGCCTTGAGAAACTTTCGTTAATTTTCAATATTTTTCCAATCCCAAATTCGGTCGAAATGTAATTCAATTTCGTCTCCATCTCCAGTAACTTTCTGTTCCTATTTCTTCTTATGACATTGCGACCACACACTATATTTGCTAATATTCTTTTCTTTTCATAATTTCTGTTACCACTCTAATTTATATTTCCAATTGTGAACACGTGCCTACGTCTAGATCTTACCTGCCTTTGCTTCAGTTTTAAAATCTCTCTTCAATGCGAACTGTTTCTTCCAGAATTATAAAAAAAAAGTTCCCTTAAATGTGTAGTTGCTAGAATTTTCTTATCTTCCCTTTGATAATAGCCTAAACATTTTTATTCATGAGGTGTATAATTTTATAAATATTTCTTGCGTCAAATTTTTATGGATTCATTATCCAAACACCATAATAATCCGTCCATGCAATCGTTTTTGACCTAACACGCCCTGCCACATGCCCTTACGGTGGTTTGCGGGGTATTATGTAGATAAAGAAGTAGACATGTACTCATCCATGAGTTCATCTTTGAAAATAATAAATTAAGAGCTGAAAATTATGAATAAATTCAATGATTTTGGTGGTGTGATTAACGAAATGTATATGCATATTGCTAACACCTATCAAAGTGGTAATTTACCATTGGAGGGAATTATCATTTAGTTTCGCAAGAGAAATTTTTCGGCTACTTGTATTAAATATTAAAACTTTGTAAAAGGTAACCTAAAATTGTAGAGTAGTGAAGTTGGACTCTTTGACTACATAACACGGAAACTCGAACCAAAATTCGGTTACGTACATCTCCTTACTTTTCAAAGTGATACATTTACCGAGGAAATTACCGTAACTTAAAAGGGCGGCATCCCTTGAATGCGTTATATTTTTTCCCCCTTCCGTCTACATTAATGCCCATTATTTATACATTAAATTGTGGCATGGACTTGAGCAATCTTCATGCAGAGGTCGCGAATAATTAAAGAAATGGACTCTTTCCTCCTGAAGGAGTGCGCTCGGAGGATATAAGATTAAAGCTAAGAGTCGGGAAGATGAGACTCTCTTTGGGGCGCGCGTGGGAGGGAAGGGGGAGATTTTTCTGGAATTGAGACGGAACGCGGGGGTGAATGGGGAAAGTGTTTAAGGGCAAAAGGAGATTGTGGGCTGAGGAGCTGGTAGAATGCAAATTAATGCTGGAGTTAAAGGGATAAAGGGAAAAGGAGAGAGAGAGAGAGTCAGGTGGCTGAAGTAGAACGAAAGGCAAAGAATGAGAATCAGGGACAGAAAGTGCTGGGGACAAAGATACTCTGAAATACTCGGGAATTAAATACCTCTGCGGTCGTTCTATGAACGAACGTTTGGTTCACCAAATCAGCAATTTGGTTCTATGATATTTCGTAGTTAGCATATATGAACGAACTACGTGTAGCGGTCTTCGGAAATTGAAGCAATAATTAATGATGGTACTTGTCAACCTGATTTATTTGCATTATATTCGATGGGCGAGAACTTCTGGGGATAATTGGTATTCCATTAATCAAATACTATATGTTGGAAACTGTACGTCGAAACAACACCTTCTTAATGAAAAATCGATCACCAAACCAGTCATTGGACTAGCAATTAAAGAAGCGATAAAGATGGTGAAGAAGAGTTCATAATCAAAGGAACAATGTTTAATAGCAAACATTACTAGCATACTGATAAACTGTTGCCTTAAAACTGTGGTACTACGGAATAATGATGAAAAGAGAATTAATTAAGTGAGTTAAACTTAAAGAAGTACTTCTAAGAGTGGGTGTAGAGAGAGCCTTATATGGGGAATTGCATGGAGAAGAAGGAAAACAATTGGACACATTCTGGGGCATTAAAGCTTAATAAGGATTGCAATTGAAAAAAAACATGCTTTGATGAGAATTACAGAGTAAGACCTACAATGAGCAGTCAGTAAAAAATGTCGGTCAATGAGTTTTGAGATAATAAAGAGATTGGCAGGAAATGGGACAGTTTGGAGAGCTACTATATTAGAGAACTCGTAATGATGATGGACGATGATCGCAATAGGCGCCTTTCCAACCAAGAGAGTCCATTATTAAATTCAGATGAATTATCGTGCTTGAAGAGAACTTTAAAGCGCATCCAAGTGAGTATCCTATAACGCTTTAAATGACTGCCGCTTGTACAATTCAAATTTAAGTGCTCTAATGGAGAATCAGGTAAATTAGTCATTGACACATTTATCTCAGTCGAAATAAATTAACTTTATGACTATATTTGACACAGGTTCTAAAATGTTTTCATTGCCCAATATTTGAGGAAAATTATCTATAAGTAGCATGAAATGTTTTGAGATTTGGCTTTGAAGAGAGGTGTGTGGACTAATCTTGATAGAAATGAAGGCAAAGGTTGAAGTGATGAGAGCTTGGCTAGTGCTGGAGAGGAGATGACAGAATGAGCGTATCTATTAGGAATACCCTGGAGAAGTTTTCTTTCATTTTTAGATGCTGTTTTTCTTTTTTAAACGTCATTGACAGGGAAAATGGATAATATTTTCTCACGCGAGAGAGGAAAATGAAACCAATAAATGACGAGTATAGCAATATTTTCATTTTGAGGAGGTTGTCTCCATTAAGTTTACACTTAATCTAATACGTTAACTAGGATTCTTCGAATGTGTTGCCGGTATGGACTGCTTCCATATTTCCTAATTCAACGCCGTGAAAAATAAATTATTAGATTTGGTCGAAATATTGGTGACGCGTCGATGAAGACCACAATAAAGAGACGCTACATATTCTGACAGAGAACTTCGCTAAATTTATCGGCGATGTTCAGAGTCACTTAAAGATTGTGTGAAAAAAACGTAATCAGCTAGGCTGAGCATGGTTTCAAACATGATGAAGGTAACTATAGAAGGATTATATATTAGTTTTGTCTTTTACATGGGACTACGAGTATCTACATTTTGCCTCTGGATATGACGGCAAGTATAATATCTTATAAAGTTCCTTTGAGAAGCAAATGGGTTCATAAAATTGTATAAAGGAAAAGTAGTGATAATGTATTTATTTTAAGTGACTGGTTGAACTTAATTAAAATTAGAATTCCAATAAGATAATGCCATTCTGTGACAAATGATAATTTTTTATCGAAAATATTATCATAATCTTTAAAGTTTGAGTTCTAGATTTAAAATGGAGTAACTTTTAAGATAATTGTACGATAGGTCTACCGAAGGAAACTTCTTTGGGTGATAAAACTTCAATGCAATATATGCGTGTACATATGTAGAATATGTTCAATGACCGAGTGAAAAACACTTGAGTATTTCAAAATGCATATTACAAATTCTTTGCCCAATAATTAAGAATTGATAGAAAAACCCGAAAATATCGTTTTATTTGAAAGAATGGTGAGAATATGTTTTTCAAAAGCTGAAAAAAACAATTTAAAGACTTATAAAGAGCTCAAAACAACTAAAACCTTTAGTTAACAAACGTTCCCATTTACCATGGAAAAAACTTGGGTTATATTAGCATTTTCCCGATAACTTCGATCGACATGATACTTCACAGTATGTCTGATAGAGTAACATAATATATGACAATATTTTGGCACCGTTTTTCGACATAAGGCATCTGGATATAGGTAAAGTCAATCAAACTCGCGTGGTCGCGAAAATTTCTCTTTAGCGAACATCGGCCAAAATCTTTGAATATCTTTTACCTCTCGGGTACTGGTTTGAATCGTTAATTATGCCGAAGAATTTGCTAAATATTTAAATGTATCGCATGTAATGTATTTAAAAAAATTCTTATGTCAGATGTCGGGCGTATTTTGTTAGGATAGGCAAGGGATTGTATCGTTTTACTGATCCAAAACCTACCTTAACAGATATAACAGAGAATTATAACAATAATAGTATCGAGCGAAATTAAAGCCAATTATACTGATCAGATTTTAAACAATTCAGTCGTATGAACATGTCAGAGTGAACAAATATGTGTCCATAATTGCATATTTAAGCTCTTCAATTAAGTGCTTTTTAATATACGTACGAGTCTCTTTCGGTAGGTAGTTTATTCGTTTTCAAGTTGTATACTTTTCTCGGCATCTTATATTTCTTATCATGAAATGTGTAAAAATTAGATTTTGTATCGTATTTGGTAACAGATAGTAGCGTTTGACAGATCCAGAGTGATTTCCATTGATCCAATTCTTTTGCCACCGAGCAGCTATAAAAATAAGTGGTCCGATTGGGAAAAGACACGTTAAAGTAATATTTTTCCTTCAAAGTATCTCAAACATCCTGACAATTTGAGACAGATAGTGCAGTCGACATCGAAACGCTTCCTGAATAATTAGCTTAAAGATATATATACTTAGGTATAGGGGAATGAAATAAATCTATATAAAAAGAGAAGAGTTGTCCAAAAATTGTTGACCATAATATGAAAGGCTAAACATTTGATTTCGCAAGAAAATGATAGTAAAATTTCTTCTATTCCTTAATATTTATGTTTTTGCTCTCCAGCGAAATGATATTGATTTTTTAACCCCAATTGAAAATGCAGTGAAGAATTTGAGGAAAAATTACTTTTATTTCTTAAGTTTTTGACAAGGGATACACTGCATAATTTGAATCTAATATTCTTGCGGTGATACTAGGGAAGAGGCGAATTGAAAGTAATTTTGACTAGAGGTGATCTTTTACGAAAGGGTAAAAACTAATTTTAAACGCAAATTGAATTTTCTTCTTTAACTGTCAACGCTGATGTAGCTTGAATGCCCGAAGGTCCTATATTTGAGTTAAAAGGCCTGAATATATAAAAAAATATTTTTACAGCCAAATAAAACTTTGCCTTGTAAGACATTCTTACTTTTAAGTTATGCATGACCTAACTTTCAATGATGGAGGACTGTCATACAAATGGTTGTGGTTCCTTTTCATCCTAAGTTTTTGTATAGAAATGACTAATTTATGCCGAGGGTTGTTATTTATATTTAGAGCCTTGGCAATATTACCTGCTCTAGGCGCCATCTAACGATTCCATCTGGATGTTTGACGCGAGCTTTTTTCAGAATATTTTGTCGTTTGATTATAACTTGTGTTGTCTACAGCGGCTCGAAAATTTTGCCTCAGCGAAAAAATGGAGTTAACTCGTGAACACTTTCGTGCGATGATTTTTTACGACATTCGACGTGGATTATCAAGGCAGGAGTGCATCGATCAACTTACTTCCACTTTTGGCGATGAAGCCCCACGCTTAGCCTCTGTGAAACGCTGGTATAACAAATTCCAACATGGCCGCCGTTCACTCAGGGTCGAAAGTCATGAAGGCCGTCCAAAATCAGTTGTTGTGCCTGAAAACATTAACGCTGTGCGAGAAATATCGAAGGAAGATCGTCATGTAACTTATCATGAGGTCGAGGAATCCTTGGGGATGAGAATGACGATCATCAATAAGATATTGCATGAACGTTTATCTGTGAGAAAAATTTGGTCACTTTGGATCCCGCATAATTTGACAAAAGCTCAAAAAGGTTCTCGCGTCAACTGGTGCTAATAAATGCTCAACAAATTCAACCGCGGTGCGTCAAAAGCTATTTATAACATCTAAACAAGTGAGGAATCTTGGATCTATTCGTATTAGCCCGAAAATAACAGTAATCCACTGTATGGGTTTTCCAAGACGAGCTAAATTTGACAAAAATGATTCGTGCACGAAGCACATCGAAGCAAATGATCACCTGTTTCTCTGGATTTGCTGGTTATATGGCAACCATACCGGTAGAGTAACGTAGAACCGTGACCTCTGAATGGTACACGGGCATTTGTTTGCCAGTAGTGTTGGGTGAAATAGAGAAAAAGAAATGGCAACGAAAGATCATTCTTCATCATGACAATACAAGCTCTCTCACATCGACCGAAACCTATTTGACTGGCAAAAACGTCGAATTGATGGGTAATCCTCTGTAAAGCCACGATTTAGCACCAAATGACTTTTTTTAGTTCCGCTTATCAAGAAAATATTGCATGGCCAACGTTTTTCGGTGCCTGAAGATTCCGTTGATACATTCAAAAACCATGTTTTGGAGGTACCTCAATCGAAGTGGAAAAACCATTACGAAAATTGGTTCGAGCGCATGTGAAAGTGTATAGATTATCATGGAAAATACTTCGAAAAACAATTAAGACATTTTAAACAAATAATTCCTGTATTTTCATTATTAAGCTCCAAATATAAATAGCAAACCTCATATAAGGATATTTAATTTACTGCAAATTAAAAAGGATTATCTAAACATGGAGGAGTGATTGCATTCAAGCAGGTGGTGAAATTTCACTTCTTTGGGTAGCAATTTGGGCTGGATATCAGGTGAGCAGTGATTTAGGCAAAAGGAAGAGTAAAATTTCGGCTTCGTGAAGTTAAAACTTGTCCCATTACCCCAGTGGAAACGAGAGATCCAGATGGGGTGAACGAGTCACGTCTAAATGAAGGCCAGGTGAGCCGTACAATTTGGTGTGGGGGGTTCGAGAACTCCCGCTAGCGAGCGTTAGAAGGAGACAAATCTGTCTTATTTGAGCTAACGAAGCACAGAAGGAAGAAAAAACTCTAGGAAAAGGACAAACGGCGGTGATGCGAGGTAAGGAGGGAAGGGGTGGGTGAGGAGGAAAGGGGGTGAGGAGAAATAGTGGAAGGAATCGGGGAAAGTTTATAAGGAAGGATAACCAAGACGAAGTTGGCTTAAGCATAAATGTGGAGGCAAAGGAAGCTAAAGGGGTTAAACAGTCAAGGTTTAAGGGATGAAGGAGGGGGACGGGGAGATGGGGGGGGGGAATGAGAGGTTAAGCGAAGGTTGAGATAGGATTAAGGCGAGGAGCGCTCGGAGGAGGTGTTGAGGCGTGAATGGGTATTACAAAGGGCGAGAGAATGCGGGAGATGGTGATGGTATATGAGCGCGGAAATAATTTAGAAGGGAAAATTATAAAGGGCAATGGGTCTGGATATTTTCCTACTCAGTCAAGAGAAGTGGAATGGGAGTGAGGAGATCATGCTTATCGGCCCACAAAAATTAACTCAGCGTGGAGCACAAAACGTGCCAGTTAAATTATAACTTGGGGAGTGTCTTCGTAGAAATGCTGGCAAGGTGGCAACAAATTGGAGGGACGTTATTCTGGCTAATGTATTTACAATGCCTTCAAATGTGTCAAAACTAGTGGAAACGCCTTATTTTGTGTTACAGCTTTCATCAAATACACCAACCTTACTTTTCTATTTACTTTAATGATTTTACTAGTAGATATTTTAACTATTGATTGTTAATTTTATTTATTATGTTTATCATTAATCGGAAGTATAATGTTACATTCAAAGTAGTTGCAAATTAAAAAAGACTCAATTATTTTAATATGGAAAATCACGGCATATTCATCTCAAAATTAAATATATCACGTATTTTGTATTAAGGCTTCTAATTAAAATATTTATCATGTGTAGAATTTTAATATATATGCTCATATTAAGAAGTTTTAGTTTCATATAAATTTTTATATAGAAGTTAAATAGAAACATTTCAATAAAACACTAAAATGTATTATGAACCGTTTTAACCTACATCTAACCAATACCCTTTTATCATCCTTCTTAACATTCCATTGCCAATTCAAACGTTCCGAATCCATCTTACCTGCTTCTCTTAGCTTTCTCTAACCCAACTATCCTCTTTCCTCCCCCAAATCGCCCAGTGACTCCTTGTTTATTTTCTGTCAAATAAATAAAATTAATGAATGCAATTTGATCTGTATAAGATTTATATGTCTGCTCAATAATAAAATTTAATCGTTTTGATAGCCAAATACAGTAATTTTAGTGTAGGCATGGTCTTTATTCACGTTAGTCCATCTAATTTCACATCACTCGGTCGCTGAGGGATCTAATAGGCGGCCGAAAGTGTAGGCATTTACAAAAAGCTTGATTAAATATTATTATAGATATGGCTTTAGTTCTTATTGATGATTTCTTCTATACTGTCACCTTCTTATGCAATACAATCTCATCTAACATATTCATTAATTCTCTTGCAAATTCTCCCTACTGTTGTTTAGGGGTGCTACAAAATTTCTTCCCATTGGTGTTTTAGTCTTATTGCCTAGTAACAAAACTAGGACATATGAAGACTGTTGAAAAAGTATCGCCTATTTTGTGTTTTTTTCAAAAATTATTTATTTATTCAGGAATATCTATTTTGTCTCCTCCCAAAGAAATCCCTATTAGATATTTTACACTTCTGCCAACGTTTTTTCAAATCCTCGAAACACATAAAAAACAATTTATTGTGATCTTGTCCAGCTCCTCATTCAATGCGGTCTTTACCTCGTCAATCGTAGCATAGCGTCACCCTTTCATGGGACTCTTCACTTTCGGGAATAAGAAAAAGTCACTGGGGGCCAGGTCTTGGGAATACGGTGGCTCTTGCATTATAAGTGTTTTTTTTTGGCCAAAAAATCGCGCACGAGTAACGATGTGTGAGCAGGGGCGGTATCATGGTGCAAAAGCCAATTTTTGTTCTTCCACAAATCGGGTCGTTTTTGGCGGTTTGCTTCACGCAAATTGAGCACAACCTGCAGGCAATATCCTTTATTTACCGTTCTACCCTGTGGCATGAACGTACTTATGATGAACCTGCGCCTGCAATCGAAGAAAACTGAAAGCAAAACTTTCACATTCTACCTAACTTGGCGCGCTTTTTTCGATCTTGGCTCGTGCTGCAGCTTCCATTGGGATGATTGAGCTTTAGTTTCCACGTCAAAACCAAACACCTATGATTCTTCACCAGTTATGACACTCTGGAGTAAATTTGGGCCGTCGCGGACAGACCTCATTGGCAATGTTAATGCGTTACCGTTTTCGGTCGAAATTGAGCAATTTCTAAAATCATTGGTAAAAATCAAATGGCACGAGCCAATCGATATGTTTTAGGTCCTCAGCAACTTCTCTAACGGTGAAGCACGCTCTTCGTCGTTCACATCTTCTTGGCCCTCTGAGAACATTTTGTACCACGGATAAACGTTGCTTCGGTCCAAGATAGCTTCTCCATGTGCCACAGTCAACATTCGGAATTCGGAATGCGTCCGCGCACTTAATTTCGTTTTTCACACAAAATTTGATACAGATTCTTTGATCCATTTTTTGGAACAGGCAAAAATCGAAGACAAGCAAAAAGACGTCCAAGCAAAACCGCTGTCCTCAGTAAACTGAAAGTTCAAAATGTCCGAACGGCTTAAATGAGATATATAAGTATCAACAAATCGCCACACAAAAAATCGAAAGTCAAATGTGCGTAACCCGCAAAAATTCAAAATTCACGATAATTTTTGAACGAACATCGTAGTTTCAACTCCCGCGAGATGAAAAAATACCAACCTATTTTTTGGCTTTCTGAACATAATGCTAGATTTGACATTTACGGGATTATGAAAAGAATGTGGAACCATAAATAAGTGGCAGTATTGCTCTTGTAATGATGGTTACTCCACTTGATTTAACAGGCTTAAGTTAAATCGGTAGCATTTTCTCTACCTCCTTGAAATGTGTTTCAGTTAAATCATAGTACCCTCAAGTATGTATAGTGCGTAAACTGAGAAAGCGACCGAAGATACATTCAGAGAATAATCTAATTTCGATGGACATGGTTTTTAATCAAATAAATTCAAGAGGGTAAAAGATCAGGATAGACAATAAGTTTTAGGCAATGCATATTTCCGAAAAGTTTAATATTTGCGATATTGTGTGCAGCGGTTGAAATTCTGTAGCCACCTAAATGAGATGAAGCGGAAGCGAGAGAAATTGAATTGAGTAACAATTGTGTTTTTTCAGCATTTTTGAATCAATATTTTATGCCTCTGCACTCGTTTTTCATTAATTTTATTGTTGATAAAAATTTGGTCGCTCGGCTTGAGCTCTTCAGCTGGGAATCAAACCTGTTGAAGATTCGTCACTCTCTCCCTGCCTCTTGGCGAGGATGAACGTGATTGGAGCTCGCTCCGAAGAAACGGTTTGGCCCTACTCGAGTCTGCCTACCGGCCTGCTTCTTAGCGCTTTCTGGTTTAGTTAAGTGTTGAATACTCTTAACGTATATTTTGTTTCGATTATATAGTTTTGTTTTGTTTGTGGCGAGTTATTTTTTTTGGGGTGTTAGCAGATCTCTTTAGGGGCGTGTATTTGTTTATGTCCCCCAACTCTATCCGACTGGTTATCAGTGAGTGCTCGTTTTCTTTTCTATTTCTCTGAGTAGCACATCTTGATACAAAACTAATTTACACCGGTAGGCTTTTGATTCTATTCCAAGCTATTCATAGGTTTTAGAGGTGTATAGGGTGCAAAGTTCCTCAGGTAACGCAGGCGGTGAAGGCTACTGCATGTGACGTGGGTTTTTCCAAGCTACTACATCTAGGGACAAACGACGCACCAAACTGCGGATCTGAGGAAATCCTGCGTCCATCCGAGGAACTGAATTCGAATTAGAAGCGGCCAAGGCGGAGTTTAAAGTCCCAGTAAAGTTAATAATTTGCTCAAATGTCCAGTAGTTTGACCGCGGTGGCGTGGTTTGGAGTCTAATTGAAGGGGTTAATAATAGATTCGGAAATTTTTGTCGGGTAATTGGAGTGGTTCATCGAATCGCATCGTGTCGGAAGCCTCTTAATCGTTTGGGAGTACATTATACGGTTGAGGCACAGCAGAAGATAGCGACTAGGATTCAGGAGCATATGAGGAGAGTTATGCATAATTGGTAGGTTAGAGAATAGGTCATAACAGAGGGAATTTACTTAAAAAAACATTACACAGGTCATTCACTAGTGAATTTCCTCGGATAACACCGCATATGTAATGAAACATTAGACTAATCACATGAGAATAGGACAAGTAAATATAACTCCGAGAGTAATTGCATTAGAAAGATACCACAATTAATTGATCAAGAATACGCCTATTTCAGTAGGGACCATTAACTGCCGAAGTTTGGAAAACAAAATAGCTGAAATTGACCATAAGAGTAGAAGTGCCGAAGACACTATAATTATACGAACTGAGAGCAGGGTATCGTATGATATTGAAGATGATATGATTTTTCATAGGAGCTTTAGTATTTACCGAAGGAACAGAAAAACCGAGATTCACGAAAACAGAAGTGAGTCTTTCCCTTATAATAGCATAGAAGGTGTTTGTTGCTTCATAAAAAGCCCTCGGTCCAAAAAGAGTCTAAATTTGTGTATGCTACAGACGGGAGGAGCATCAATTTTAGAACTAGAAAGAGAGGTCGCTAGTTTGAGTTCCGAGCTATATGATACAAAAATTTTAATTGGAGGGTATTTCAATTTTCCATCAATACACTGGTGAAAGCATAATTCTATAATTTCATAGAAGTAAGCTGTTTGAGAGGGCTAATTACGAGGGATCAAGGCGTTAATTAGAGCAGTGTAATGGCATATTTAAGGAAAGTAGTAGAAAAAGAGACAGTAAGGGTTTGTGAAGTGGTTTTCTTAACGTCACACCGGCTAAAATAAAAAAAAACACATGCCCAGTACATTTCAAAGAGAAAGGAAGTAACCGAGATGATAAAACGTAAAGGTATAGAGAGCATAATGAAGCAGCCTAAAGTGAAACTGACCAACTGAAAAACAACCAAATCGTTATCAAGAAAAACATGTTTGGGAAAACAGGCGTTAATAGAATTACAAAATACATGATTGGTGAATATTTAATGTGCAATAATTAAATTAAAGCCCAAAAGCGTTTAAGTCATATGTACGGGCGGTTCAGGGAAACAATTCGACAGTGCCATCCCAAAACTACAACGAGTAAAAACTTAATACCAGTTTAGAAATGGCTATGGCAATATACCACTTTTTTCAAAGCGTTTTTAATAATCAGTCACAGAAACAAGGCGAGTCACTACCAGATCGCTCCCATGGACCCATGCCTGAAATTGCATTATCTTCTCTTGGAAGTGAGAGGCAACTTCCAGACATCGCTCCAAATAAATCGCAAGGCCCTGATCAAATCCCTGCTCGCGTATAAAACGATGGCCCCAGAAACAGCACCCTTCCTGAAAGTATTGCTTCATTAATCCCTAAATAATCGCGCACTACCCAAAGCCTGGAATATAGCCAATTTTACTCGATTATTTACAAAAGGCAAAAGATCCGAGTAACTACCCACTCAATTCTTTGACTTTCATCTCATGCAAAATTTTACAACACAAAATTGTAAGTTCCATCATGAAATACCTCGATTCTCAGAATTAACTTACTAAAAGTCAACACGGTTTTCGAAAGGGTAGATCTTGCGAGAGCTAACTGGAACTTTTTGCTCATGATATTTTGGTAGTGGGAGAACATTACGTTCAGGTCCATGCTATATTTCTAGATTTTAAAAAAGAATAGAATTCTAGAATTTAGAATTCTATTCTATTCTTTCTAGAATTCTCTCTATAATTTTATTTTATTTTATTTTTTTTAGGGTATTCGATTAATTCCCTCATTAATTGTTGGCCCAAAAGTTGGGAAGCTACGGAATTGATAAATGAATTATAGACCGGATCAATTACTTTTTAACAGGACGCGAGCAAATGGTCGTAATAGACGGGGTATCATCGGACACACTAGGAGTAACATCGGGTGTCCCAAAGGAAAGTGATAATGGTCCGCTTTCTTCCTTTTATTCATTAAAGACAACGGGTCTCAGATTTCCCATAAACTTAGTCTATTTGCTGACGATGCCGTGATATATAAGGAAATATCTACTCATGAAGATAGAGTATCATTAGCTAACGACCCAAATGCAATTCAAAAGTGGTATGAGTCATGGGAGCTAGAATTAAATTTGAATGAATGTGTTTCGATAAGTTTTTCGAGTGATAGTATTTCACCAGGTAACACACAACACAGGGAATCAACATTACACGCGTGGAATCGGTAAAATAGTTGGTTGTAACAATAACTAAAGATGTGTTCTTGGGAAAACACATTCGTGAAATTTGAGGAATTGCAGATAAAAAGTTATTATTCATAAAAAATACTTGGGAATAGTAATGAAAGGGCAAAGGAGCTTTGCTGTTTCACGCTAGTTAGGTGCCACCTTGAGTACGCTACTGCAAGTGTATGGTATCCTCATGAAGAAGGCTTAATTTCGGAACTAGATCGAGTGCAAGGAAGGGCACCTAGATTTGTGAACAGTCGTTATCAACTAGGAAGCAATGTCACATCTATGCCTACATGAAACCTTGCAAGGACGTGTGGCAGGGAGTGGTAGGTCACCAATCATTCTAAATAAATTCCCTTTATTTCCTCATGCCCCTGGCACCTCGCGGTCCATCAAAAACCGCGTGGAAAGGGGACGACCGAACACTAATCATGCAACATACCCACATATATTACGAGTTTTGCATGAATTGCAGCTATTCCTACGCCGCTACGAAGAGTACAAGAAAATGCATTGAAAGAATGCAGGCACACAAGCAATTCAGACACTTACCGGTATTTACCCCATACTCTCCGTACGGACAATTCACGAATGCCATAGACTTTTTTAACATTACCCTTTTGCCCACCTGGGGGAAGAGGAAACGACGAGGGGCGTTGGTACGCCATAATTGGAGAGTGTTTTGTGGGAATAATCTTGTACACTCCCGATTTGGACAGCGCGCACCCTTTATTGTTGGGCGAGAATGAAGAATATTTGAATCTATCATTTCCACTTTCTAACCTTCTAATTATGAGGCAATTTTCGACCCTGCCAATGTAATTAGGGTGTCTAATCATAGCTCCTAACCCTGCTGCCTTTCTCTATACCCTATTCAATTCTGTAATTAATGTTATTTGAAATGGATCCCTGAAGGTTGCCGTATACTCAATGTGAATCCTTATTAAAGACAATTAGCACGTTTCCTTTACTTTTCCGTGGTTACACGCTCCGACTATACTCGTACGTTTGATGAGTGCCAGCTTTTTTAGCGCCCCTTCAAAAACTGTGAATACAATTTTTTTTCCCAAGAAGGATCCGATGAAATGGTGCCCATCAAGTCTTTTATTTATCCCAGGACGCTCAGCCGAACAACTCCGAGTGTGTAAGATTGTAAAGTTTGGTTTTTATCTTTATTGTTTAAGGAATGCATGACGGTGCACCTTTTTGTACTTAATTCCAGCCCCCATTCTTTACACCTAGGTATGATGCTGGCTATTTTCCAATCCAGGGGAACGATACCTTCTGAAATCGATTTTTTAAATAGGTATTTAAAAAAGGCGCAATTTCGGGTGCGAGCTAATTTGGTAAACTAGCCGGAATATCTTCTGGTCCGGGTGATTTCTTGCTTTTTATGTGTCAGAGCTGTTTCGTGGTTCCTTTGTGTGTAATTCTAATGTAATTCGTCTTAACGATAGGTGTGACGTGGCCTTCCCTGCGTACCACTCTATCATAAGGTACACGCTTTGAAGGAAATTTTTTTAAAACATTCGCTATTTGGGTGCTGTCGGTATGTATATTCTCATTGCTTTTTTTGAGGGACTTTTATGTTTGAATTTTTTCCGTGCAATTCCCTAAAGTACAACCAAGAGTGCCTTAGGGTCATTCTCCAAGTAATCGCACAGAATCTTTCTTTTGAAATTGATGAAAGCACAATTCATTGCTTTCTTTTTTCCTAAGATTTGTAAAATATTTTTTCGCACACTTTCAGAAGTCTTTCCTTGGCCTTGTTTTACAGTTTTTTTGTTTCGAGTACAATATCCCTTGTTTTCCTGAAACCCCTTCTCAAATCACTGTTCTATGGTCGTGGTTCGTTACTATCGTTTTTCTCAGTGGGATGTTGAAGACTGTAATAGAGGGGAAAATTTTAGGCAAACGAGGAAAGGGAAGGAACAGGATAGGGATGTTGGACGGGATGAAGGGAGGCAGAAAGTACTCAGAGCTGAAGAGGGACCTGATGTAGAGTAGGATGTTGTGTTTTGCTAGGGGTCACAAATTACTTATTAGGAGCTGTGTCCATCCAAAAACCTACCTTAACCGGTAGATTACCTATTAATAATAATGTCTCAATGTCGTGTCTAATTAATTTCAAGACATGCTTCCATGCAGTTGTAGCCCCGGCGTTGTTCGTTTTCGTAATGTGTGATTTAATGTTCTTCTGAGACAAGCGGCAAAATCTTTGAAGTGACTTTTCTCGAATAGGTAAACCTTCCGTCTGGATTGAATGATTTTGTTTGCCGAAATAAATAATTTTATTACGATTATTTTGTGGTCTCTTACTCCCTCAAATACATATGATAGTGTGACAATTACGGGACAGATTATTAAGCAAAGATCTAGTATAGTATTTATGGAACCGACACCTAAGGTCATTTCATTTAAGGTTTCAGTTAAGGTTCATTAAGGCCAAGGCTAAGGAAACCCAGCGTCGGCATTGGCCTACTCTTTACGAAAGGCGCCAATAGGTCCGCAGTTTGTCTCATCCATCGTCGTACCGTCTCAAAGTGCCCTCCACAAAGAATCTCAAGTAGGGATTGGGATACCACTGAAAAATATTTGTTTTGTCCAGGACTTGAACCCGGGCTTCTATCACATCTGAAGTAGAATCCGGTGGCCTGTAAAATGAGCAAATGTGTATTTTTTTCTGGTTATATCTCTCTATTGTTCACCAAACGCTCCAAATGAGGTCATCAAATTTTTCCTCCTTGCATTTCAAGTGTTTTTAATGGCAATGAATACTCCTACATTTCTGTTACCCTTGTCTCGTCTGTATGTACTGTAACCTAAAGGGAAAACTCCACCGTCTTTAACATGCTCCTTAAATCAGCTCTCCGTTCCTAAACTATGTCTGCGTCTAGATTTTGAAATATAATTAATTATCTGAGGATGTTAATGACATATTCCCGGCCCCCACTTACTTTGGTAGATCGGATCATCAACGTAAAATCAGGGGGATTTATTGTAGAATGGAGGGATTTCAAATGTCGGTTTTTTCCTCGTACCATTAGAAATCTAAATAGACATGACAGCAATCGCGTGGGAGATAATTAGAATTTTTTGTGTGTACAGGGTTCGTCCGGAAAATAAGTGTACTGAGCTCAGGAAAAAAAATGTATTACACTTTTACATATCTTAAGCTAATATTCCTCAGAATAGGACCCTTGTGAGTCGATACACTTGTTCCAGCGGCGTTCCCATTCCTGGAACGCTCCCGCGAAGGCATCATCGGGAACCTCTCGAAGACTCGTCGTCGACCTCTTCTCTGCCCTCCACGAACATCTTGTGCCACCGAAAGATCATGTTTCTGGACATGGCTGACTCTCCGTAAGCCTGGTTAATCATACTGACAGTTTCAGTAGACGATTTCCCAAGCTTTACCGCAAATTTGATGGAATAACGCTGCTTCGGCATCGCGTTCCGTGACGTGGGTCGAGCGTGGAGGTTCGCGTTAACAGAGCGCCTGGAGCGGCGCGCCCAGACCAGGAGTCAGTACACTTATTTTCCGGACGAACCCTGTATATTTGTCGATATCTTGCATGATTCTTCCTGAATGTTATTATTTTTATTGAATATGCCCTTCTTTTTAACGGCTCTACAGCATGATATGAATGCACGTATCCTGTTATTAAATACTTTTGCATGTTAGTACTTTCTTTCATGTGATTAAAGTTTTTTGAGTGAATTAAAACACTATTATCTGTGTAGAGGTGACATGATTTGGTTTTGTATGTAATTTTATTCCAGTTTACGGTGGGTAACCTTACACCCCCCCTCGCCAGACGCCCTTGCGGCGGATTGCGGGGTTTGCGTGATTGTGGATATATGCTGTGAATACGATTAGTATTAAAAATCTACATTTAAACCCAGTTTTTAGTATTGGTAGGGAAACTTTGCGAAAATATTATCGAGGATACTAAAATTCTTAACGAGCATTGAAAATAACTATTGGGAAAAATAGAACAGTAAATATCGATTATATTTAAACACAGCCTGAGTTCGATTCGCGGTGGAGGTTAATAATATTTACAGTGTAATTCCTGTGTGTTACAGTTACAGTTTAATTTACTGTGTTTTAACACACATTAGTGAATTACTCTATTAAAAATTAATTGTTACAATTCTTCCACAGCTCTTTGAGAATAATTCAACAGCATACATTTTTTTTTAAAGATAAGCAGAATTTGATTGAGGAGAACTCTTCACTGCTTCGTTTCAAGGATTAAGACTGCCACGTCTTTCCAAATCACCAGAAGAACTTCACCTTTATGAGAAAATATGCACTGTCCCATTTAAATGTTTTCGCCTCTCTCTTCAATGTAGCAGGGAACTTCCATTTGACCAGATGGTTCAAAAAACTCTTACTTCACTTTTAAAAAACAGTTCAGCTATTTATATGCTGTTATAATAATAGTAATCTGGAAAGAAATGATGCCAAAGGTTAAAATGAGGCTGCGGAAGTAAAAGGTTTGTTTTTGTCATTTTTGTCTTAGGCTGAATATGTTTCTAAATTACCAATGTAGCCAGAATCACTTTCACAAGCCTTACGAACTAGTGACCTTGGAGTTTATGATTTAGGGTGGCTTATAGGTCTTAATTTTTAATCATTCTCTCCGAGGAATCATCGCTTCATCAATTGATAGCTCCTGCTTTGGTTCGGCCTAATTCCCTCAAAAGGCCCTCACACTCGTCTCCTTATTGTAAAACCTTTTGACACTCTTACACTTTTAAACAATCTTTGAAACAAACTGCTCCAGACACATCGAGAGAAGGATCTCACCAGAACCGTAAAATAGTTATGGACGATTCATTGTGGGCCCATTAATTCTTTTCGTAATGAATGTTTACGTTGATGGAGCAGAGCTGAGAGTGCATTCCATTAGCCGGGAGTGGAACCTGCAGGCCGAGGCAATGCATGATTGGTCTTTTAGGCGATAGAGATAAGGTTCCTCGCCGATGGCTCTGCTAGGGCCATGTGGATAACATTCATGAAATAATGAGGCAAGGCGTTGGGCTACCGAGGAAGAGATGAAAGAAATATTACCTCCAAAATGAAGAGGGACGGTGAATAAGTTTCAAGCTGTTGGAATTGAAGTTGCGCGTCTTTAAAGAAAACCGGTTTGGGATTTAAATACAGTTGAAGTCCTTATGCTATCAAATTTACCTAGCGAAATAAAAAGTGGAATAATTCGTGTTCTTATTAAATAAGAAAAGGATAGTAAAATTACCACTAGACATGTAATTAATGATTGTTAAAAGTTTAAAATAATGCTCCTAAATGACGAGATTTCTTGTTATCCGACCCAAACGGCTGGTATTTAAATGACGAAAATCCTCGCCATCATACGCAACGTAACATCCAACAAACGGTTAAATTAATTGTAAAATCATATGTGGTATTATGTAGTAGTAATACCACCATGATAGCGCAAATTTTTGATGGACCTTGGCTGCCCAAAATACGATGATGGCGATAGTTACCGTTTCAGGAACAACTTTAAGCACATCAATGAGATCTTGAAACCACTGCTTCGTTCAGAGTCCTAATAGATGGCTTGAAAAGGTGTATAAATATTGCTTCCACTACATATGCATGAAAAAATATACCGGTACTATCCAATTCAAATACATCACGTATCAACAATTTACAAGAAAAAACGCAACACCCGAACATTCCAGGTTGTCGGCCACGTTTTTGTCTATAGTTTAAATCTACATACCCAAGCATCATCCTATTTGGTGTTAAAGTAGACAGTGCAGTCAATCAGAACACAGTTTGGCGCAGCAGTTTCCGGCACCGCAGAAGCTGCCGAACTATGAATTCCTGCGACGTCCTGAATGAGGCAACGAGCGAAAAAATACGCTCGCTTTCTATTATTTGCTCATCACCCTTCAAAATACACAGTCCACGGGTCATCGCAAATCGCAAAACATGGTATACATTCATGCAAAAACCCTTGCACCCCACACACATGCAAACACACAAACTACCAACTAAACATGGTATACATTCATGCAAAAACCCTTGCACGCCACACACTTGCAAACACAAACTACCAACTAACATGCACATACACCTACGAATATACCTGATATCTTTGCATTGTTTGATATTGTTCCGACTTGTAAATTAAATGTTTTTAACATTTCTAAAGTGACTTTGGTTTCTTACCATTATGATTTCTAATTGTTCGGGGAAAGAATGAGTATTTGCATCTGTCTGTACTGGAATCTATCTCCCTTATTTTATCTTTGTGGTCTGATCTACCAAAGCAGTGCGGGGCCATTATAATTCCATTGGTGCCATCGTTAAACTCGTTTGTTCTGAACCTTTCTAAAAGTCTAAGTCTCGCTTGTTCTCTCCGCACTTCAAGTGGTTCCCAGCCTAAATGCCCTAAGAGACCCGTCACACTTGCGTTCTTATCATAACAATTTTTAACGAATCTAGCGGATTTTCTTTGGACTTTATCTAATTCTTTTTGCCGAATTTTCTCCCAAGGTTCCCAAATACTTGCGGCATATTCCAAATGAGGGCTAAATAGCGAATAGAGAAAAATAACACCTCTCTTTAACTTACTAATTACATTACTACCGGCAATCGACAAATTGGCAACCCTTAAAAAGTGCACGCAATAAAATACATCAGAAATACTGGTCTTAGGAAATAAAAGGTCAGTTTTACCGAATACAATAAGATGAGTTGATTCTGGCGACCCGCAAAGATCCCGCGAAATTTACCGCCCACCAAAGTGGCTCTAAATCTTCATCTGCATCTACATAATGACCCGCAAACTGCAGAAAGGGCGTGTGGCGGGAATTTTATGTCTACACCCGTTAACTAGAATAAAATCACTTTCAAAACCAATTATGTTACCTCTCCACAAATATTAGTGTTTTCATGCAATAGAAAAACTTATTCACAGGTAATAAAGTACTTACACCCAACAATATTTAATAAGAAGATACTCGATTTCAAATCATCCCGTAGAACAGTAACAAAGATGGGTCTATTTAATAAAAAGAATAACATTCAGAAATAAACATGCGAGATACCGACATATATACACACAACCGATTCTACATATCTCCTAAGTGATTGCTGACATGTCTTTTATGATCTCCTATGGCTTGAGGAAAAATAGACATTTCAAATCAATTCGTTTAATAAATCTCCCTGATTTTACGTTGGTTATTTGATCTACCATATTAACTAGGGGCAAATAATATGAGCTTAACATCCGCCGATAGTTATTGTGCCTCATATTTACGCAGTAAATTTAGCCTGTATTTAAGCCTTTGGTCAAATAGTGACTCCCATCCTAATTCTTCCAAAAGTGTCGTGACACTGTTACCATGTTCATAACAACTTTTCGATAACCTAGATACACCTTGCTACACTCGGTGTAGTTCCAAAATTAAGCCTACTTCATGAGGATCCCATACACGTGCAGCATACTCAAGGTGGGGCCGAACTAACGTGAAACAGCAATGCTCCTTGGCCCTTTCTTTGCATTTCCCGAGTATTTTTTTAAGCATCAAAACCTTTTCTTAGGAATTCCTTCAAATTTCATGAATTTAATTTCCCCAGGATATATCCTTGGTTATCGTTACACCCAAGTATTTTGTCGGTTCCACGTGTTTGATGTTGGTTCCCTGTGTTGTGTGTTACCTGGTGAAATACTATCCCTCCAAAAACTTATCGAAACACATTCATTCAAATTTAATTCTAGCTCCCATGTCTCGTGCCACTTTTGAATTGCATTTGGGTCGTTAGCTAATGATACTCTATCTTCATGACAAGATATTTCCTTATATATCACGACATCGTCAGCAAATAGACTAAGTTTACGGGAAACTTGAGAGCCGATGTCTTTTATGAATAAAAGGAAGAAAGTGGACCGATAACACTTTCTTTTGGGACACCCGATGTTACTCCTAGTGTGTCCGATGATACTCCGTCTATTACGACCATTTGCTCGCGTCCTGTTAAAAATTAATTGATCCAGTCTATAATTCATTTATCAATTCCGTAGCTTCCCAACTTTTGGGCCAACTATTAATGAGGGAATTAGTCGAATGCCTTTTTAAAATCTAGCAATATAGTATCGACCTGAAGGTAATGATCTCCCGATGCCAAAATATCATGAACAAAAAGTTCCAGTTGGGTCTCGCAAGATCTACCCTTTCGAAAACCGTGTTAACTTGTTTAAAGTAAATTCTCAAAATCGAGGTATTTCTTGTTCGTACTAAATAAAATCAGAACTAAATGTTTCAGCACCGATGTCTCCCAAATTATTCGCACTCCAACATACATTGGTCGCTTGGATCATGTATACAAAATTCGGGAAATTGATGCCAGAACTAGCAGACTCAAGGACTTCTTCTTCCTACGGACAATATGGGATAGCAACTAACTTCGTGTATTTTGCTGTCAAAACCCTTTCTTTACAAATGACCTCATTAGAATGCCTTTAAATAATGTAGCGATGGGTCACATTGCCTATCTAAGTCATTTGGTAATAGATCGTTTTATGTTGCATGCCCATGTGATAGTGGTATTTCGCCGTCCTACTTTTCCCGTTGAACCTTATTGGATAAATTTCTCATTGCACCCTAAGGTGCTATTATTTGCTAGATGATAGTATATATATTTGCATCGAATGAAAGGATTTTTGCATGAATTTATATGCCACTGCGGTAATTGTTGTACATTTATGAGTTGATTTTGCATGAGTTTGTGCTCCTTTTTACGGGTGGTAAACTAGCACCCCCACCACGCGCCCTTGCGGCATCTTGCGGGGCATTATGTAGATATTTTGGATTGAACTTACAATAAGTTGCTGTAAATTATGGCATGAGATGGATGTCAAAGAATTGGGTGGGCAATCACTCGGATATTCTCTTTTGTCTTTTTTAAATAAGCTAGTTACATTGGCTATTTTCCAGGCCATGGGTACTGCGCGATAATTTAGGGATCAACTACGCACTATATTCAGGAAAGGAGCTATTTCTGAGGCTATCGTTTTTCATACGCAAACAGGGATTTGATCAGGGCCTAATGATTTGTTTGGAGTTATGTCTTTAAGTTGGCTCTTAGTTCCAAGAGAAGATATTGCAATTTCAGGCATGCGTCTATGGAAGCAATCGGGTAGTGTCATGCATTGTTCCTGTGAAGGATCATTAAAAACGCTTGGAAAATAAAAATGCTTGGTGTTAATCCAATAATTATTGTTTTAAGTATTTGTCCGTAGTAATTTAGGGATTGTATTGTCGACTTGTTTCCCTGAACCTCCCGTACATATGACTAAAACGCTTTTGGGTTTTTACTTTATTATTAAATATTCACTCTAACTTGTATTTTTTAAATTATATTTTCACCATGGCGACATGTTTTTCGTGTTAACGTTTTAGCTGTTTTATAATAAAGTGTTTTAGTGTCTATTAAATTCCGCAAGTTACTCCTGTTTACCCGTAGTAGCTCAATTGGGTAAACTGGAGTGTATTAGGAATATTAAAAATGGCACTTACCCGCGTTTGCAAGGAAAAAGTTTGAATACTTATCGGGCGATTTTAAGAGAGTCAGAATCATTCAAAAGCGTGCATTTTAAGTTGAAATATTTTGTATTCTCAAGCCAAATTCCCTTGTTAAGACATAGTGGTTAACCAGGATGACCCGCGTCATGTTGTTAAAATAGACATTGAAGATGGTGTCTTAAAAATCATTTTCATATGTTCAGCTTCTCCTTTTCTAACCATAAATAAACGCTGACTGAAACAGCTGAAAATTACACCTAAACATTCTTTCCATGAGTAGTAATTACAATTCATCAACGATTTTCACAAAAGAATTTCAATCAAATGCTTATTGCAGAGGAGTCAGTTTTATAAATTACAGGAATTTGTATTCCATGATTTGAAATATTTGGAGTCCTCGAAGTATTATCTGGAAGTTTTTTGCTATTCTTTACTAGAATTGTGATTTGTTATGCGAGAAAAATACATCCATGTCGATGGCAAATTACCTTTTTCAATAAAATCAGGGGTAGCAACAAAACTTCTGTAGTCTGCAAGTAATTATTGCCGCGCTAATATAAGTTTTCCTGTGATACCGTGAACTTCAGCATCCCGAATCATAAAATAAGTAGATAAATAGTGCACTGATTGTTTAATCATTGGTCACTCTTTGTTTCCGTGACAAATTCAAAATGAGAAATTTTTTTAGAGCCAATTTGTTTTGTTGCGCTTAAAAAAACTTACCTTTCCTCTTTTTTTAGAATTTGCATGCAATATCCGGCCGACTTTTATTTTCCCATTTGTGCTCCATAATTTTTGCATCCGTCCTCTCTTTTTACCCGTCTCAACCCCAAACAACTTGTCATAAATTTTTATTGCAGCACATTTCATCACGTTTGACATATCTCCTCCGAGTCATCTAGATGAAATTAAAATACACGCTCCACTGCTGACGATACATATATTTATGCCCCGGACGAGCTTGTGTATATAAGTCAAATGATAAACGAGATGTTAGCCGAGGAAAAGAGCCAAGGTAAGGTGGCCGGCTTCGTTGCCTTTCCTCCGAGCGTGAATGACGGGGGTGTGGGCGGGGGAGGGAGGGCCAGGCGGAATGGAGACGTTGGCGTTGAAATGGGAGAGATTGAAGAGAGATTCGGGAGTGGATTGGGAAAAAGGGTGGGGGGAAGGTGAGTGGGTGGGTGGGAGAGGAGGTTTCTCGGATCTCTGGCTTCCCCACGCGAGGCAGGAGTGAGTGAGAAGGCAGCTCATTAAAAATTTAGGTAATCGGGTTGGAAAAATCTCTTTCCCGGCGCAATCTTCATCTTCAAACCCCTCCCTTCCACGCCCCTTTCCCGCCATCCACCTTTCCCCTTCCTACTCTGGACTCGTCTGGGTGGGGGTGTGTTTTGCTGGAGGGGTTCGGGGAGAGGGTGGGTTTGTGGGGGGGAATAGCCGGGGGGTCCTGAGGGAGCGAGAGTGTGTTGGGAAGGTTTACGGGAGAAAGGCTGTCGTGGAGTTGGGGCGGGGAGTGTAAAAGGGGGAGTGGAGAGAGGGGGAAGGGTTTTCATCCCTCCCTCTTTTTTTAAGGGGAGCGGGGGAGGAGACATTCCATGCGGGCCTGGTAAGGAGCGGCGAGATTGAGTAATAAGGCGGCTGAGGTGGGATGAGGGCTAGACGGACAGTTCTCCGTCTGTAGCAGCGTTGGCTGAAATCTCTCATGTCCCTCCACCTCTCCGCGATTTACGATTTGAACAAGGGTTGAAAGGGAAAGTGCTTTGGAGAGGTAATTGATGCGATTGCGCCTTTTCTAACTGAGATCTTCCTCCTACGAGTACAGTCAAAAGTATACCATGCCAGCAGAAACCCCCGCTACTATTTCAAATGAACATGTTTAAGTAATACGAGTAATTAGAATGAGTAAATAAGTAATATGAATATACCGTGATCATCGTTAGGGGTACAGTTAGTGTGTGTACTTCTAGGTTAACAGTTGCACAACTAAAGAACACGTTGTGCTGGTAAACAGTGATTCTGTGAGAACTATTTTTTGTGAAACTATATTTGTAACAATAAAATGTTCTTTTCTTTATAATTACTCCGGGCGAAAGTGAACAAATTTTATTGAGATTTACATCATTCAAAAGATGGCTCTATGCCAGTTTCGCCTGTGTGATCATTTTTCACAATATCTTGTTACTATGAACATCCTACTTCTCACCACATGGTTTCTCGTTCATTGATATTGAACGAATGAAGTATCCGCGTGTACTCCATATATTACGTGCATCAGGGGTGGCCAAGCCGTGAGACATGCACCACACGTGGCCCATTGGATGATAAAAGTGACGCATTGCATCCTTACGCCAACTTTTTTTTTAAAAATGTATCACAACTGAATTCATCTTAATAATTTTAAAACCAAAGTGATTACTGTTCAATTTGTACAGCCTTCGGTAATGTTTAATTTCAGGTGTCTGAAACATAGAATGGAACTTGTGAGATGCTACTTTAGACGGGTTTATAAATGTTCGAATAAATGCATTTTAATCGGTGTTGCCATTTCGCGTTCCTGCTTAAAAGATCGCAAACACCGCGTACAAACCATACGGCATGTGTTTGAAGTCACGTGCGAATGAGCGGTGAGCGTTTATGATCAGTCAGCACTGAGTGAGCAAGCGTTGCGTGGATTTTGTAGCAGTCTTTAATTGATATTACTAGCGTGGTATAATGTAATGAGAGCGATTGAAAGTCATACCCAAGATTAATTATATATTATGCTGGTCAGCGACAAGAAGACCTTGCTTTCTCTTGTACTTTCTTTTCTCTTGCTTTGGATGAATCAACGGACATATGTGATGCTACCCAGTTAAACCTTTTCATTTGTGGAATTGATGATGATTTTAATGTCTGCGAAGAAATTGTCAGTCTGGAGTCATTTCACGGTCAAACAAGAGGATTTGACATATTTAAAAAGATAAAATCGTACCTAGGAGATCTAAAACAAGATCATAACAAACTTATTAGTGTGTGTACTGACGGAGCCTGTCACGTGCAGAACCCAATTGCTTTCTCTGCGCGGTCATTCCTTGAGCCTAAACCGTAGTCTCCCACCTCATCACCATCTCATCCTCCGTCTATCGGCGCATGCCAATTTCCCTATCGACTTCTGCCTTCTTATGGTTGCTCGGTAGCTTGTGTACCTGAACATTGACCGTCTTCGTCGGTTCTGCTTTTATCTCGGCTAGTAATATTCTATCCTTTGTTTGTTCTATGTTGACAACGCTTCTTCCTACCTCTTTATTCAAAATTATGGGTACCCACTCGTTGGCTTTCGTCTCCACTACTGTGTATTATTCTATAACTATCACTCCAGTAATCCCAGCTATCCTTCCATCTCACCTCTCATGAACCTAAAATATCTATATTTCCTCATTCCATCTCTCGTTTAATATTCTCTAATTTTCCTAATTTAAACATTGTCCTAACATTTCCAGTTCCTATTGTAATTAATTTGGTCTTCTAATCCTGTGTCTTTTATCCTGCTGCTGCCGGTTTTCCGTTGCAAAGGTTTCGTGGGATGACGAGCGCGGAAGCCTTGCCTCCACTGCTGCCGGGCACGACACACGGCTGAATGGGCCGAGCCCCGTGGTTGCCAGTCTTCATATTCTCTATAGTGTTAATCATTTTGTTCTTGGAAATGACAATTAAGGTGTTTTCCCGTTACCTTCTTGAATAATGTTTTTAACATGGCACCATCACTCAATGGCCGCCCCACTAGGGTCAGATTCCTTTGCCGCCGCCTCACTGAGGGACAGGCCCTGCGCGGACTACCTTCCACCTGGCTCCTAAACTTCGACATATCCGGCATGGATGACCGTAACAGGGGCCATTATCATTGCTCCCGCTAGCACAGCTCTTGGGGTCATCAGATCGAACAAGCCCTTCCTCAACATCATGGTTGTAATCCATGGGAGGATGACTAAATATATGGAAAAAAATCAGGATATTGCAAAAGTCCAAAGTATTGAATGTTGTTTTTATGATTCGAATTTATAAACCTATTTTCAATTTGTTAACAAGTCGTTATGCAGAAGCTTAGTGATATGCAAATGGAACTTTTTAATTTAAAAACCAATTCATTCTTGAAAATGAAATTCGATGTGCTTTTTCCAAAACAAAATGATCCTGGTGTATTTAATTTATGGAATTCAGTGCCCAGTGAACATTTCCCAATCTTAGAAAATATGCAAATAAATATTGCTTTGGATCAACTTACACATGTGAAGAAAAATTTCCATCCTTGAAATTGATTAACAGCAAAACTTGGCCGCGGACAACTGACACAAATTTGAAAAACACTCCTGCTTTCAGTGAAAAATTAAACACCAAACTTAAAACAGCTAGCGAAATCCAAGCAGGAGCAAAAGTTTCAATGAATGTAATTAATGTTTTTGTGTTGTAATAGACATTGTTTTTCATAAATAAATTAATTCATTTTAAAATAATGTGGGAAAAAATCATTAGAGCTATCTTTAAAAAAAAATCAGAAGAGGATAAATCATACAGATTGCGGCATGAGCAAAGCAATTTGTCAGACTGTGGAAAAAAAATATCCGGTCATTGACGATGCGAAAAAGAATAGAAATAAGGGTCGTAGTTGAGAAATATTTCCCGAGAAATTGTACTGATCTAGAAAGCAGGTCGAAGGCATCGAATTAATAAAAGTGTCGAAAACTAAATCAGAACATTTACCGGAGTCATATCTATGTACTGGTATAATCGAAAAAGGTAGTAATAGTTTTAGGGGAGGCGACCGACAGCTAAGGTCATTTGCGCCATTAGGAATGGATTGTGGGTCGAGATGGGGTGGTGGCTACCGTACTGGCTTCCCACCCAGATGGCCCGAGTTCATATCCCGGCGGTGTTGAATATTTTTCAGTGGTATCCCGATCCCTACTTGAGGTGCTTTGTGGAGGGCACTTTGAGAGAGTACGACGCCCGTTGGATGAGACGTTAAACTGCGGACGCCTTGGCGCCTTTCGTAAAGAGTAGGCTAATGCCGACGCCGGGTTTCTCTCCAGCCTTCCTCCTTTTCAATCCAACCCTTATAACGCAAATGACCTCAGCTGTCGGTCGCCTCCCCTAAATACTACTACTACTAGGAATGGATGGGAAAGGGAGGGTTTAGAGAAACCCGGCGTTGGCATTAGGCTACTCTTATCGAAAGGCGCCAAGGGGTCCGCAGCTTAACGCCCCATCCGATGGACGTCATACTTACTCAAAGTGCTCTCCACTAAACACCTCAAGTAGCGATCGAGATACCACTGGAAAATATGTCTTCTCCAGGATTCCAACCCGGGCCCTCTAGGTGGGAAGCCTGTACGTTAGCCACCGCAGCATCCCAATCATTATAAATGTTTATTATAAATTTATTTGTTTAGAGACCTATGGCAATACAAATTTGATTTCTTAAAAAGAAAAAACACGAAATACAGATACATAAATCATGAAAAACCATGGAATAGATAACAAACGAAGAAAACTTTATCCACTCTGTGCCAACTGCCCACAAGATGAATAATTATGTGTAAAAGTTAATACGCTATTTGTGTTGCATACATTTTTGAGAGAGATGAAGAATATAGTATCTACCAACATATTAAAACTCACGTATCACGGAGTTCAGCAAACTAATGTAATCTTTGAGAAAAGGAAAACTGAAATAATAGCATTTAGAAGAGGTGAACTGAGGAATAGAAGGAAGAGCAGAAGTCCTACTTCGGAAATAGGATAAAATTAATAGGAAGATTAAATACTATGATGACATTTAATTAATGAGTCTGAAGTATGCATGCTCTAGAAATACTAGGTTAGAAGCACTTCAATGCAAGAATTTCAGAGTGTAAAAATCATTCGCCTGGACTAGGTTAGAAGAAATGAAACAGTGGACGGAATTATTTCTTTAGTTTAAGTCGAGCTATGAACTCAAAGACAAGAAGTTTGGGAGAGGCTGTCGATAGAAAATAAAGATATCCAAAATCTGATGATTCAGGGCACATTTGCTGGACACCAAGAATCGAGAAACATATGAAAAGAGAAAGCTTATCGAAAAGGAGATGATAGAAAGGCCAAATGGAGCCATACTCCAAAGAAAAGAAGAAGCAGATGTTTGGGGTGAAAGTGAAGACACAATGGATTTGTTAGGAAAATAAAATAGGAGGAAAGTTACCAGGCATCAAAAGAGACGCGTGGAACAAACGCGTTGATCAAATAAAGATGGTCAAATAATTGAAGACACATCATAGCATAGAATAACCGTTATTGTATTGGGAAAAAAGGAAGCCTGCCATGAAACAATTTTTGGGAAAAAATTCAAATGCCGTGCAGGAAAACAAATCTTTAAAAATATTTACAATGCATTCATTCCGTTTAATGTTACACTAAATTGCTTTTGGAAGGCGCGTATATCATACTTTCCGTGACAATGAATAATGAAACCTTAGGACTGACACCGCAGAGAAATCAAATCTAGAGTTCAAAGGAAGCAGCGATTGTTGATGTTTTTGATAGTTAACATGTCTCAATTGGTAACCAGTTCTAGTGAAATTGAACTCAGCGGAAATAGAAGACCATTTGCTCTTACAATGGAGGTTTTCCTCTTTAATTTTCTGTTATAACCCTGTTAATTGAAAATCATATTGTTTGGCATTATCAATCTACCCTCCCTACTTTTTCCTATCATTTTCTATCAGTTAAAGCCATTATGAACCTACATGAACTATTATTTAAATCACCCAAGTATTTAATATGTCAATTAATCGTTGTTGCTACATTATCTTTGGTGCGGTGGCAGATGACCTTAAGTAACACTTTCTTCGCATTCAGTTTAAATAATACCTAATTTCTCTTTCCCTAAAAAAGAAAATGATTAGTTAGTACGTTCACACATAAATTAGTGACGTCTCAACCGGCGAATCGATTGCTCCATTTTGGTCAGCGTGTTTCTATTTGGTGAGTGAAAGATTTGAAATTAGCAGAAAACGTGTTTTCATTTGAAGGCAGGTGGTCCAGAAGTGTGATGTTGTAAATGGTTATGGTGACAAAAAGTTCAATTATCGGATGGTTAATTTCAAATTTCGAGAAGAATATTATAATTTAATTACTGCATTTTGATGTTGCATTTCATCTTAATCATGAAAGCACCGAAAAGTCTTTTAATATCTCCCTTGTCGACCTGTAGAATAGGAATAGAAATCATTCACCATAATGAACTAATGCAGATGGTCGTAGTCCCGTAGGTATAAGAAAATTTAATTTTATAAACCCAATTCTTTCCAGAAACGAGCTCTGGGATAATATCAATGAACTTAGATCCTCAGGTTCGGCAAGTTCAGGCTTGTATAATTGTATGATGGGGGTTTTTGGGTAGAGTAGGGAGGATGAGTCAATTATAATGTCCCTTCATCCTACCCTCTCAAACTTTTTTCATTCATTGTAAGCGTTGATATTGTGAAAAATTAATATCTGGTTGTCTACTGTTTAAATAAATTTTATTGGACTCAAACTTAACACCCCTGCATTTCTTTGCCTCGCAAAAGGCACAACCTGGCACTCCACACTAAAATTAACTCATTTTATTTGGCTATTTCTACCCCTTCCTTGCTTCCCTAACTTTCTACCCTTCATCACAGCCTTTTTCATCGTCTATTGAATTGATTTTCATCCATTTTTTCTGTCCTCAAACAATCTTATCTCTATCCCCACCATTCCTAGTACTTCGTCATCCGTCCACATCCATCTGAGCAGTCTGAGACATTCACAGGTTTCGGATGTCATCCATCCCTCCAATATACTCCATTTTCCTGCGATAAATACATTATTTCTACTTACACTAGCTGAATTAGTGCCTTTTAGTAGGTCACGACACAAAGAACTATGTTGGTACTGAGAAAAAAATTATTTTATATGCGTAGATATTTTATTCTACACCATGTATGAAAAGATTAACTTTTCACAAAATAGGAATCCAATAGGCATATAAAAATTACATATGTTTTAAAGAAAGAGGTCATTGGAATATTTTAGTTTAGAGAGTTTAGAAAACGTTCTGTGAGTTAGATACGTGCTCAAAAAAGTCCCAGTGCATATTTAGGAGCAAAATTATTTTCAAATCGTAGTTATTTCTTTTCCAGCTATTCAAACTTGTATTCATTCTGAAGTATTGCTTCGATTCTGCATTGCAATTTTTGTAATTGAATTCTTACATGTGTCGTAAATTTCTATCAATATAATAGGGTAATTATTCTCACTTTCTTGTTTAATAGATATTTTATTAATGTGTGCTTCTCTTGTATATTTTCTTTCATTCCTTGGTTTACGGGGAATAAACTCTGGTCCATCATTTGGTTGATATTTTTTTAACATATAGGATCTGTCCCAAACATCTGTTCCCAAAGTCTGGGAACGAATACTGGGGATAATTCTGGGAACACAAGTTATTACAGCTCAAAGTAAATATTACTCAAATTCTTCAAAATAGTATCGCTGTGCATCGACATCGATATGTCCGCGCCTCTTTTCCAGTGGTGGTACGCTTCCTGGAAGGCGTCGATGGGAACCTCGTTCAGGCACCTCGTCACGGTCTCTTTGAATTTATCCATCATTCCAAATTGGCTGCCATTCAAGCTTCTTGTCATTCTAAGAAAAAACGTAAGTCGTGCGGTGCCACATTGGGGCTGTTGGGCGGCTGTGGCATTGTTGCCACCTTCTGTTTGGCCAGGCACTCGTTACTTCACGAGGAAGGTGGACCAGGGCTGCGCGTTGTCATAATGTAGCAAGGTCCAGTTGGCTGAGATCTTCTTCCTAAAATGCTGGATTATTTTTCGCGGCCTTTCAAGGACTTTCAGGCAAAACTTACTGCTCATTGCCTACCCCTGAGGTGCAAACTCCAAACATCTTTTGAGTCGGCAAAAACGATGAGCACTGCGGTACTTATTTATGGGAGAGACCCTGTAGATTCATTTCTATGTCTCCAGAGAAGGTTCCCAGAGGAGCGTTGAGTTGTCTTTCTTTTACGGTGCAACATATCAGCTACATTTAACCAGCAGGCTGTGGTGAATACAGAATACCAAAAACTCTGGGATGGGTAACACCATTGGTTTCCGTAAGACAAAAACCTAGATCATTGTACATCATAATGAAACCTATTTCAATCTGTATTTATGAAATAGAGAATGTAATGGCTCTGCCCTCTTATGTTTGAAATAGTGCTAAACTTCCTGAAGGATTTGCATTTTAATTCCGGTTTGTTAACTTTGTGAAGGCCTTAAATAATATGCAGTGGCTTAGTTCAATGCAGTTGACTGGCTTATATGCAATGCAGTTGACTTCGTGACTACTCTTCTCATTCGACGGATTTCAACTGCTCAGTTTTCCTTTTATGTCCCTAAAGAGGGTGATCGCTAATTTTTATTTCAAAAAATAAATAGAAACGTTTCTAGCTTTCTATTGGTAACGGAGAGAGGTATGGCAATATAGAATATTCAGAGGTTATTTTCCGATTTATTTTTTCCGATTTCATCGAGTTGAGATAGAGATGCACGATGAAGGAGAATGGTATCCTGGGATTAGGTGTATTACTCCCTTAATCACGTCCACGTGGACTACGGACACGATCCTGGGAAAGGATTTCCCATTATTTGTCATTCGCCGCCGAGCGTGCCATAGAGCTCGGAAGTTAGTTTATTGCGGTCACTGACACCGTGATTCCACTGGTAGTTATTGGAAGAAGTAGGAGCGAGTAGGTTTCGAAATCAGTAGTTATCAGTGCGAAGCCCTAATAACCCCTAATCTCTTCCCTTCTTTTCTCCTTAAATTCACAGCCCATCATTTCCATCCCTTCATCCTTTCATTATGAATAATTTCACCCTTAATACAAAGTTTATCGGGAAAAATAAGAATTTTCTATTCTATGCTTAGATGTTTACTTTTTCAGTAGTGTGGAGTTGAAAGGTAAATACCAACAGAAATATCAGTCTTAAACGACCTCGGAAAACTCTGATCTCTTCCCTGTAAACTCTATACTCCTTAGATTCACATTACTATTTTTATCTAGGCTTTTCCTCTTTCATTATGAATGAGTTCACCCTTATCAAATATATCTGTCTTAAACAGTCTCCATAGTAAATAAGACAATGGTCTCACTGCTCTGCGTTGAGCAATCCATCTCGATAGATAGCATTCTCTCGGGGACAGTTAACAAAACTCGTTATCCGTTTCTCCATTTTTTTCGTAACTGGAAATATGGTTTTGAATTGGATTTCACCTTTCGAGACGACTGTTGTACGAAAAACTTATTTGTATAGTAAAAACTTATTTTCAAATATGAATTATAAAATATAGAACCTATATGATAGATTTTGATTTCATGGCTTCCGTCTCATATTGTAAAAACGCACGTAAAATGGTCTCAGTTTAGAATACTCGTAAAATACATGGGCTTACCCCAGGTTAAAAAAAATACAGGTACTCATGCAGAAATGCTTGACTTCGCAATTAAGTACTTTTTAATAATGTATAAACTAGATAAATACGATAATTACACGTTTAAATTTCATCATGCTGAAAAATAGAGAAGAATAAGTTTGGATGAATGCCACACTAAGAAAGGTTTACATATGTTTCATTTTAATTGGCGTAATTATAAAAATCAATTTTAGGAATTTCAGGAAATCACATATCTTATTTAATTTGTTTGGGTCATTGAAGTTGAGTCATTGCTTTGAGATTTCGATGGCGTTTTCTCTCTTTAAGGGTGGAACAACAGATTTCCCGCCAGAATTGAGCTTTTTTTCACAATATCCTCAGGCAGTGCAATTTTCAAGATGACAAGGTTTGAAATCGTGCTTCAAATCGTATTTTTTCCTGAATCTTCAATTCCGACTACGGCCCACTGCTATAATTTTTCTTATTGCTTCTCCCGACGCCTATTATTTTTGCACATTTTCCGCCTACCTTTCTTCCTCTAGAAGAAAAAATTGAATTACGATTCAACAGATTTGAAAAATATAATGGAGAGAGGTGACTGGGATGTGAAGTATGAATTTATGAATAAACTGGTTATAAATATTCTTGAAGTCTAAAACTATTCTTCTATTTTTAGCGATTATGTCAGTATAACTTAAGATTTTTTTTTTGGATTATCCGTTAAGGAGTGCGGTTGGTTGTTTTGGTAAAGATTGAATTTGAACATGTTTTATTAATCATGTACTGGGAGGACATTTCCAATGATTTAACTGCCCACCCAATTGGTTAATTGTATCGGAAACGCTTACGGACGTGATATGAATAACGAGCTCTTGCGACTCCTTCTCTTCTAACGAAGGTAATCGCCTCGCGAGCGGACGACTGGTTACGCTTGAAAAAAATCCATTTCAGGTCGAACCTGCTCCCTCGTCACATTTTCCCTGTTCCATTTCCTTCCTGTTTTTCCGTCTCCTCTCTTCCGCTTCTTCTCTTCAGTCCTCTTTCCAAATTTCCCTCCCTCAAGAGAGAGAGGAAAATGAGAAAAACCCGCCTACCCTTTCCTCCCCAACACTCTCATCCTTGCAAGATCCGCCCCCTATCCCCCCTCCCTCTACACCAATAGCCCTCGAACTACCACCTCAACTCCGCCAAACTCCCAGAGCCTCCTTACAACCTTCCCTCCCTCCTCATCCTGCCCCCAGTCCCTTCCCTGCACGCCTTCTCCCAGCATCCCATCCCCCCTTCCCCAGCCTCAGCGCCGTGACATGAATTGTCAACATAAATCCAGAAGTGCCGGGTAGATTTTTTCCCGTTAGGGAACCTTTGGAGTTGGAGGCGCTTGGGAGGGGGATGGTGGGGTGGAGGGAGGGAGGGTGGGAATGGGATGGTTCGGAATACGGGTGGGGGGGATCTAGGCTTGGGTTTCCAATGGGGAGGAGGAGGGTGGGAGCAGATCTCGAGAAGGGGATGAGGAGGGGAGAGATTTCGTTTCCTTCGACGCTGGGTAGGGGGGGTGAGAGAGAGAGGGAGGTGGGGGATGTGGAGTTGAGAGGACGTAGGGTGCGGAAAATTGGAAAAAGGGGAGTGGGGGTGGAAGAAGGTAGTAGGGGGTAGGGGGAGAAGGAATGGAGTGAGAGAAGGGAAGGGGCGAAGGGATGCTGCGGGGAGTACGCGCTTCCACCCACCCCCCAACCCGCGTGAGCCCGTAAGGGATCAAATTCGCGCACGGACACCTGGAACACCGTGTACGGCAGAGGGGGATGCGGAGAGGGGAAGGGGGTGGGAAGGAGAGGCTGCGAATAAGAAATGGCATTTCATCACGAGGTTGGTCTCTTGGAGGGGGGTTGGTTGGCTTTGAGGAGGGGTTGGGTGAGGGGGTGCGGGCTTTTGGGGGTGTAGAGAGGGGAGGAGTGTGAGCGTTGGGACGCGGGGGAGAAGGAGGGACATCTGGGAGTGAGGTAGTCGGACGGATAGGGAGGCGGTTGAAACGAACCGGGAAGGAAACGCCTCATGGCGGCGAGCTCACACTGAGCCCGACGACTCCGCGAAGTAAGTAATACCTTAACGCATTATACCTGTAGCGTTAGGGTTTTCACATTAATACACCTCCAACATCTGCATAATTTTTCGCTCAAAGATTCATGTAATATTTTGAGCGGTTGTTAATCGGCACTTAATCATAGCGAAGGCCAGGGCATTTCCTTCAATTAATTATTTCGAATTAATCGAGGGGCTTCTTTTAACTTTTAGTTATTAATCAAATATAATCGAGGTACAAATTTATTAAAAAAATATTTTATAGTCGCAAAATTACTTTGCATAATCACCATCCAGAGTTAGACATTTCTTCCAGTATTTCCTGGCATATTGAAGGCTGTCATTGTAAAACTCTGCAGAATGCTTCGAAAACCATTGACCTCATGAATGATGACACGTATGTTGCCGAATCTCCGACCTTGTAATGTGTTTTTTATTCTGGGCATAGGAAAAAGTTTCTCAGAGCGAGATTGGAGAATAGGATGGATTTTACGAAATTCCAAAGCCACTTCGAGTTAATCGCTGGTCGCGCCGTGTTTGTTTCTGAAAAGGATTCCGTTGTTTCAGATTCCGTTGCTGACACCTTTGATATGAGCAGTACTTCGTGAAAAATTTCCTCCGACTGCCCTGAGTAAGATAAGTCTATATATCACGACTATTTGGGTGGCTGCTCCTCGGCCCAATATTATATGTTCTCAATTCTCTTCGCTGCATTAGCATCATCCGTTTGTGATGGTCTTCCACTTCTTGGATCGTCTGTGAGGGACATGTGGCAAGTTGGAAATGTCTTGTTCCATCTCACAGCTGTGTAATATGGCGGGCTATCATTTTCATTAACTGTTATCATTTTACTGGGGATTTTCCAGGTTTTCCGTTGATTAAATACCTGCATTTTTCAAATGCAGGTATTTAAGCACACTGCGAGACCCAATATTCTCAGTACTGAAAATGGTTATGCAGTAATAAAAATATACAATACAATATAAAAAGGGTTACCTCAATCTATGGTTTCCTGAAAAAAAACAAATCAGCATTAATAGCTGTAAATTAGAACACTGGATCATTTAATATGCCTAAATAATTATTCCAGATCTCCTGGTTATTTTGATCAATTATTACTTACAAACGACGCCCCGTTTTATTTTCAATGGGGTTTGCTATAAGGCTTTTTTTCCGGAACTCATTTACATATTTAAAACTATTCTATACTTAGTTTGACGTTGCATTTCTGCAAATTATTTTCCTATTGCTTCCTCCTTGATGGTTAATGCTGCATCTTAATAAAAAAAACTCTTCCTTTATTATCTGTAAGATTTTTCGATTTTTCTGTGCAGCCAGGACATTTCCTTGCAGGAACCATTTCGTAATTTACAAATGACCGATGTAAAGATATGAAATTAAATTATGAAAAGAATAATGGACAATCTGTAATTGGTTGCCCAACCCACTACCCAGAATGCATGACTTGTACATGCTTTAAAACGTAATTTAAAAGTTAAATTTTATAGAGAAGGAAGTGCGATTAAGTATTATCCCTTTACCGCCGTTGCTTAATTTACGTACTCTACAATCCAACGAAACATTTGGATAAATGTAGTGGGGGATAGCTTTGAACAACTCTCACCCATTATCCGAGTAATATCATGTTTTATGGCCATAACTTCGTGACTTTACTCCCTATTGAGACTCAGACTCATATATATATATATATATATATATATATATATATATATATATATATATTGAATTCAACATTTGAGTAAAATAAATGAAAACATCATAGGACGTGATTACAAACAAATCAACTTAGGAAATCTTTGAATCTGATTGGTCAAATTGAGACAGAAATCACTAGTTATTTGGAATTTGAAAGAAGATTGGGGCATCATATGAACAAATTAAGGAATTTACGAGAAGGAAATGCACAATTACGTACATTTCTCAAACAAAATAGATCTAGGATTCATTGGGCGTTGGAAATCCGACGATGTCGGAATAACAATGAGGTCACTCGTAGAAAGAATGTAGATTGTGACCAGGATGCATTGGTAAGCCTTGTGGATTTTAAGAAGAAGTTTGAAATAAAACATTAGGCACATTCAATAAACATTTTGCAGGAGATAGAAAAATACTTAAGGGATAGATAATTTACCCCGAATCTATTCGCGTTCCTGACTGCATGGGTAAGGAAAGCTTACCGAGAATAGAAATGAGGAGTGATAGGCAGGGGAAGAAGACTATAATTCCCATTTATAGCTGTCAATTTAAATAAATAAATAAATATATATATTTATATATATATACATATATATGCAGATAAAATGGTCAGGGAGGCATGGGAAAAGCTATGGGTTGGTGCGGACGTAGTTGGGCAACTCTTCAAATCAGTTTGATTAGTAAATGATCAAGCTTGAGTTAGCCAGTTACCCAGAGGGTTATAATCATTACTCAGTGCCTTGTAGAATTAGTGTTATAGATATGCGAGCAAATTAATCACAAAAAGATGACAGTCATAGTAATCTCAAGAACAAGTTAATCTACCGTGAACAATGTAGGTGAGGAACTTTAAGTAGCACAGGTAGAATAGTTCACCTCTTTGGGAAGTATTTCGGAGGAGGACACAGCGGTACGTATTATGAAAAAAAGGTTGCCTTAGGTGAAGGCACTTTTAAAAAGTGGTGGGATGCGGAGAAAATACGCCTTAAGTAAAGATGCAAAGTAACGTTTGGCAGAAAATTTGATTTTATTAGAGCTTAGTTTTTCACAGCTCTGAAACATGGTCGTTGAGGAAAGAGGAGAAGCTTAGATTGGAGAATTTTGACCAATAGCTATGGAGAAAAATGATGAATATATAATGGACAGTTTGGAAAACAAACTTGAAGTCCTAGGCATGACAGAAAAAATGGCCTATGGTGGAGATTGGAACAAGGCAGGATATCATGCAATAGAACCCAAAAAACAATTGGGTACCAAGTATACTGATGTAGAAAAGCGTTAAAGGAGAGAAAGGAAGGAAAATAATGGTCATTTTTTATTCTATTGAGTGAGGTAGAAATCTTACCGTGCTAAAGAATAAATTATTACTGCATGAAGTATGTCATTCGTGTCGAATGTTTCTGTCATGAATGTAAAGAGTGTAGTGGAATGCAGTGTTAAAGTCCATCAAAAAACTCTGCCCTAACCCGGTAGAATCTATTCATTATTTTGGTTTTTTTTTTGATTGAGGAGTCCCGTAGTAATCATTGTATGATTTAGATATACTGCAATGTTACCGCAGTTTTTCCTTTTCCAAGGTAATGAATCAATTTTTTTCCTGAATTTTTAAGTGGTATGAATATATAATATAAATATTTTGCTCACCCACTGCAATCATAATTTCGTCCGACATATAGAAACGGTGATTTCTAAAAATGTTCGGAAAGTTTAAGTTTGATTTCAGAAAACGGAAACTAAGCGATTGCGATAACGGGTCCATTCTTGATTGGCTTACTGATTGCAGTTAACGACGGATGGCAAAAATTGCTTATCTACTTGAAACAACATCTTCATTAACTGTCATAGAATACATTACTGTTTTTCATTTCTTAAAGATAAATATTGAATTTTTTTACAACTCTGGTGCACTCGTATGCATGCATGCAATATGCTAACAAGTATGAATGTTACCTGCAATTACTGCCCTCCTCGAATTATTGCCGCAAAATAATTAACAAGGAAATAAAAAATATGAGCATGAGTGTAAATAATCTCGGTATAACTGCCGTTTCATTTGAACCACTATTTTTTGAATATTAAATGATGAGTAATATCCAAAAAAAAATGTAGCTCAAATACTTAAAATGTACCTTTTCAAATGCCCAATGTATTTGGGAATAAATATTTAAATGAAGTCTTTACGTAAAGAAAACCCTCGTGCTAATAATATATGCTACTTAAAAAAAATTTCCCCTTATTTTAATAAATCGAATTAGATCAACCGCGTAAATTCGACTTCATCTAATCTCCATATTAACGCTATTTATCTTTAATTTTGGCAGTGTTGTTGTAACGAATTTTAGACTTCAGAATACCTACTATAAATAAAAGTCTCGGTTCATTTTTTTTAGAAATATCAACATGTGTATCAGTTCAAATTTTAAGGAAGCAAACTTTCCTATTGCTATATTTTTGAAGATATTCAAAGAACGCGAAGCCTTTCATGCAAGAGCTACGACGAATTTAAATCAATTTTGAAGATCTCCATATATTCTAAGTATGAAATTCAAAAAAATATTTTCTTTTGTAGTCGCTTCATTTATTTGAATTTTATGAAGTAATGACCAGTGGTTTTAATTATTGCTCCAGATTCTAGTATGCTTTTTATGAATAAAATAGCGTTTCTCACCACTGTAGTCAAATAGGAATAAAACATCTGAAGCTTTGCAACCGTTTTACTTGTTTTTTTAGAATGCCTAGACAATTCAAGAATCACGTCAATGTGCTCGAAAGTTTAAATTCTATGACAAACGAAGAGGATGTTTATAATTATCGAATCTGCACATTTAAATTCAATTAAATTATTTATAAGACTCGATTAATTTTGCTTGATTTCGGCGTTACGCTATTCTGCCATTTCATAAGTCATAATTGATCATATATATTTATGGTAGATAGCAATAACTGCGGCCAAATTTTTCTCCACTTTGTATTTTTACTTAAAATCATGAGAATTTATTCCTTCTATGAAATGTGATTGCTACATTTTAAGTGCCAAAGATTATTTACTGCCTCACTATTCATTTCATCACTTGCAGAGCCACAATTAGCATTTTGTGTCTAATTTTTAATGCAGGTGAGATTCTTAGTCTTTGTGACTTAGTTTTTTATTACAGAGACAGCAAAAATATTTAGTAATGCAAAAAAGTTTAATATTTGGTTCGGATACAGTTTAACGAATTGTACAGAATAATCTATTCGCAAAGATGGGTGATTGGAAATCATCCTCTGACAGTTTTTTTATTGAAATTTCATTCGTAAAGAGAGCACAACAGTATTTTCTTGATTACATGTATTTTTTGATGAGCCTTGTTATATCACTTGTTAAAATGTTTTAACCTAATTGTTTTACTAATTTATTCAGTTTTTTCCCCTATGGTGGGGGACGTAACATCTAGAAAGACAAACGTATTCCACTAATTTTAGGCTTTGAATTCCCAGTTTGATTACTTAGGAAACAGAGTATAGGTTCTTAAAAAGTTAACATGGATTCCTATATTGACGGAAATTCTAACCATTGATAATATATTACATCATTGTGTATGCTTAATTCATGATTTGTGTACAGCTATTACTCCACTAAACATTCATATTTTAATAGAGATGAGGTTCCTTATGAGAATTCACATAGAAGCTATGTTGTTTGAGGAGAGTTAAAAATGTTTTTTAAATAACAAGACGCATGATTTTCATTCCTCTTTCGCCTTTTAATAAGGAGAGTCTTGTCCACCAGAAAGCTCAACTGTTAAATGTAAACGCCGAATTAAATTCCCCTCATGACATATTCAATTTGATCATCGCAGGAGAAAATTCTTGAGAAACAAAAATTATGAATCTCTCCCTTCTCCAAATGATTCATCTCTGGGGCGTGTAACGCACTCGATCAAAATGGGTTTCCCGAATTCTCATATTTCCCCGGCACGCGGCGAAAGGCTTACGTACTTCGCGCCTATATAAAAAAATGAGGTAAAAACCCGCGAAAGTTGCCTTTATTTCCCTCCTCCTCCATTCTCCCCCAACCCGAAAGGAAAGGACGAAGTGGGGGGGGTGGGAAGGAAGTAGCGGAGTGTAACAACAAGGGAGGAAGTTTTGCAAAAAGTGGTCAGGGACCCCGGAGGCTCGGCGGGAGGAAAGGGGGAAGACGACCGGAAGAGAGAGAGAGGACGGAGAAGGGGATTGAAGGGAGAGGGGGGGGGGTGAGTGTGGGAATGCGAAAACAAATAGACAAATGGCCAAAGGGGGTGTTGGGTGGGAATGCTGAGAATTCCCTTAGCCCATGGAGGGTGGGAGGGAGGACTTTTTGGGAAAGGGAGGGGGGTTCCCAAACCCACCCCACGATCGCGAGAACTCGGAAAATTCTTAAGAGGACAGACGGAGGAAGGAAGGGATTCGGCAGGGGGTTGGATTGAGGGAATGCAAAGGGATTGGAATGGAGTGGGGGTGGGGGAGAATTCGCTGTCGATATGCGAGTGACCGAGAGTGGGGGGAGGGGCAATCATCGTCGTTTCGAGTGAAGGATGGAGGGAGTGAAGGATCCGGTCGTGAAGGGAAGCCCTCAAAAAGGTCGAGGTAAAGAGAGATATATAAGGGAATTGCCCGCCAAAATAGAATGTTAATCAATATCACCATTAGTGGTAAACTATTACGAGCGATTTAGTTGAGCGTGTCTTCATAGTTTAGCTCTAGAGTCAAATATATGCCCAAATAAGTTGACTAATGAATAAATGGGTAAATAAATCACAAAGACCTGTTTTCAGTAAAAATAAGTATTTTCATTCTTCTGATGATTCTCAGAGTATACCTTCCGATGAAAGCAGAGATCCCTGCATCTATGCCTAACATCTCCACACTATTTACAGCAATCAGCTGTATGGGAGTGTGGCGGGTAGTGTTTGGGCATCAGATATACGGGTAAAATAATTAGTTTAAGTATGAATGGAATATATTTTATATTATAAAGGCACTTAAATATATGATAGTTCAAATACAGCTCTCTAGCTTTCATGCGTTCCTACATGGTGGTTCCAAAAATGAGTAGAAAAAATTTGAGATGAAAGTGTATTGAAGATCAAAATAAATATTACTAATAGTCTTCAAAATAGTGCACCCTTTTTTATCGGCTCTATTTGGTGCCAGCGCCTCTGCCAGTCATGATTAGCTTCTCGGAAAGCGTCGAAGGGAACCTCGTCACGATCTATTTGACGTCATCCGGCGTTCCAAAATGGTTTCCTTTCGATCTCCTTTTTATTATTGGAAATTGAAAGAAGTCCAGCAGTGCCACATCGGGGCTTCAGGGCGACCGGGGCAGCGTTGTTACCTTGTAATTACTTGGCCAGGGTCTCAGATACGAGGAAGGTGGACGGCTCGCTGTCGTTGTGCAGTTCCCATTTTGCCATGATATCCTTGCTGACGTATTGCACTCTTTTACGCAGCTTTTTGAGGAAATCCCCTCAAGACGTAATGTCCATTGTCCGTCTCTAGGAGGCGCCAACTCTTTGTAGATCGCCTTTTGTGTAAACAAAGACGATAAGCATAGCGATACTTATATTTGGGATAGATCTTGTTCCAATGTAAAGTGTCAAGTGTTTTTCTTGATCAATCCGTCCAACTCTATATTAAAGTATATCTAATATTTTCTGAGCCCGTGGTTATATTTTGTTTTCATCCTCTTCCCAAGCGTAATACGGTATATGATAATTACGCTTTAGAGCAATAAGGGTATCATCACACAAGTACATATCGCTCTAGCATGACGCCTTGGTTGTAAACAATTTCAAAGAGCCGACAAAATGCACGAAATCTAACTTATGAACAACAAATCGCCAAAAAGAATTGTCGTTGAATGCCTTTCTGCTTGAGTTTTATGGAGAAAATCGCATTAGAATGCTTCTGAAAATGTCCTGCTGTATTTTGATTAACTTAACTAACTAACTAGCTCCAATCGCCTGCGATCGTTCGCTTAGGCTAGATCATGATTTAAGTGGACCCCTGCACGGTGCAAGTGACTCGGTGCAAGTGCAAAATACAGCGAACGATTGATCAGCGGTACGCCATCAAATTTTGTGTTGGAGTGGGGATGTCCGGTATGAAGTCGCTGCACATGATTTTCCAAGTGCTCAAGGATGAAACTAATGCATAACTATAGTCTTTAAGTGGCGCAAGATCTTCAAAGATGGCCAAGAGAGTGTAGGACGAATCCCGCGCTGGACGATCGTCGGCGTCTAGAACCGAAGACAACGTGCACCGTGTGAATGAAGTGCTGAATTCAGACCGTGGGTTAAGGTTGCCCATGATCAAAGATATTATTGACATCGATAAGATAATAGTCCGCACCAGCATCACTGAAAATTTGGCGATGGGAAAGAATTTCTGCAACGTCATCGCGACGATTCCCCACCCCCTTACAGTTCCGAATTTCAGACTATTTCCTGTTCCCAAAACTGAAATCGTCCCTCAAAGTACACCATCATGGAATCCTCGATGCCGTCAGATAAGCTTGCACGCATGCCCTTAAGGACCTTCCGGAATCCGCCCACCAGGGAACCTTCGAGTCATGGAAAATCCGCTGGCAAAAGTGTTTCGGCGCCCAAGGGATGTACTATGAAGAATTTTGAGGCATTGTAGCAGTAAAAAGTAAACCCATTATTTTGAAACATTTCCCGATACTTTTTATAAAAGTCGGTATGTAAATTTCAAGTATTTCCATATTTCTAGCGCTCTGGATTTGACAAGTTGAGTCCCCTTCACCGAAAATCTCGCTACAAAGCAAAATGTCCCCAACTGATGCCATTTCTGTATTCCCAGTTTATTAAAACAAGTTTTAGTTACAAGCATTAAAACCACATGCTTGTATGATAGTTCAATCAGACCGTCGGTTTGTTGGGTGGAGTTAGTGTTAGCCCATTTCTAAGTCCAACGGCGTGAGAGTTCAAACATCACTGTCTTGATCCTTTTCCTGTACCACCAATGGTTTCCCAGGACGATCTGGCACCCAAAATAATTTACGGCGTGAAGCGTAGGGAGCCCGCATGTGTCGATGGGAATCGAACCCGGGCCCTCAGACATGTCCCCAGAGACTATAAATTCCCTTAAATTAAATACTAAATTAAATACTATATTAAATTTTGTGAAAGATAGCAACGTAGGTCCATGCATTAAATACAATTGATCACCAGTCGGACTTCGCAATAACATCTTGGACTACTACAGGCGCAGTATATTTGATTGCTTCACATGGTTTTGAAAGACCGACCATCAGCTAAAGGTGCGTCTATGAGAGATATCCCCCTTACATATCACAGATAATATTGAGGGCTTCATATTTCTCCGGAATCTTTGTTTGGATCAAGGAACTACTTACTCAGAGAGGTATTAGGGAGGGGGGACAGGAAAGAGAGAAGTCAATGCGGGAGCAACGGTTTTAAACTCTGGGAGAGGCATATGAGACTCCGGCTTCCTCACGCTGTGGACGCAGTGTTCTTAAAGACGTAAAACGGGGGAAAATGACTTTTGAGGAAGAGACACGTGGAAGCTGTGGGCGGGTAGAAAAACACGGGAAGTGAGACGTGGGGGATAATGCCTCCGAGATGGGCGAAGGAGGCGGAGAGTGACCGAGGGGTAACATTTACGAGGAGGACGTGAATTTATGAGAGAAGAGAAACATTGGGAAAAATAACGTTGGGGAGATTTTTAGTACGGGGGGGAGAGGAAACGAGAGGACTTAGGTGAAGGTGGGCATTTCAGCGAAGAATTGAGACTGGAGGGAGGGCGAGGAAGCCTTATGCGTCTGTGTGAGGGGGTGTGGACAGGGTGAGGGAAGGGGAACGGTCAAGGGTGTGAGGGGACTTAGAGGGGTGGGGGGTGAAAGTGAGGTAAGACGTGTGGGGGGAGGGGGAGGGAAGATTTCCCTAAGTGTAAAGGCCTGGGCGTCCTCCCCACTACCTCTTGCCCCTTCCTCCCTCCGATTCCTCGGCACCCATCCGCCCCTCTCCCACTCCGCCATAAAGTGTAGCAACTGTTCAGGAATCTGGACAGAAGTTGAAAAAGTTTTATTGCTCGAAGTAAAAAGGTAGCGAAATAAAAGGAACGTATTGGAATGTTCAGGCCCCCTTCTCGAATCCCCCCAGGGAGGATGTCCTTTCCCCTACCTCCCTCCCCGCTCTCCCGCCACTTCCTCCTCCCCGCACGCCTCTTTGTATTTCCCTTCTTCTCTCTCTCTTTTCCCCTGAACCACCCCTTCCCCCTTTTCTCTTGCCGGTTCTCCCTCTTCGCACTCGGCGTTGTTCTCCCCAGCGGGTCCGCTTCGCTTAAGGTGCTCCCTCGTCTCTCTCCCTCCCCCCACCCCTTGCTGGGAATCCACTCGCTCTCTCCGCCCTACCCCAAAAACCGGACCCCTTGTTTCTCTACAACCAACACCCATCAGCACCCCCAGCCCGCACGCTCTTCCTCCCCTCCGCAAACAGGGTGAGAAAAAAGAAGGAAAAAAATACATTGGGCGTTCCTTGGGGAAGGAGGCGACAGGAGAGGTAGGGTGGGATGGCGCAGGAGGGTGGGAGTGAGTGAGGAGGAGACTTGGGAAGCAGGTGAGGGGAAAAGGGGCAGGCGGGGGGGGGAATGCGAGTTCCGGAAGAGGTGAGTTTGGGGAGGCTGGGGGAGGGTGGTGTCGCTGTGGTGTGCGGGAGGGAGAGAGGGTTGGAGGCAGAAGGGGGGCGTATTGGAGGAGGGCGCATGAATCCCTTGGCTGGATCAAAAAGTTAGGCGGCATCAGGAGGAGGAGTCGCGTGCGCCGAACGTGAATTTTCGGCTCCCCTCTTATCGTTCAACACTATTCTTTACGGTGGCGCTTCGCAAAACAGTTGGTACCACCATTGATGGCTGTGTTCACGCCTGTGTTCATGCACACAATATGTGGAAAGAGAATCAGTGGTGATTTTGGCGAATTGAATGATTAAAATTGGCGCATTGCATCCTTGCGTCTATTTATTTTTTTAAAAAGGTATCTTATATTAATCAATCTTAATATTTTTGACTCCAAAGTGATCTCTGATCAATTCGTACAAACTTCGGCAATGTTCAACTTCTCAGTGTCTCAAACTTTGAATGGAACTTGTGAGATTTTTACTTTAGGCGGGTCTATAAACGTTCGAATATTTTTATCGGTGTTGCCATTGCGCGTTCTTGCTCAAACTATCGCAAACACCTTGCACTAGCGACACATCATTTGTTTGAAGTCACGCGCGAATGTGCGGTGGGTGTTCGATATGGTCAGTCAGTTCTGAGTGAGTCATGGTGGAGTGGAGTTTGAAGCAGTGTTTTATTGAAAGAATTAGCGTTGTATTTGTAATGAGAGTTATTGAAAGCCAGATTCAAGGTTGAATATATATTTTAAAAGAAGGATACCACTATTTTTTCTTGACGCGAACAGAGAATTACAAATCCACATAATTGATATTCTCAATGATACGACGTAGAAAGTGAGTAGATTTTGGAAATTGAAAAATGCTGTTTCTAATTTTTTTTTAAACAGCAAATTGACTACCTGATGAATGAACCTTATAATTTGACAATTACCGGGGATTTGATTTGTCATTTTTAATTGACATTGCTAGACATCTCAATTACATACATTTAAAACTACAAGGCAAGAATAAAGATTCCTAACTTAGTAAATAGCATCAGTTAATTCAAAATAAAATTAAAAATTTTCATGTCTCAGTTAAAAATATGGATTTGAGTCAATTTCCACATTTTTAAGAGCAGAGTCAATGTGCTGCGGATGATAGCAGTTTGATTCCATGTATTGAAAAATTAAGATATTGCAAGGATCATTTGAAAGTCGTTTTCATGTTTTTTGCTAAAGAAGATTGCATGATTTCTTTTATAAAATTTCCACTTAACAAAGCGTAATGTAGATACCTAGTAACGTACAATTGGAACTGATTGATATAATTTATTCTTGAAAATGAAATTTGATCTTTTTCCTGATCAAAATGCCTCTGATGTAATTAATTTCTGGCATTCAGCCCCTAGTGAACATTTCTCAAATCTAAGAAAATTGCAAAAAGTTATAACTGTCGCTTCGCAACGACAAACATATGCGAAAAGCATTTTCGCCCATGAAAATGATCAAAAACAAAACATGGTCGCGAATAACTCACTCACATTTGAAGAACTCTCTGCTGCTTTCTGTGACAAATTTAATACTAAACATTAAAAAATAGCAGCATCCAAGCAGGTGCAAAAGTTTCAGTAAGGCTAAGTGATGATTTTGTGCGGTGATGCACGTTAGTTTTCATACATAAATTAATTCATTTAAAAATGTTGATTAAATCAATAAACATACTTTTATTTAAAAGGTCTACCACTGTCATCAATCATATTCCGGGACCCCTTCTATATCATAAGCATGTGTCTTTTGAGATGGCATAAATTAATTAATTCCATTGCATAATTGAGTTATTCCTTATTATTATTACTATTAATATCGAAATAAATGTGCATTCAGACATTTTAAGTTGGCACACATTTCCCAAAATCACGATTGATGATGCATAGAACAAAACAAAAGCGATAATTAAAATGATTTATCATTCAAATAAAAATTAAAAAATCAAAACTAAACCGCTGCAGAGGTGATCGAGGAAATTATAAGTAATGCCATCACGTATGGCCCAGCGCCACACCCCTTTCAATAGCACGCGCTGCCCAACATCACACCTTGTGCAATATCACTCACCGTCTCATTCACACCAAATTCGACACAGACATTGCAAATTTTTTAACCCGGTCCTTTGTACTATAGCTACCCTACACCTATTCTTAAAACACTTAACGCTGGTTGGAAATGGCCTAAAACAACTCTCAAGAAAGCTAGTTGCATTCAAGAATACTTCTATTTGAAGATTCAAACTTGTTTCTATTTGTTTCTATTCTCTTATTTTCATTTTACCCCTGTGTTTGTTTTTCTACTTAAAACTTTGGTATTTCTATTTCCTTCCTAAAATCTTCCCAATCTTCACCATTTTTAAATATTCTATGCTTCGCATCCACCCTACTCCTCTCTCTTCTATTTTGAAAATTCTATTTCTAAATACACAGAATGTCCGTTACATTATCTAAGCTTTTGTACCTATCGAGTATCTACCTGTATGTACGTACCTCGCTGCATTGTCTCGCTCTTTTTCTAATTTTTTAATATGTCCCACTGCATATGAATACCATGCTATGGACGAGTGTTTCAGTATATGGAGAACCAGAACCTTATTTACTTTTTCTATTTTAACTACGCTGCTTCCTTGTAAATTTCTCATTAGCCAATGAAGTATTTTAATATCTTTCCGCGTCACATTATCCAGTTGAATTCCTCATTCCATTTTTCTAGTTACAAGGTAAGTAAACGCCTAAATATTTTTTTAATTAATACTGCACGGGATGATATCTCTAATGAGAGTGTAAATATTCTGTAATATTTTCTTTTTATTTAACGCATTCTGCAAATCGATCGATTTCGTTGAGAACCGTTCCTCACACTCACCAAAAAGTTATCATTTTATGTCACTCTTGTAGAATTCTAAATGTTGCCAAATTAATCCTCGTAATCGGCAAATGGGACCAATTCCGACTTGTCTTTTGGAATCTTTTTGTTCCGAAATGTCGCTAGTTTAAGATATTTTCTCCCTGATGTGTCCCTGATGCTTATTTAATTGTCTAGGGACTCAGAGAACTCAGTTTTCATATCTAGTGTCTTTATTTCACCAATGGAAAATCTTTAATAATAGGAAATTCGACCCCTGCAAAATAAATCTATTTTTTCCGCAACATTTGTTGCGGCTGTCTTTTTCGTTTTAAAAATAGATATAGTTGTTTTTTTCATTCCTGTGACATTTTTTCATTTGCAATGACGTTAGAGATCAATTGATCTATTATATCCATTTTTTTCATTTGCTTTATTATCTGTTAAGAGATAACATCAAATTTTGAGAGTTCACATGCACGTCTCTCTTTCCAAACAGCGCCATCAAGTTTTGGGTGTCCTGCAGTGTGTTCTTATTTATACTCGTCCCTCAGTACCCTTTATTCATCTCTACCATGGTTTGGTGTCCCCGGTATCATTTCCTTCCTTTTACTTACTCTTTTTATTTCTCTGAGAATTCTGTTCTTTTATATTCCAAATGGCATCGGCGTGAGTATAGAATAACTGCATGCAACTCATTTCTGTAGTTTCCTTATCTTTTCCTGCAATAGATTTTATTCGCTTTCTGAAATTAGTTTTCCATCTCTTCTTTCATGGACATTCCGTTATAGTCCATCATGTTTTGATCATTTTGTTACCTCTGCTAACCTCCTTTGGTCCTTATATTTTGTTTTTCTTCTCTCTTCTTGATAGAATATATCTCTATTCTTCTTTTAAATACACTTTTCCTCGATATTAATTGAAATTATGCTGCTTAAAGCATGTAATAGTTTTCATATCCTGTCAAAAGATCAATTATATCTTTCACAAATTTTCGTAATACGGTATTAAAGTAAAGAAACGAGTGTTGTTGTAGCATGCATACGCTACGGCTTCAGACTTCGCTTCGTGGAAGTTATTGGTATCTATATTAAAATATTTTTTTACATTTTCACAAGCTTTATTTTAAGATACAACACGATTCGCCGACTTGGGGAATCATCAGATACAGATTTGATTCACAGACAGAGGGGAGTTACGGGGGATGGCTATCGTTGGAGGGTGAGGAAAGATGGGATGTTGAAGGTGGGGGTTGAAGCTATTTGGGCGATATAGGAGGCGGTGGTGCTCTGGCTATGACGAGGCATGAGGGTGGGGTGGAGGAGCATGGGAATAGTGGGGGCGATCAGGTGCGTTGAAGGTTTCGATTGGTTTTCTCCCCTCAAGGGTAATTTGTTGGAAAGGAGCTGGGAGGGTTTTGGGTACAATTGCTCGTCACAAAGGGTCTGCCTCCTGAAAAAGTGCCTTCTTCTTCTTCAATTTATCCGAGAGCGTCCATTTTTAATCATTTAGGGAAGAAATTCAGTGTTTCGGAGAAAATTGCTATTTGGTTGAAATTTATTATGTATCTTGCCAACAGGAAATAGAAATCCTGATATTTGTGACACTTAGCGTTTTCTTTGGCTCACGTCTTGAAATATCGGACCGACTTAAGGGACAAATTCTAAAAAACTTAAGAGACTTTGCAACTATCGCACTTCAGTTTATAAATACCGGATTTGAGAAGTATTTCCTGTTTGTCTTTTCCATTGATGATCTTATTGGAGATATCTTCCAGCTTCCAGAAATAGGATCAAAGGCCACTTGTGGTCCTATGATTTTGCGGACTGAAAGGAAGAATTTCTATTTATGACCATTGCTTTCTGCTTTTTCCGGAGTTTGTTCTACTTAATTGGGATTGTAACTATTGTGGGTGGCTTTATTAATAAATAGGTATATAAATAAGTTCTTTATTGAAATATGGAACCAATGCATAAAATTTTTCACATGTTGTATGTGATCATTGAGAAGATATTATTTTAATAACGATTATCGTGAATTTGTAAATTTTGCATGCGATTTTATTCTTAATTACGGGTGGTGACCTAACAACATCTACCACACGCCCATGCGGTGGTTTGCAGGGTGCTTTGTAGATTAGAAGTAATGGATTAAAGAAGAGTGCGGCTAGGATTGGGGTAAGTGGAGAACGCATTGCTATTGTATCAACATTCTAGAAATTATTTCACTTGGTTTAACCCTGGCTAAAAATATTATGACTGAGAGCTGATAATCCAAGGTGTAATCTTCTAGTGAACTTACAATGGTGAACTGAAGACTTTGAGGTTATATTGACAATAAAGTAATAAAAGGGCGGATCAAAGGTCATCCCAAGGCTGACAAATATCACCCCTGAAAAATAGTAAGGATTAATTGAATAGTTTTAACATTAGAGCGCATGACTCCTTACCTATTGAATGATCCTCGTATGTGTGTGTGTGTTTACACGCACACACACACATATAATATGTTTCCCTGGCATGAGCTTCACCGATATGCGTATAATGTCACCGAAATCTACTGTGGAAGAGTTGGATGGAGGGGAGGGAGTGCGTGTATTTTGAGGGATAAAAAGGGGAGAGAGATTGAGGAGAAGGAATGAAAGGGAATTTGGGAGAGAATATCGGAAGCAAGGGAAGGGTGGAAGGGACTTGCATAAAGGGAGGGAATGGATTGTGGAAATGAAGACTCCTGGATGAGAAATAGCCCCGGCATATTTTTATTGGCCGTGATTCTGCTTTCTTTTGCCGGGGAGGCGAAATGTGTGCGTGGGGTGGAGGAGAGGAAAGAGACTGGGGACCCTGAGAAAAAGGATAATGTGTGGAAGGTCGTCGGTGAAGGGGAAATGGTGTGGTAGGAAACCGTCGCGGGGAGGATGGGGGAGCTGTTGCGGTTTTTGAATGTCTCTCCTTTTCCTTTGCCATTCTGTCCTGCGACTTCTGAGCGAAGGAGAGAGCCTAAGTGTTAAAAGAGATTCCACGAGAGACCTTTCTAATGAGTTATTATGGCTCCGGAATATAGAAGGCTCTTGCGGTCACAAAAAACTACGATCACTATAGAATATCAACCAAATTGTTTCATGATTAACACCTTGAGCTTAGTTCAGACCTTACGTTTAATTAAAACTTTTTGGTAACGAGAGGAAAGAGATTGGCGAAGCAAGTACTTGAACGCAATTTCACTTTCGTGAAATTAAACCGTCAATAAGCTTAACAGTTTCATGTTTGAATTTGTGGAATTCCTTTATGATGAGATTTAAGAAAGAAACTTTGCACTTCCACATAAAGATTTAATATTTCACAGCCATAGTTTCGATGTAATTCGAGCATCGAAACCATGGTCGTGAAATATTAAATCTTCATTTGGAAGTGCAAGGCTTTACCCTCATCATTAATCCGTAAGTTTCTTATAGTTTCCTTCATGAAACAATAATGTCACCAGCTCATACAGCAATGAATTATCATTTGTGCCGAGACGAATATCAGAAGGATTAAAATGATTTTCGGCCTTTCTTCTTCGTCTAAAGGAATTGACACAAGTTAACGGAGTTAAGCTACGTAAATTTATGGCATTCTATTCTGACAATATCTCAATTCAATCTTAAATCGGAAAACAAAAAACGGTTTTCAAAACCACTGTTGCTTCTTGCCTACCTTCTTTTCTTCTTAAGTAGCACCATCAGTACACTTCAAACTACTAAGTTTTTTTAATTATCTCATCAAAGTGAAGCGGGTCACATTAATTCAATTGAATAATGAGGTAAAGTACAAATTTCCAATTTACCAAGTACCTGTCACTTCTTTGAAAAAATCTGTTAAACAGATTTGCACTAAGAAATCGCAGTTACATCATTATTCTTTTGTTGATAAGAGATATGAGAGGAAAGCAAATAATGGACATATATGGAATGGTAATTTTTTTGTTGCATAGCTTTTTAACGAGTGTAGCTGACGAATTATATTAGCCAAAGAGAATTACGAAAGGTTACCGCACATTCGCAAAACATTTCGTCACAAAAGCCGAGAAAATCATATTTCAAGTGCATATGGGAAACTCATTGCCTTATGATGACTTATTTTATGTTGAAAACATAATTGCAACACCATCGTTTAAGTGTCCATAAGACATAAAATTTAAGATATATTTTTAAATTCCGACCCACATCGCAACAACGGCACACTCCGATGCAAAATCATTTTATTCTTCAAATAGCGTCTTTTGCTCTTGACCGTTAAAAAACCCTGTACCTTAAACATTTGGGATGTCCTATTGTAGAATTCTCCAAAATAAAACAATATTCAAATAAAATTTAATAAATTCGATCGATTTTTAAGTAAAATTTAGTATTATTTAATTATTTTTGCTTAGGTGTTTGATTAATAATTTATTTATTCACCTGCAATCGCACATCAATTTTTTACTATTGTCCAAAATAATTATTTAGCACCTTCACTCTTTGAAGGTAGGCATTTATGTGTCTGGCCAATTTAAATTCACTAATTGTTTCATGCAATCAATCAGTTCTGGCTAAAAAATTTTTATCAGCTTTTTTTTAAATTCACGTGCTTTAATCTGTTGATTATCCAAGCTTCGCTTGACCGTTAATTTATTTATTTGTAAATTCCATTCAATTTTTTTATGAAAATAAAGCACGCAAATATTTCTAATCTGTTAAAAGAATGGCAGGTAGTGCTAAGTGCGTTAAATAATGATCGAAATAAGGGTATTCATTGGTATACGACAGTCATGGAACTATTTATCAAAGTTTTTTACTGATTGGAAGTATAGTAAATTTGCATAGTCGTAAGTCGAACTAATTCAATTTATATATGTGCATATAAAACACTAGACAATATAAAATATAAGGCTGTATATGTGCATTTATGCATACGAGAGGTTATCGTAAACTTTAAATTATTACTAAAACCTAATTGAGATAGAAACTGAATGTATATTTGTTATTCTGAAGATTACTATTTAGTCACCACCCAGAGTTTTCTCGCAGAGTGAAATCAGAAAATATCGTCAAAAACCATTGTTCCACCTATTGTATGACGTCATTTGTGTTGTCGGACCTCCAACCCCATAATGGATTGTTGAGTTTTGGGAATAGGAAAAAGTCAATAGTGGGGAAATCGGAAGAATGATGCAGATATGGAAAAAATTCAAATCTTTATCCCTTTGATTCAATCGCGCCGTATTTTCTTCTGAAAAGAGGTCAGCAGGCGTGAAACCCAGCAAGTTGAAACCTTCGACATGTGCAGCCATCATCAGTTCTTTGCTCTTCGTGCTAATAGCCTTAAGTCTTCCTTTTTCTTCGCTGTAGCAGAATCTGACCAGCATGGCCAGCATGAAAATTTCTTTTCCACTTCACAACTGTATCATGTGACGGACTATCATTCTCACGAACGGCGATCATTTCATCGTAGATTTTCCGAGAACTGTGACCATTCAAATGAAGGAAATTGATCGCACTGAGAGCCTCTGTATTCTCCATTCGGTGAGTTACTTCAATCTACGTTGCACTAATTGTTTTCACACGAATAATATGACACAAATCTAAATATGTATATGTAAGCCATTAAAATCTATGCAAGAGTCTTACCCCTAAAAACTTTTTTTCAATAAAGGCTAATTTTATTTGATTTATTACTTGAACCGTAGATATGAGTGAACGATGAAATATAAAGATAGATTATTAGGTGATTCTCGTTTCCTTTCTTAACACTAAAAGACACATATTATTTACGTTTTAATTTACGCTTCAAATTAATGAGGAAATATTGTCAACGGTGTTGGTTTTGATCAGCTAATCTGTGAATAACGACTCAGCTACCGTAGTGATGTGGATTTTAAAGTATTTTTATTATTTTTTGCACTACATTACACGTATTCACATACGATGGTTACTCAAGTGAAAACCTTGAAAGTGCACTAAAATATCCAAATGGTGTCCCAATGTCCTTTCAGTTGGCAGTAGTAATAGCTATGGTATCATGAGTGCCCAACAGCTAGCAACAATATTGCGCAGCAATAGTGTAAATATTGCAGCTACATTTGCATCTTGCAGCACAGTGGAACATTTGTGTGTTGAGCAGTTAAGAAGAGAAACATTTAAATTCATCCATGAATGAAATTTGGCAATTTTACTCTGTTATTCAACAAGTGAACTACGCAGGTCCGAAACAGGATTACTTCTTAACTAAGAGGTTTCCCTTGGCCAGGCCAGGGACAAGTATTGACAACCCTGGCCTCAATAGCTATTAGAGCCATGGTATATCTAGAGTTATCGAGAACTTTCATAGTCCTATGCTATTTCAAATGCACACCATGAAGAGTACATATGAAAATAACAACTGACAATCTTTCGTATTCAAGCAATTGTAAGGTTAAAAATATAAAAGTTTCGAGCTGAATCTTCCTACTTAAGGTGCTATTGAAGGCTGATATTTGATATGCCAAGTTCACTTGCTATTTCTTTCAAGGAAGTGCAGACAAACTTACCATTTTATTTCATCTATTTGTGACAAAGAAAATCAATTCCTTTTTTTGAAATTTAAGAAACGAGTGCAAATGAACGCACCCAGAAATAACTTTATGAAACAAATACCCCAGTATTTCATGTGCATAAAATAACATATGGAAAATTCATTTTAGATTTGTACGAAGATCTTGTAAGTCATGAAGAATAATAAGAACTCAATGGGGTACTCCTTTTGTGCTCTTTAAACTAGATGATGAAGTGGAGATTCCGCCGAATATAAGAAAAGACTTTTTAAACGAAAATTTTAGGGATCCATTCGGGTTAATGCCCCAAAAGATGAACAGTTACTTGATTTATTTTCGGTTATTCATTAACCTCGGTTATTCAAGTTACTTGAAGCGATTGCCACGTGGCACCACAAGTAGGAACTGATAAACATTTTACCTCCACTGGATTCTTGGGTCTTTTGAGCGGGAAGCCAGTACTTACCACCCTGGTCTTTTTGACTGAAATCAACGAAAATTAATGAATTTTTTGGCTATTGTCGTATTTCAGTTGTATTTGGAAAAAGAGTATATGCAAAAAATTCAAATACACTACAAAATCAGGACTATGAAGAGTAAGAAATGTTTGTGGTAGTAAATACTGGCGTGAAATCAGCGATCTGGCCAGTTTCTTGGCTTCCAAACCTGGAAAGATCTTATTCTTGGTATCAAGTCCCTCATACAAGTGAATCCATCTGGAAGATACGTCAAATATAAAAAAAGCATGCAGCAGGAAAGGGAGTATCCAAGAGACACAGATGGCGTGGAGGGAGACGGCCCGAGCCATTTCATTTCATCGACTTACTCCGCAAGGGCAAAGATCTTTAAGCCGGACTCACTTGGACTCCACTATTCTTTTTCCAACCTCGACCATCATCGGTTAACGACGCTTTTACGATGAAATGACTGTACTGGCCCTCCGTTTGTCAAATCCGGTATCAATAGAATGTTGGATTTTTACAATCGCCGAGATTTCCGCGGGAAAATTGTAGCATAAAAATACCATGGCAGTACTTCCCAGTATGCAGTTATTAAATACATGATTACATCCCCGAGCATGTACATCTTTTTTTATTTTCAAATAATCGTATCCAATGCAAGTGTTAGTAAAAATACATTATGACCCCAAATGTCAAATAAATAAGCGAAATATTAAAGTAATTTGATGAGCATGGAGAGACCTTGCACCATTAAAAAACTATCAGAGCTATTTAAAAGTAAATATAATATAGCGAATCATAGACAAAAGGATATATTTTAATTTTTTCTATATTCAGTAAAAGTATATCAGTATAATATTAAATGGTTTTTTAAATTTATTTTCTTTGTCTCTATTATGCTAACAGAAGTGTGCAGTTTTAATTTTAACGCATAATGAAATATGGTTTACCAACTCAATGCATTGATTATCTCAGGGTTTTTTTCTTCCATGTGCAGTTATTCAGTGAATTGGTTCTCGTTGAATATTTTGTGGCTTTTATATTCATGAAAAACAAATTATTTGGACACCATAGTCATTTAATTCACGATTATAGTAAGATTCACCATACGAGTCAATCATTGAATGCGGTACCAAGCTAAATCGGGATTGGAGTAAGAAACATAGTAATCTAGGAAAATAAACTTAGCCGGAGGATTAGCTGAAGATGAACCATTCGCTTGTTGTTTTCCTAAAAATTAAAATGAAGACACTACATCGGAATTGTGGAAATAGTACAAAGATATAACGTATAATATATAATATTAAATTCAGCGCAAAAAATATGATTTCTATCAACGTCAACCAGTTAACATTACCATACATTCTTTATGTATTAATTTAAATGAGAGACCTGAAAGTATAGTAAACAAAGGCCTAATTAGAATAAAATGATAACAAGTTTGACTTTCATAATTAATAACTTATAAACTATTATGTTTATAAAATATATATAAATATCTGCTTTCCTCTAATTTACGTCTTCACAACATAATTAATGAAAATTTTTTGGCTTAGACGGAATATAACCGTGTTCGCTCACCGGCTTCTGAATGAGAGATCCACCTTCGGCTGCAAAGGTTAAATGCAATACTGCCGAGTATAGTTATTACAAGAGTACCATTATTCTCGAAATACAAGTATCCAGAGTATCTGTATTCTCAATTAAGTCATGAACAATTAGACAAACTGTAAATCAACCTATTCTTAGGTACGCCAGACGTAACAAAGGATTCAGAACCCTATGAAGTTACCATGACTTCGGGTCTTTAATCCGCCAGTAAACATACCTCCAATTAACGAAACGAGAATGCAATTATTCATCTTCATAAGAGTCCAGGTGAATGTCGAGGTGGATCGGTACAGTGGCGTTCATATCACTGTGTGCCTTTAAAGACATAATTTACTGATTTTAACAATTCGTAATGATGGAAAGCTAGGAGTAACTACATTATTACGCTATAGTTCATTTGCTTTTCAACCCTCTTATTTCTGAATTTTTAAAGTCAAAAGCCCTCTCTTTTAAAATGATTATCAGCAGCTAATGTGTATGGCGGTCAACTTAATGGGATTAAACTCTTGCGGGTTACATACTGCAGAAGTAATTTAATCTTTCTTTTAATTGAATATCTGGGAAATAATTTCGGTATAAAATGCATCAGTTAATTGTGATGAACAATTTGACATTGGAAAGTGGAATCTGAAGCACTGATCTGTGGACAGGATTACGTAAAATTGGAAATGTGAAAAATTAATTCAAGAAAATGGAATAGGCTGAATAACTTAGCGAACTTTTGAAGGGGACATATTGAGTGAGAGTAAAAGGCAAAGACGAGAGGTAGTAGATATGAGTAGGCTTCTCTTTTTTGGCAAATAATGGAAAGAAATATGGGTTGCCTTAAGACTATTCTCAACGGTTAATGATCGAGAAATTGGTAGAAGATGAAACTTAAAGTTGTCCAGTTGGTTTTAACAAATTAATATTCGGAGTGAAAGTCACAAAAAGTAGGAAATCTACGTTAAACAGTAAATTAATAAGAAGCAATTACACCAGGTGTGGAATCTCATTGATTTGGGTCTTATTTTAGAAGTTAAAAACTACGATATTAGGGATATTATTAGGATGAGGAATAGCGTTGGCTTAGAAAAATTCGCAAAGGAATTCTTGGCGGGCTGGTCAATTAAAGACATGAAGAAAAGAGTACTAAAGATCTTCATGCTGTATAGCCGTCAAAGATTAATGAATGAGAAACCTGGTCTATGAGACAAGAGAATTTTATGCTCTTGAGATATAAATATGGCTGAAAATTGGAAAATAAGTTAAAGAGGGAGGAACAACGAACGTTAGCGGTTTTAAAAAGGATAAGCAAAGAGAATAAACTGCTGTTGGAAATCAGGAAAAAAGTCAGGAAAAGTGTGCTAGGAAATATTTGATGGTATGATGTTAAATTCCGTGATAGCAAGGAAGACTTTTGGCAAACAGGACAGTGGAAGGATGAAAATCAACTCTTTAGAGAGCATGAAGGCGGAAAGAAGTTACGACGGAGTGAAAAATGAAATAGTGTGGGAAAAACTAATGGAATTTTTTACAATTCATGAAGGAGAAAATCGTTCCAGACGTCCAAAAAACCTACACATTGCAAAAAGAGTCCCTTGAATGAATGTTCAGAATGCAGGGGTTCGTAACCTGGGTGATTCCATTTCTAACACAATAAAAAGGTTTGAGTTTTTCTGCTTTCTTACTGGAAATTCGAGGGAAGAGTAGTGGTTGCATAAGGATATAATTTATCCCCACTCAACGTGTTTGAATCTTACAAACCTCTTGTCTTACGTATTAGGGATAAATACTATCATAAAAACCTTTGTTTTGAATGCATTAATGATGGCAATATTTCTGAACTAAGTTTTGCTTGCGAGTACGAACTTAAATAGGGTAGCGAAAAGGGATGGTATTTTATTGTGAAACAGTGATGTACTCATCGGTTTTCTCATGGGAGAGGAAGGGAATAAGGAACGGAATGCACCTCCGCGAAACACTTCGCGAGGAACACTCGGGTGAGGATACACTCACTTGCAGAGTCACTCCCTCGGAGGTCCGGAGACGTGTGAAGGTGGCCTAGAAAAATTCTTTTGGCCATGATGAGGTCACCTACAGTGACTGGGGACTGGTAGATCCAGACGGAATCGGGAGAACTCCGAAGAACCGGAAGTTCTCCCACACGGAACTCTTCCACAAAGGGTGTGAGGTGGGTGACATCCTCAAATTGAGGTCCATCGCCCTGCTCCCCTATATAGCCAAGCTCTTTACGGGGGGATCTTAGCGGGCAGGGTGTCCAGTTGGGTATTGAAACGCCGGCGAATCTCGTTTCCCATCTAAAAGGACTTCATTCCGGCAACAAGAGCGTGACTTGAGCAATATTTCCTCCTGAAAGCGGCAAAAGAAGATTCCCAGAGGAACAAACAAAGAGATCGCGTGCCTGGGTTGACCTTGCCGACGCCTTTGGTTCCGTTCCCCAGACGCACATCCTCCGCGTCATGAGATTGATGGATATGCCGGAGTTGATGGTTCAGGTCTTTGCCTTGCTGTATACTGGGACGACCACCATCGCAGAGCTGAAGTCGAAGACCACGCAACCCATGGTAACTTGCTGCTGTGTGAGGCAGGACGACCCGCTGCCCCCCCTCCTCTTCAACCTCGCGATAGAGCCGATAATCGGGGCGAAATCGAACACAAGGGCCTCCACGACATACCGTTTTGGGCCAACGTTCCTATGCATGTTAGCAGTAAACCGATGACCTGGTCTGTTTGTGGGCAGGAGCGCGAGCATGCTTCAGAGCATCCTTCATGTGGCTGTCAGAGCAGCTGACTGTTTCGGGCTGCAGTTCAAATAGGGGAAGTCTGCGACCCTCCATCTCGTCTTCCGGAAGGGCTATCAAAAAGTGCAAGCGACCAGCTGCTGTATACAGTGAGGAGAAATGCGAGCAAAATGCAAGGGAGAACTTTAATTACTTGGGTTCCCCCGTGGGATTCAAAACGTCTACCTTATTCACCACTGCCCTGGAAGGACTTATGGCGGAGCTTTCGAGCTTAGACGCCAGCGACCTTCACCCGTGGCAAAAGCTAGACGCACTGACCTCCTTACGGGGATGACCTTCCCGTTGATAGAGGCACCGGTCACCCAAAAAAGATTAAAAGATATCTACACAGCCGATCCGACCATCCAGAAGGTGGTCAGATCCTAGCTCTTCCTCCCGGTGAGGGCCAGTAAGGAGATTGTATACCTCCCAAATCAAGCTTGGGGCGGAGGTTACATACATCTCCCACACGAATCCAGCATTCAGGCTATTGTGCAGGTACACAAAATACTTACCTGTAGAGACTCAGCAATCCGACGCGGTGCTCCTCTGGACAAGCTAGTGATGTGCCACTACCTCTCGGAGCCCATGGAAGGCGGCCCGAGGATCGATGCGGGTGAGATCGCTTCAAGATGATCGAGGGCCAGAAAAGCCACAAGGTGTCTGGTCCCTCTATGTGCTCCAGAATGGGAGTGGAGTGAGACGCGAAGGGAGATCTTGTTTCGCCCGAGAAACTCCTCACCAATCACTGAGCTGGGCATCATCCCCTTTCCGCCCGGCACCGAAATACAGGCCCTCTCGGGGGCGGCGTTCGAGTACTTCCTCCGCCACCTGGTGGCAATACCAAACCAGGGCAGGGTGATGGAGAAGGTCAAAGCGAGGGGAAGCGTGAGACCGGAGTTGATCTGTTGCAGGTTCTACCAGGAGATGGATGAGACTCTAGTCCAAATCCTGAACCAGTGCCTTGCTCACAAGCAGCTTCGAATCGCCCACCACAATAGAATCCAGGAGCCGCTGCTGGAATATCTCCCGCCCTCGTGGGAAGTCACTGTGAACAGGAGTGTCTCCAGGCAAGAGTCCAGGTTGCGATCCGACCTGGTGATTCGCGAAGGAGACAAAACCCATATAGTGGATATTACGGTCCCCTTAGAAAACCGGATGGGGGCATTGCGATTGGCGCGCGCGGAGAAAATGGATAGGTACCAAGACTTTGCGAGAGCATTCGCGTCGCCAGCGGATATTAGAAAACTGTCCGAGCCGGCGACATCATCGTTGGCGCATTCAGATCCTAGGAAGGGAAGAATGATTCAGTTTTGTCCCGGCTCGACACCCAGAAGGGAAGGGTTGGCGGGCTGAGGAAGAGATTGTGTTCGGCGGTCGTCCGGGTATACACGGACATTTATCGAAAACATTTGAAATTGAGGCATCGGTGGCGCCCATCAGGGTGTGCAGTTAATTTGTATTTGCGTAGTTTTCTTTTCTTTGTGCAACATGAACTTGCAGGGATACATCCACTTCCTTCGGGGAGGCGGATAAATCCATCAGGAGAATAAGAGAAATTAAAATATTGTGTGTCTAATTATGTTCATAAAAGGCAGCGTGAATGTAGAGGAGGGATCATGGTTTAAACTAGGATTTTTTATCTTAGCATGATGTCAAAGTGGCAGGTTTGGGGCAATTGAAGAAGGAAAGGAGTTTGTGTCACGGGTATGTCCGAATCGCGTACCTAGCATAATGGGGCCTGAGGATGGGGTTATATTCCGAAAATAAGTGGATGGATCTTCTTATAAAATTTCCCATTCACCCTAGATCCTGGACAAAACTAACATCAAAACGATAAAGAAGCTGCTCCGCCGTCCGAAAAAAAACTCTCGAGTCAATGTTTGTTGTGGCTAGTGCTTTTCGACAACAGCTATTACAGTTTTCATGAGCGAAGGATTTTCACTCAGGGATATTTTGTTAAGAGTTCGGAAGTGAGTTAAGAATAATTAGGTAATGAAAACACAACATAATTATTATCTTATCCGCCAACGGAAAGGATGTGACACATTTATATATTTGCGTTCCTAACGCATCAGTTCTCCCTGGGCGCAGAAAAAACCTTTGAAAAGGAAGCTGAAAGTTATCCGGCTGTCATTGAGGCAGTACTGTAATATCAAAATGTTACCAGATGTACACTTCCTATTAAGGTAACAATATACCATATTATTACTATGTCACTCAATAACTGGAATTATTAAAATACGTATGATCACTCTTAAGTTTACCCTTTTACGTTTTAGCTGTGCAGCAAAGAAAATGAAAAATGGAAAAGCATTCTTTGATCATTTCTTGAGTGGGGGACAGTTCATTTAATGTAGTTACAGTGGTCAGTTGTTAAACTCTATGTGCGCATATTTGTACTTACATAAAAATAGGTTTCCGTGTTACCTCCTCCCATTGCATAATGAAATTTAGATAGTCTTACCCCCTCTTGAGTTATCTCCAGAAAACTGGTCCCCATCGCTTACGGAATTACTGTGCGTGGCATTTAGGTATATCTTTTTTTCTTTCTGATAGCAGCCCCTCTAAGTTATGTAGCTCTGATAAATTTTTGACAAAATATTGGGGAGGTAAAGAAAAATAATGCCAAAGGGAAATACCTACTCACGGTATATATTTCACGTACAACGCGCAATCCCTCAACCTCTCCACCAGATTTCTCTTACAAGCCTTTTCAGAGACGTGTTCACCAGACCCCCTTCACAAATATTGCCGCTCTCGAAATTTATGTCCATCCCCTTCATCGCCTGCGCCTGCGTCATCCACAAACCCTCCATTGATACGAAGGGAACCACGCCTTCCCCCCCACACCCTTGAAGCGCCAATATCTTTAACCCCCTCCTGCGGAGTATTCCCATTTCGGCACTCGCTTTCCTCTCCCACTCCACACCCGCACCCGGCTAGCAGCACCCCGTCGCTCGAAATCCGAACCCAGATCGGGAAGGCAGGAACCCTTACCAGGAACTCCCGCTATCCACCCACCGCATTCTCCTCTCCTGCTTGCGCCCCAAAAAGTCCCCACCGATCACGCCCCTCTCTCTATCTCTCTCGTACTCCGACGGTCACTGTCCCATACGTCTTGTGCCGGCTTGTGGAGGCGGAGCAGGGGCCGGGTGGCGCCCCACCCCACCTTTCAGGCGCCTCCCCTACCCATTTCCCATTCCCCGATACACACCCCACACGCCCGAACTCCCCTTCCCGGCAAACACGGCCACTCTTTCGAATACAGTTGCCTCCACCCCCTCCCACTCATAGGTCACCCACACTACTCACGCACATGCCCCGCCGTCCTCGGAGATATATCCCGTCCCGCCTCACGCAGAATCCGCGGCCCAGTTCGAAAACGTCCACCGCCCTCCGCCTACTCTCTCGGCCCACTCCAACCCATTATCCCGCCCCGTCGATCGGTCGCCCACCAGATACAGCCGCGCTTCGAAAACCTCGGCCGTATTGAAGTGACTGGTGGCTTTTGGACAGAACCCACCCAAATAATAGCAGTGGGTAGTAGTTACTAGTGTAGGGGACCGGATGCTGCGGTCATATGAACCGCTAGAAGTGGACGAGTAATCAAGATTATGTTGTATTATAGGATAAGTGAAGTGACATTAAATTATCTCCTTGGAAAACCACGGAATGATTTTCTCCCAAATAGTTTTCATAGCAATTATTAAAGATGGAGACGGCGAGTTGATTCAACTACCCCGTTTTCAAGGGCTGTGGGTAATTTGATAGTCCCGAATACAGCATTTTATCTTTTAAACTCAGCGTTGTGTTATGCATTAATGCATTATATTGTATATTTTGCTTTATTAAAGAAATTAAAACATAAGTTTAAGATAAGTAAACATCAATGGACAAGGTAGTCATTGGTTCGATATGCTTCGTAAGCAAATATAACTCTGACCGTAGAAAAATAAGCACTTGCCTGCATTGTTTTGGAGTTCCTTCCTTCTCTTCCTTGAGAGAGGTGGCTTGACCACCGAAAATCTCCAAAACGTGTGAGTTTCTTTTCTTCGCGTGTTTCTTTATTTTTGTCTTTGTTCGCTAGTACTAACTTCATATACATTATTATTCACATCCGCGAGACTTTCAAATGTTTTATTAATATATATATATATACATATATATATATACATATATATATATATATATATATATATATATATATATATATATTTATATATATATATATATATATATATACATATATCACTTTTACTGCATTTTTATTTGCTTCCAACCGTTTTTCTTGCCTTCTTCCTCTGTGTCTTCGTTTGTTTCCGTTCTATCTCATTATCTTTGTTACATCTCTCGCCAAAATTACAGTTTAAAGGCTTCCAATTTACAATTATCTACGACTCACGTTTTCGCTTATCTTTTTCATAATTCTTTATTCACGGTTCTGTCCAATAACCATGGTGTACTCGTAAAAGCTTCATTTACGTACCTTCATGCCTCTCATCAAGTCCAGAATGCTTTTTAACCTGATAACGTAACAATATGTTAACAAAAATAAAAGTTATATGTTATTATCAATTAAACAAAATTGGTTGAGGAAAATTAAGGAAGAGCTTGGTGACACTATTAGAGGAAGCTAGAAACCAGGATTAATGTTGGCCTACTCCCATTTGAAGGACTCTGGGATAGTCACGATCTAAACCCATCGATCCAGTAAAGTTTATCCATTTAGAGTTTTCCGGTGACAAATTAGGAGTGCTCTCCGTTCTTGCTTTGCTCCCTGAATTTCCACCCGACTCTAATGACCTATCCTAAATGGGGTGCATTACCTTTGCCTCCTCCTCAAATAGCTAGTTCTCAGCTGTATCGTAAAAGCATTCGTTAGCAAGGTTGGCTAATTGCACTACTCAAGTTCTGAGTAATTACTCCGCCGCAATTTTATGAGGTTGATAATTTTGTGTGTAAATTTTAACCTGAAAACCAAACTTTGGACAATTTACATCTCATTGAACAAATTGGATTAAGATACTTTCTTCCAAAAAAAATTATAGAAAACAACGATACTAAAAGATGTGGAAAGGAGAATAAAAAGGTATATTTGACTGTTTAAGTTGAGAAAAAATATAGGAATACATAAATTGCATTGACTTAATAGTGTACCTATACTTGTTAATAGTAACATGTCAAACTAAACCATCAGGATATGAGATTACAACAGGTAATTACACGACCATTAGTAAACAAGTACCTCATACAAAGAGGGTGTTGATGGTGAAACACCAACATTTATATTGTGATTAAAGAACGTAGCGGTACAAGAAATAAACAGGCATCTACATGCATTACAACAGAGTGTGACTACTAGTCAGAACATAAAACAAGGGAAAAGAAGGTCAGAGGCTAATAGAAATATCCCCAATCTGACACTAGAAGCTGAAAATCTTAGTAAATCTAATCTAATCAACTAGAAGTTTGGCTTAGGGTAGGTTTCCCTCGCTAGTACAAGCCTAATGGTGTGCAAAATTCGTCCCCTTAGCCTGGGATCTCTAATTTCGTTCCTTATCTAACCTGCGTTATCCTAACCAAGTTCTTGAGCATAAAATTACACCTCTTGTATTTTAGGTGAAACTATGAAGACGGATACCCCTGATTTGAATCCCGAGCTTTTAATTATGAGGGAAAAACCCACCCGTTATTAAGATCTGTGACATGTAGCACTCAAATATTAGAGGTAAGCGGAATCTGTAGTAAGCATCTTTCCAAGTACCATCCGTGGTTTTGATCAGGGATCGATTAATTGGGGTCGTCAAGTAGTCAAAAGAGGCTATCGGTGGATTCAAGGACTCAATCACTCCTCTACCCCTATAAGCTCAACACTAATCTAATTAACAAGACAATTAAAAATATTATAGCTCTTCTTAGCACAACACATTCCTTCTCCTTAAATACGTGCTACCATCCTGCTCCGATCTACCCTCTTCATTCTACCTTTCTTAATATAGAAGTACATTATGAACAGCAATATTAATTTCAAAACTCCATTTCCAGTTAGTAAGCTCTGCATTTACGTTTTGCCTGCATTTTTATAATTTCTCCAAATAACTCTTTTTGTTTACTTACCACGCCTCAGAGCACTGCATTGTCAATTATTATTTTTAAATTAAACTTTTTTATACTACTCCTCACTCTTGGTCCATAAAGGAAAGAATTAACCTATACTATAGCTTAAGTGATAACCACGTTGACAGAGAAATAAATATAGAAGCAATTATCTAGAGGTTTACGTGGGAGTAAATCTCTCACTATTCCAACAATTGACTTCATCATCAATATCTTCTCATTGATGTGCATTGTTCTGAGATTATCAGCTCCACTGATGAAACATAGACTCTAGTTATCAAACATGAGATTAGTTTCGTAGGTACGATCGGTGTACGATTTTAATCTAAACATAACAGAATGATGCTAACTAAACTTTCTTTATTTCTGTTAGGGTATCATTCGGTTAGATTTTCTCCGTTACTAATATTACCTACTAACTTTAAGCACTAACACAATTATGAATTACCTTTAGGAAAAAGTTTTAAGGAAACGCACACAAGGAACGGGTGGAGATGGGAATGATGAATAATTGGAGGGGCTGGAAGCGTTATATCTGTTAAATTCCCTTGTAATCTGTAAATCAATTAAGACTAAAAATAGTTGTTTTTTTCGATGCTATAAATTTTACCATGCAAACTAAAAATATTATCACTTTGTCATCGTATATTTTTTTGAATAATAATAAATGAATACAATCGAAGTGCAATCATATAATTCGGAATTCTGAAGGCATAAGAGCACCTAGAATTTCTTGAATAATGTACTGTGATAAAATATAGTGTCAATGTGGAAAAATACCATATTGCACATGTTCAAAGTATTACGCTCAACTACATCACTCTCGAAGAAATAAATTTCACCGTGAATTATAATGGAAAAATTGTATGTGAATAGTTTAAAAACTACATTGAACTCTATCCATGAGAGTGGTAATTTAATTCGACCCTCAATAAATATTTCCATGCTTTATAAGTTCTCTATGATTAAAATCGATTTATGTAGTTTGACCTGCACTCCTTTGATGCATTTTCACTATTTTCGGAGAGAGAAAATGTTTCAATCGCACATTGGCTATAGTTAGTTTTGAATTCCACCGGTATTTACATTTCTACCCAATAATCTCATTGGAACGCATTTTCCGCGTCTTAATGCAACATTCTACCTTTATAAGTGTAATAGCCTTCGAAGTTCCTAATACGTAAACGCATTTCTCCAGTTTTGATTTGTTGGTCGCAGGCATTTCAGGAAACTTTCAACTTTTAGAGATTTACGCTCGGCGACGTAACGACAGTACAATGGAGTTTCACTTGTTTCGCATGGTGCATGTCATAAATAAGGTCGCATAAATAAGACGGCACAAGCTGTGTTGCTTGCCATCGTTCGTAATAAACTTAAGTTTTCCTCTCCGCCACCTCCGGAAGGAAGCTTAAAGCACAATGTGCATTTCCGTAAAGCCAGAATTTATAATTGTGCTCAAAGTTACTGGTAGCAACGACGTGGAAAAAATAGTCGAACATCTAGAGTCGTTTGTCTTAATTACAGGTATATATTTTGCTACGTTTATTACTTCATTATTATATATTATAATTATAACAGAGTATGAATGAAAATGTTTTCTCTAATACTTTTGCTAGCTGTATCTGAAGGTTTCAGCAATACATTTGAATATAATGAGGCATTATATAGCAGTAAAATGTAGAATAGATAGTAACGCCTTTAGCGTCTAGTTCGTATTAACTTCAATATTACTAATGTAATGAAAAATGTCTTTTTTTTTTAAATCTAGAAAGATAGTGTGAGTTATCATTTTTTTTCGGCAATAAACCATCTATTAATATACTTTTTATGCTGCCTATAAGGAAAATAATAATTTATTATGAAATCGATCAATGGAATTTCAAATAAACACTGCAGTAACTTATTATTCCATTAATTCATTTTTTCATTTCATTAATTATCATATTTTAATTGAGGTTTTTCTATTTTATTTATTCTTTTTTTATTTCATTGTACCCTGCAAGCCACCGCAAGGGTGTGTAGCAGGGGGTGAATGCAGGCATAAAATAGCACACACAGGTTAAACGGTTACATTTCCTTAAGTATCTGTTTTACCACAAGTGTATAAAATAATTCTGGTGGATGCTTGATACTTCAGTAGTGAATGTGGTGGTAGAAAGATATACTTTGTTAGAAATGAGTATTTCATGATAGATTAAGCCTTGGTTGCATTAGACGTGCTCAAGAACAGAAGAAGTGTAACTTATTAATTTGATCTTGTCGATATTTTTGGTGAGAGTGGAATAGCCATATGAATATTTGATTGATAAGTAAATTATTTGAAAGGAGTCGTTAGACAGAGTTATTTCAGAATACATATCGTCAAAATTTCTCAAAATACGTGGAAATTTCGAAGGGTCAGGGAAAGAAAATTATTAACAAAATAACTAACTGCATTTGAAAGAAGTTGATGTGACTAATTGGGGATATTGGCATGGAAAAAATAGGCAAAAGAACAAAGTGGCCTCAACAATAGATAGAGTTTTTAATTTTCATATATTCGAGAGGAACGATAGGAGAATATGCACGCACGAGTATTACGCTATTAACAATTCATTAGAACGTAATTAAACGTAATTACTATAACATAAGGGAAAGAGAGCCACGAGAAATTTGTCCCACAAATCCGGCCGTTAATAATTAGTGGGTAATTTAGGTTGAATAATTTTAATAGAGTGGAGAGAGGCTAAAATCCTGCGTCAAGTGTTTTAAACTCCACCTCAGAAACAATGCTATAGTTTCGTTTAACGTTGACTCATGTTAATAAGTGGAAATCTACGCATGATAACTTTCAAATGAGGAGGTACATTAGTGTAGCACTAAACTAAGCGTAGGAGCAATAACAAATAATTAATTTAATGATCAAATAATAATTTGATCATTAAAATAGGAAATGATTGCAAAGAAAAAAATGCAAAAGTGTTACTAAGAAGAGAAGGAAATGGCATTTAAGGAATCAGAAGAAATGTAGGCTATCCATATAAGAAACGACTGAATTAGACAGGTAATCGGTAAATCCATCGAATAAATGCGAAAAAAACACTCTCCTATTAGTTGAACTACATATAGAATATTTTGAAAGTGTTTCTGGCCTGTTGCAGAAGGTATTAATTAAATAATTTTACTAAACGTCGTCTGTCATCAATTCCCTCCTCCTTATGAAAGCTTCTTTTCCTAATTCAATTATTCTTCTTATGCCCAAACTGCTTGGACCACTTTTGGTCATAAGTACTTCCGAGATACGTTAACTGTTCCACCTGCTCTAGGTTTTGTCCTTCAATTTTAGTATTTCACTTAGCGTATCTCTTTCTGGAGTACCTCATAACCTTCTTTTTCCCTACATTAAATCTCATGCGATACCTATCTCACTGACTTTCCAATGCACTCAGCGGAGCTTTCAACCCCTCGGATGACTGAAAAACAGGATAGAAATCCCTTATCATATATTAAAACAAGGGCGCGTACGTATAATGAGAAATACGACATTATTAATAAAACTTAAAAGTTGATCTTCGTTTGCATTAGTCATCGTTCAAACTAATCAAATTCTAAGAACCTAAGGAATTTTAATGGTAAAACGTAATTGAAATCTGCCAATCCAGTTAAGAGCCCTGAACGTTATCCCAAAATTATAAAGACTGGCGCTTCGAAAACCCTCGTCACGCGCCATAGGGGTGGCTGCTTTCAGGGGGCTGTGATGATGATGTAAACGTAAGCCAGCATGGTCACGTGAACATCCAGGTATCACGAGCGAACAATCACCGGACCGTAAATGGGAACATGACCGAATCTTTGACCGGATTCTCGGCAGGAACGTGACGGTTCCTCTTCTGGATCAATCCCCGAATGTGCACTGTTTAAGTCATGAGAGGGAGTCGATCTAAAGCGTGGGCACACTCCTCCCCCTCCTCCCCATTCACGGCTTCGTCACTCCACTGCCTTCCTCACGCTCCGGAGACCCATTCCCAGCCTCACTGGGTCCTCTCTCGTCCCTCCGCACCACCGTCCGCACCCTTTCTAAACACGTCCTCACTTCTTTCACCGAAACCTTACCCCCTTCCCCCTCATCCCACCGCCGACCCATGGATCCGAAAAGCAGCGCGATTTATGACCGGACCTCCTTCCCACTCCATTTCTCTTTCTCTCTCTCACACACACGTACACACACACACACACCCCCACGTACAACGCCACCCCAGCCACCTTCCTCGGGAGAAGAGGCTCAAAACCCCAACCCCTTCCTATCCCCACCCCCTATTCTCTCCCCGAGCTCACACAGCTCAGAGCGCCCCTAAAACGGCCGGTGGTGGAAGAAATGCGAACTTACACGTTCCCTCTCTCTCTCTCTCTATAACACACACACTCGCGCGCAACAACTCTCTCGCGCGCTAGCAATTCCGAACCTCACACCCACCCCTTCTCACACTCACCCCCCCCCCTAGAGTGCGCTCCCCCCTCATCCCAACCCCACTAAGAGAGAGAAAGATAGAGAGACACCCGCTTCCAACACCTTCCCCTGCGTCCGCTGCTCTGTATCCCGCTTCATTCTTTTCTTCCTCTCCCGTCCGACCGTTTCTCTTCCTGACCCCGCTCTTCCCTGCCCCTTGCCCTCTTCCCATAAGCTGGCCGCCCAATGCCACCCTGAGCCGTTATTCAACGTTAAATCTCCTCTTCCCTCCCTCGCCCACCCTCCCTCACCATCACCTCCACCTTACCTCTCCCCGACGTGATTTCTCCAAGTTTCCAATTTCAGGGGGAGAAAAGAGTAAAGGGTTGAGTCAGGGCGCCCAGGGTTTCCGTGATGTGACACAGGTCCAGAGTTGGGGAGGGAGGAGGAGTTGGTTTGTTGGTGGCGCGAAATTCATTTTATCTCCCCTTCCCCCATCCTTCCCCCTTTCCCCTTTGCAATTCTCAACCCACCCTCGCAACAACCGCCGAAACTGTCCCCCGATCCCCTTTTCCTCCTCCCCCCACACCCCATCTTACAAGACACAATGCCCCACCCCCCCCTTTCCCGGTCTCTTAACTCCAGGCCTCCTGATGGCGCAGATCATTCCGGTCTGTCCGCCACCGGAGTCGATATATACGCCGCCGCAATTCTTCTTGCTGTCCCGCCGTGCTTTTCGCTCAATCCCCGGCCACTCCCGAAACCACCCCCCTCCCTTCACTCTCCGTGCCAAACCCTTCTCCCTGGGATTTCTCCGTCTCGCCATCATTCCCGCCTTTACCGCTCGCTCCCCTTCGTTATCTCCCTGTCCTTCCCTCCTTATCCTTCGTTATTTTCGGGAATTTATCGTCAAGTAGGTTTTACTTATGTCTGTATTCCTCGTTCGCAACGCTTCGGAATGGGTTCCGAAACGTTGCGGAAAAGCATTTTGAAAGTGGCGTATCGCAAAGAGATAAAATTTAAATATTATATTATGATTTAACCACATATGTAATTATTGCAAAGTTAAAAATATGATCACGTAAAAAATTTCAGCTTCTCAGGGCAAATGCAATCCTTGAGCTCAAATCAAATTTTTTCAAGTTATTATTCTTCATTATCGAGGTTAAGGTTCAAATAAGAATTTACAGCGTGACTTTCAAGTAATCAATGCAATTAATTCACCCCCGTAATATTAATCAATATTATGCTTATCCTCGCGGCATATATAGAAGAATATTACCATTATTATTTTTGGTATTCTACCAGTTAAGGTGTGCTTTGGATTGGCATTAACTGTGAAATGGTGCAATGATACATTCCCTTGACTCCCTCAACAAAATACAACTCCATATCTGAAACTGCCATAAAACTATCTTCAATTCCGCATATCTTCTTCGTTCATTTATTCCGCTCAACATGCCTATCCTCCTCTAGTAATTTACTCGGATTTCCTCTTTCTCAAAAACCGCATAACCAGTGTTTTGTTTACATTTATTCTCCTCCAATGCCTATCTCACTGGGTTTTCATTGCTCTAAGCAATGCTTGCTACCATTATGATGGCATTATCTCAAAATGAAATAATTATCAATAGAAAGGAAATATCTACACTTTATTTATTGAGGTGATCGATTCCATTTCTAAATTTAGAAAAAGACTATAATTATTCCTGGAAATTATTTTTCAGATTAACATTTTGACTTCACTTTACTAAACAGCTTTAGTAAGTGGATATTTTAAATTCAAATTTTCTCTTTCTTTTTCAAGTGTTTTTTTCAGTGTAAAATTAGGCGCATATTGAGAGCTATATAATGTAAAATATTATACATGGATCCACCAAATTAAATGCTTTCATTATTAATGAGCAACTTACACCATATAACATTTAAGTGATCAGGATATGATTTTTCATTTCATTGGTTCTCCTCCTTGTGCCCTCCCCGCCATTATGCCCCCTGCCACCATTCTCGTGGCCTTGTCATGCGGCCCTCAACTACCACAGGTGGATCTTCATCTGTCTCCCCACTGCAACCCTATGATCCTCGATAGTATTTATTTAATAGATCTGGGACTCCGCTTCCTCTCCTCTCTCCCCTCTCGGTTAGGCAGCTCCAACCCAACCATCCCTTCTAGCAGGAGCTATTTTTTCTCTCTGAAAATTTCGTCCTCTCCCACATTTATGAACTTAACTAAAGCCTAATGTTCAGTCATATCATAAAAAAACCAGTGTTACGATCCATTTTGTGACTATTTAAATACATAAAACGGTAAGAGAATGAAACAAATTCCACCTAATTCGGATGCCTTGGGAATAAATAGTGTTTTTAGGGATATAGGCTTAATAGGTTTTCTTTTTCCGCATTGTTTTCTTTCTCATTTAGTGACTTCTTCTTAGAAGTACTTAGAGGGCATGGGCGTTTATATTTGTTTTCCTCCTTAAGTAGGTTTTTGACGGAAGTGCTTAGTATGGTGGTGGCGGGGGAGGGGATTGTTGGGAGAAGTCAAACAAAGGCAGGAGATGAGGATTCGGAGCTTAAAGATTGGGAATGGGATGTTGAAGTGCGTGACAGAGTGGAGAATATGAGGCAAACGAGAAAGGGACAGGAATAAAATTTTATTCCATGCCTACCCCTTTTCTTATTTTATTGAATATATATATATATATATATATATATATATATATATATATATATATATATATATATATATATATATATATATATATATATATATATATATTCTTAGTTTTTGCTCAATATTCTACTTCTAGAATTATCTATTTGCATATACCAAGTACGAGCACTCGCAAATCTTTTCCTGAATGACCTGTTTACGGGGATCGAGATGGTGCGGGGGCTAACGTACTGGCTTCCCACCCAGAGGGCCCGGGTTCAATTCTCGGCGGTGTTGAATATTTTTCAGAGGGATCTCGATCCCTACTTGAGGTGCTTTGTGGAGGGTACTTTGAGCGAGTACGCCGTCCGTCGGATGGGACGTTAAGCTGCGGACCCCTTGGCGCCTTTCGTAAAGAGAGGGCTAATGCCGACGCCGGGTTTCTCTCCACCCTTCATCCTTTCCTGTCCATCCCCTACGGCGCATATGACCTAAGCTGTCGGTCGCCTCCCCTAAATACTAGTACTACGACCCGTTTACTTAGGAGATTGTCCTCTACTCACGATTTCAACAGACGTATTTCTTTCTCGTAGCATAATAAAGCAGGTACACATTTTACACCATACTTTCCCGTTCATACGGTACGTTACTTGACTCATAGCGCATTTTTCATACCTCCTGCTGAAACACCCTATTTCACACACAATACCATTAGCTTGAAGGGTGTCCTGTTTATTTAAATATTTTTAAGTAATAAATAATGACTTTGGGAATGTAGTTTGCAGAGAGGCCACCAGAGGTCTCGCCCGGTTCCCAGCTTTGACCTGGGTTCAAATCGGGCTTATCCCTTGGTACACCTCCGGTTTTACTGTCACTATGACATTGCCGGATATTAAATCTTCCTGGAAACGACAGGCGGCACAGGTTATAGAATTGGCTCTCCTACTTTGATGTATGGAATTCTGAAGCCGCAGGGTTCAGTGGATGATCTCTAGTTGATTTTCAAACCAATCAAACAATCTTTCTCGATTGATCACCACAATTAAATGCACGTTTAATAACAAACATTGGTTTTCAACGAGGTAATTATTTTTAAATCACTTTAACGGGACGGCTTTGATTTTGCCTTGTGCGCGATTCTTATTATCTAGAGTGAATCTCATTAAATACGTACAATTAGTAATCAGTCAACCAAAGGTTTACAGTCGTTACTGAGTCATTCGCTCATTACAGAATCAATGTGATAGGTATTGGATGAATCATCATAGTTAGGCGAAATTAAATCAATCATTAATAAATATAACGGCGATCATAAAAGTTAAATATAGAGGATGTATAATTAATCAGTTGACCTAATTGGGAAGTGTTTTTGAAGATGGGCTACGTAATAAGGATATTAAAAGGAAAATTGCTTGAAGTAAAGAAGCACTCAAATTAACACTTGTTTTTACCAGTTTCGGCCATCATAAATATGCATTAGTGAATGTATTTTTCCATTTTCTCTTCCTCTCTCTTATCCATCCCATCTGTTTCTTGCACCCCCTGCCTCACGTACGTATGGTGGGTCGCGAGGTATTAATGTAGATGTAGATGAATATCCCAAAATAGTTTAATATTAATCGATAAAATGGTATTAGAGTGAAAAGCGTACCTCATTGCAAATATTTGGGCCATTCTCTTATTGAATAATGCAATGTTCTAGTCCCAAGTGTTGTGATTTCTCTGGTACTGGTATCAGTGAGATTGAAAGCGGCCAATAGAAAGGAACGGCGTCCGCCCACTTTACTATGGTAACATCACCCGACTTTTAGAGGTAAAAATTAGGAAATATTTAGCCTCATCAAACCATTCTTAGAGTTAGCTACTTGGTTTTTGATGTCACAAAGCGTTGGCAAAATGATAAATTTCTTAATTGGTTCTCAAGATTATTTTTAATGAATTCTAATGGCGATATGGGTAGACTCGGCAATCGTCTCAATGTAACAGCTACTAAAGCTGGAAATAATGGATATAAGTCCATCTTGACCTAGAATCTGAACGTTTTTTTTTAGCATATTGCATAATTAATATAATAATATGTTAATTATCGAGTCCGGCCATAGCCATTTATATTAAATTGTTCGAGAGCTGTCGAGAACTTAAAATATACAACCGGACATGGGCACGAGGGAGTCAAGTAGCCAATCATATATTATAGCACTCATACTATGTGGTATAAAAACTACTTCTAAAAGTCAACTATAGATGTTATTTTATGTGGAAAAACGATACATTTTTTGACGACGCGAATGCATGGAATCACATGAAACTTGAAACTCTCACTCAAAGGAAATTTTGATTGAATGATTCAGAGATCATAGAAAAGAAAGATGGACCTGGGTTGAAGAGGGAGTTTAACATGTATTGGCATGTTTCGGATATTGAGTTCATGTTTACAACATTAAACATCAAAAGCACTTAATTAGCAAATTCTAAATGGAATGGCTTCCGCCACAACACAATTGTTTGAGCAAGTGGACACTGATCAATATCAAAATCCTCTTATCAGATTACTCAGGCAATAGGCGAATACAATATTGGTAGTTTCAAGTTAAATGATAAATTTTTCAGCATAATTGAAAGGACGTAAACGCATGTAAAATGTTGTTTCCGAGAATCATTAGAGGTTTGAAAATTATAATCCATCTCGGGAAACAGTTTCTGGATTTGGAAAAGGAGAAAAAAACCACACAGGCTTCTTTCAAGTGCTCCAGATAAGTTGGCTTAGGGTATACCAGGCCGAGCACATAATTCAGAAACACATTTCACTCTTTACGGTAGTGTATTCAGGCCTGTTTTAGTTATTTAAATCTTGATGCGCTTAACCGAATTCAGAATAAAATATGTAAAATGGACCACGCCAATAACTGATAAATTTTGACCTGGAATTGCCTGACCTTAGTAATAGTGTATCGGTGAATTGAGGTATTTTTTTAATAACCAATAAGAATGAATGTAAATGTTATCATTTAACCATCACGTTTTGACTAAAAAAACAATCTATTGTGAAACATTTTTGGATTTGATTCCATGAATGTTCCAATCTCTCAATCCCTTTATCTCGTTTATTCGTTGATAAATTATATTAAAGCATCAAGGTGGAATTAATATACTAGAAATTACTCCTCTAACGTTTTTGGTGATTTATGATGGGCACTAAATGATAATTACATATTTTTAATAAGGTGAAGTGGACAGAAAGGAAAGCCAATGATGAATTGCTAGGTGTGGTGGAGGAGGAGAGGGGGCTGTTGGAAGAAATCTAAAGGAGGCAGGAAGTGTCGATAAAGAGCACTTTGATTGGCTGTGGGATGTGATAGACTGTAATAGAGGGGAGAATGTTAGGCAAGAGAAGAAAGGGCAGGATTAGGATATGGATACTGGTCGGGTTGTAAACTGTAATTGAAATTGAAGAAGATTTTTTTCCAAATGCGATGCCAGGTTGTGTCTTGTTTGAGAATGATTAAAAATGAAGCACTGTTAAGTTTACGTCAGTTTAATACCTACCTGTAATGTGTGAGTGTGCATAAAAATGTACACTCACACATTACAAATAATATCCTGGTTTTGCCGCTATCGAAAATTAATAATAAAGTCAAAATAAAACTTTTCAAATCAGCACATATAACAAATGCTGTCCAGTAAAGAAAGTAACTACCGTTAGGCTATGAAAAAACATTGAAAGAGATAGAAAAATTTATTATTTACATCTCAAGACCGCATCTTTACTATTTTTCCACATAATTGATAAGCAGATCTAAGCATTTCCCATATTTCTGAGCAAGTTTAGAAATTCCCTTAGCATACATCTAACGCGTGAGATCGCAGCCAACCGATGAGAGCGTCTTTGAGATCCTCGTCGAGACGAGCATAAAATTTGTCGAAGTTGCATGGAGTCCCGATTAACATTTTAGTCGAGATCTCATGCAACCGACTCCTATAAATCTGTTGAAAACTTCGTAAAGAATCTCGATAACGTAAAACGGCAGTTTTAACGAAGTTATTCGTCATCACATCCGTCATCACCGCAGACGGATTGCCAGTTCTGGCACATCATGGACATTTGTCCGTTCACTCTTAATCGAACGACACCGCTAATGCACAAAACTGTCATTCATCATTTAGTCGGTGCCCAGCACATATTTACCGATGAATGTCAGCAGCTTTGAGGTTTATTGAGAGTAAAAACCTTACCTTAGTACAAAACGGATTTTACATTTGGCGGGATATCCAATTGCATTGTTCATTTCAACTCACTACTGTAAACAAACGACAAACGACAAACGAGGCGCGGTCTTTCAAATACTGCAGGTCATGGCATACTGCCCAAGAGCGTGTGTCAATACAGCAAACATTTGATTCCCCCAATATTTAGCTCGCTACGCGCAAGCGTAATTTACTTTATGGACATCCCTCGTAAATAAACGGTGGATATGTGGATTTACAAAGTTTTATTTAACATTATTTATCTTTGAGCAATTTCACACAGTTACGTCTGAAACGATTAATTATTGAACATTAATAGTGCGATCTTATAAGATTCTATTTTTCAATAATGTTTCGTTTTACACGTGTAATAAATTTTTTCATTGTTCTGCTCCATTTGATTGTTACGTTCTACTCTTGTTTCATCTTTGCGATAACATAAAATATTGGTGGAATATACCTCATTCTCATCTCGGATCAATGTTTACTGCGACTATTTCACTATAGTAATGCCTCTGCAGATATAGTAACATATCGATTACGTGTATACACTCCAGGGTAGTAGAGAGTGTTCCAGCAGAAGCGCCTTGTCTCTTTGTGCTTCTAAAACGCGCCCCTTAATTTTCCAAACTGTAACCTCTCTCTCTCTCCACTTCTCCTTCGCTTCCCGTCTCTCCTTTTTGCTACGCACCTCTCGCCCCCGCTCGGAACGCTCTCCATCAACCTACCCACATCCACCCCCTTCCTCCCCCCGCCCTCCTGTGCGCATCCCTTCAGCCCAATATGGCCGATTTCGCCTCCGCGCTGGCGTCATTAGCTTCGCACCCCATCGCGGTGCGTGGCTTCATCCGCCCGCGCGATCGCTTCCTTAATCTACGAAATTGACCAAATAATGGGGTAGGTTAAGAAAGCGCACGCATGGAGGGCGTTGTACGCTTGGGAGCGATATAATTGAGCGCGATGGGGTGGGATTGGACGGGAGGAAGGAATAAGAGGAGGGGAGGGTAAAGAGGGAATGGAAGGGTGGGTTGGGCTCGCAGGGTTCGAAATGAGGGAAGGAAAGCAACCACCTCCCCCCCGCGTGCGTGTGGGATTGGAAAATTCAAAAAGCACTGGTGGGGAGTGAGATCGGAGACGCAAGAAGGGGGTGTGGTAGGGGGAGGGAATGCCAATGTGGGGGGTGGAGGGGTTGGAGTACATGTGAGGCAGGAGAGGATGGAGGATTTTGGTCTCCCGACGGCGTGGGTGGGAAAATTCCGGGGTAGGGATGAAGGGGTGGGGTTGAGACAATAGCGGAGCGTAATGAAAAACTCACAGCCTTGGGCATTTGAGTAAAAAGGGGAAAAAAAATTCCTTTCTGTCTAACGGGAACGGGAGAGAGGGGAAAGGGTTTCTCAGGGTTGGATGAGGATGTGGAGTGATACGGACCGCGTGAGGGGACGGGATTGGAGGGAGTTGCAGAGTAAGGGTTGGGGAGGGAGGGGCAAATGAAATGGGGGGAGGAAATGGTGACGACAGAGGGTGTTGTCAATGGATGTGGGGTGTGGGGAGAGAACACGTCCGTATAAATCCCGCGGCTCAGCGTGCAAATCCTAGGAGATGGCGTTGGAGTGAAACGGGGTGAAAATGTGCCAATAATGACGGCTCAGAAGTCAAAAGGGGGAAAAATGGCGAGTGGTGCGAAAACCTTTAACATTCTCTGCATAAGCGGAATAGGGAAATGTATCGAAAGGGTTTGTAACTAACGGGAGTTTTCATTATGGAGGGAGAAAACCTCTCAGCTGTTCCATACATCATCTTTGTGGAATTCATTCCTCTCTTCCTCATTGGGGAGATCATGTTTTAGAATAATAAATATTTTTATTCCATACTCAGGGGGAAATCGATGCTACTGTTACACTCAACAAGCATGGGATCTCATTACATTTATACAGGCTCATTTATCTGTGCTATCATGAGCAGGATAAGCTAAGTGCCTTTTTCTATCGATATTTCAGAGTTCAGTCATTTTTCCAAATACTAAATGGGCGGCTGGGTAATATACCTAGAATATGTACATAAAAGGGCACAACGCATTCATATATTCCTTAACAATTCGAAGCAACGAATATTTTCTATTATTTAACAAAATATTTGTCAGTTTTATTTTTGTTTAATGCTTTGTTTTTCGTGTCGGCATGTAGCTTAATTATATCTTTATTTGATTCCTGTGTTATAGAAATACGAGTATGTACGTTTAAATGAGGATGACAAGAGCATTCCCGGATTAGTTTTGATAATGATAGAACATGGCTTTCCCCTCTACTTTGATCGAACGAATACTTCTCCGCAAATTAGAAAAATAGGGTAATGGTTCAGAGTTATTCATTCATAAAGTATTAATGAAACACCTCTTGGGTTATGAAAGTGTCTATTTGAAGTGGAATGAATTTTGGCGGCTTTCAATCATATTTAAGTATTATTAAAGAGAAAGTGTATTTAGGTTGTGCAGCGCTTTGTAATTGCAAATTTTGTTGTTCAAAAACCACGACTTTGTCCGGCAACTTCAGAATCTCTCTGAAGTCAACCTCTGATCGGATGCATACTTTTATATTACATTTTCTTCTACATTTTACTCGGAAAAGTGTTTTTAAGTGATTAAAATTGAATCAATTGCAAAAATATCCTATAATCCCATCCAATTCTCGTTAATAGCGAAATAGTTTATCAGTGAACACTTTATATAACAATCATTATGAACTAGTAGAGATAAAAAGTTTTATATAACACTAGTATGAAATGATATAGTACGAGGTTAAGCTTTAAGTTTAAGACAAATTTATTTAACTTTTATGCATATTGGCCCTCTACATTCAAACACCTATCCCATCTCTTTACAAGTCCTTAAAAGACGGCAGCAAAGAAGTATTCTGTTTGACTGTCGAAGCTAGGAGTAACCACTCGGACTTCTGCACCATCATTTTCTAAACGTAGGCCACCCAAAAGATTTTTAGGAGCCCGAACGGTTAAAAATCACTGCAGGCTAATTCGGGACTGTACGGTGAATATTCCAAGCGTTCCGAATGAAATGTTTGTAACAGCTTATAGCAGTTTTTAAGGGATGTTTGCGACTTATATATTGACTTACCCTCGTATATCCCGTTTGGTATAATGGATATTATAAAAAAGAGAGTAAATTACCATAATTTTGTACTATAATTATTTGCGCAGCCGCAGTTTTTTCATTTCGAAATACATTTTTCTTATTTTGATGGGACAATATTTTTAACTTTTCCTTGGCAAACACCCACTGGCAAATAGTTCTTGAACATATTTTTGTAATGCACAATCGAAACTTACGTTCCTTTCATTAACACTTGTTTATCTTTAACTGCTATTTATTAATTATTAATAAATATTTATTAATAAAAGTATAACCGTTCAACCATCATCATTCTTCACTGCTGCAGAAGTACTCCCGTTCCATAATGACCTCCAAGTGTGACTCTAACAATGTTTTGTTCATTTTGAAACTGCGTCGCAAAGGTAATAATGGTGAAATGACGTAAGTAAAAATTCCCACGTGGTACGTATTTACCTCAGAATGTCCGTTTAGGCCTTCTAAATCGTGCGGTTTCAAATTAGATATTTTTTATTAATGAAATGATGTGGTATGTTTACTCATCCCAGAACTCATCCTTCCTCGTCTTCACCGGGAATGCCTTTGTCATTTCCCTTTCTCTCCCCCTTCCTACCCCCACCGCCTTCACAGGCTATCCTATGGCTTTATACATTTCCTCCTCTTTAATATCCTACTCTTTGCTTAACCTCTTCCACCACTCTCTTTCTCAGCCAACAGTTTTTTAACCACTCCCATTTTCACTGCCTTACTCCGAAGACCTTTTTCTTTTTATACCTTTCAACAACATCCCACCAAATTCTTAGATACATTTCACAAAATTATGTTGTACTATAAAAATTGGAAAAATCTGAAAGATTCTTACTTTATTTCAATGCCATTTGCTGCAATAAAATAGAAAAAATAGGTCGTCTACATTTCTTTACTGATATTATTATTATTATTATTAGGTAATCTACCGGTTAAGGAAGGTTTATAGATGGACACAACTACCAACTTAATAACTTGGGACTCCTAAAAAGACACAAAATCCAGGATCCTACTTCATATTAGGTCCCTCTTCATCTCGTAGAACTTTCTTCCTCCCTTCATCCCGTCCAACATCCCTATCCTGTTCCTTCCCTTTCCTCGTTTGCCCAACATTCTCCCCTCTATCACAGTCTTCAACATCCCACTGCCGGTCAATACCCCCTTCATCCATTTTTTCCTGCCTCCATAGGATTTCTCCCAACAAACCCCTCTCTTCGCCCACCATACCAAGTACTTCCTCATTTGTTTTCTTCTCTGTCCACTTCACCTTCTCTATTCTTCTCCACACCCACATTTCAAACGTGAAATTAGTGTACAAGAAATACATGTCCCTGTCATCAACTCCCTCCTCCTTGTGAAAGCCTCTTTGCCTAGCGCAATTCTTCTCCTTACGTCCCTACTACTTTGACCGTGTTGGTCCAAAACACTTCCGAGATACGTTAACTGTTCTACCTGCTCTAGTTTTTGCCCTCCTATTTTAATGTTAAGCATAGCCTTTTTCTTTCTAGAAAATCACATAATCTTTGTTTTATTTATATTGATTCCCATCCCATACCTGTCGCACTGAATTTCCAATTCACTAAGCAATGCTTGCAGCCCCTTGGCTGACTGACAAGCTGAAACTTGGTCATCAGCAAACCTAACTAATTTTACGAATTCCCCGCCCACCTTCATTCCTACCTCGAGTTCTTCCCATGCCTCTTTAATCATTTCCTCTGCATACAGGTAGAACGGCAACGGTGATAATGGGCAACCCTGCCTTACACCTCTTCCTAACACTGCCCATCCGGACTCTCCGTTCCCTACTCGCACCTGAGCAGCAAACCTCCGGTCCCTCGAATCTATTCAAATTTTCTGCAATATATTCATTAGTTTTCCTCAATTCACTGTATTAAACGCTCTTTCGAAATCTACGAAACAGGCAAATAGGACATGATTATATAAATAAAACCATAAACACAGTAATCAACCCGAAGGTTGGTTTAGTAGGTGATGGTAGAGTTCACCCAGTACTAAGCCCTATACGGCGTGTAGAATTCACACATTAGGGTATGGGGGGCCAATTCCTTTCCCTGTGCCGTGCAATTCTTTTCACTGTGCACTTTCCTGTAAAGTACAGAGATATACGTGTTGTATGTGTCTGTTTAAATCGTTATCGTTCCGTGATGTAGGGGACTAACGATTGCCATCAATATTTCTTAAGTCTTCCCATGATAATAGAAGCATTCTCATTGTTTGCCGATTCCTTGTTAAAGAAATCAACATTTTCAACCTGCGATATGCACAGTAAAAATATATTTTCCATATGTATTTAGTTGTTTTTTCTTTGGATCAATATAAGACTTACGAGCTGTAACTTGCTGCCCAAAAAAGGACACGCTTTTAAGGAACAGTATTCTTAAAATATTTGCTAGCACGGCAATAAGGGAAACATCTTCAAACATTTGGCTTTTCCGTGGCCTGGGAATGGGTCCCTTCGCGGACGAATTGATAAGTCAGAGATCGCTTTTATCTGTTTAGATCAGCATGCGATCGACTTTTTAAAAATGGCTCCATGTTTATAATTGATTACTTAATTAATTAATTTTGAACAACCAATCATACTTCCGCAAAAGATTTTGAAATTCATAAGTGTTCTTAAATCCAAGGGATCTTTTCCATTTTACGGTAGATAGGATTTTTATAGTGGCAGTGGTAAAACTTTTGATCCGATTGGCATGAGTAAAATAATTACCTCGTATATTGAAAACTGGTAAAATGACCACAAGCTTATAAAATAAATATTTTAAAATACATATAAAAATTAAAGTAATTTTGGGGTTAATAACTGGAGAATCTGACGTCATAGTGTTAAAATATTAATATTTTTCAATAACCCTACCCTTTAGGAGTTGACCAGAAAGAGGTTGATTCAGGATCTTATATTGGAAAGTATTTATTCGGTTTTATGCCTCTAGATTAAATCCGAAGATTTCCCATACTAATAAATATTATGGCACATTGGATGGTTAATAACTTTAGTTTTTAAGTAGTTCAAACCGGATGATTTTCAGAGGTTTTCTACAGATCTCATCCATTAATAATCAAAATTGATACTGTATGCAAAGGATACAGATATAAATGTTTTTCAGGAAAGATATAAAACACCTAATTTTCAGAAAATATTGTATTAAACTGGAAATATGTGGGAGAAAGCATTTAAAAGGGAAAGTAAAACTTCCTGTGTTAGACGTAATAACCTTATTATTAGAATACCCGTTTAGAGATTCTAAACAGTTTGGTTCGAGGTTAGATTTTTAAATTTTCTATATCACTAATTTCATGTTTGATCTAGTTACCGGTAAAAGACATAAATTCTTGAAGATTTCTTATCCGATATCCCGTACAAATACGAACGCGGACATGCGGACTGTTTTTAACCCTGGACGGAATAAATTCCCGGCGTGAGGTGGAATGGTGATAAAATTCCCCATCTTTCTCCTGAAGGGTGAAAATGCGGCCGCCCTTTATTGCCCTCAGCCATGCTTGAGGTGGAGGGCCCTCACAGAGTAAGGGCCCGTCGAGGGCTTGGCTCCTTAGCTCTCCCACCTCTCTCGGTAATTCTTTCCCGAGCTGACCAACCCCTCGACCCTCAATTGTTTGGTGGCGTCCTTAGCGCGATAGATTACTCTCGGGCGTAAGATGGCGTCGATCTCAGCGGTCCCTCTTGAGAGCTTGCTTACATTACCGATGAAGTGCGCTTTGGCAGACTTAAGGAGTTGACCTCGAGATTTCCTTCACTCTTTCCCAACGGCATTTCTTTCACGGGACACTCAAATCACGCCGTAAGTCCTCAAAGGAATTCCCAGTATAAACACGTCCCCCTAACCCCGCTGTGCTTTCTGAGAAAATAAATCGATTTCATTACTCAAGAGATTTTTCCCGCCCTAAGATCCGATGAAATAAAACCGCCTGAGGGCGGTAGAAATATGGTAGAGAAGCTTTTGGCCAATTTTATTATGTCAGGGAATTCTGTCAGCCTTACTCCCACCTGCTCGGTGCGCAAAAAGGCTACTCGCTCTCTGATAGTATCTTCTCAGCAGTTAAACAAACAAGGACGAAACATTATAGTAAACATATCTTAGAGGCTAACGCTTTTCAGAAAAATAATCACAGTGCCCATGTACATTTTATTTTTTGATAGGGGAATGCGAAATCTCTTAGAACCTCCGATTTCTATTAGGCGTTCCGATTTTTAGCAGAATTAACTATGTTTATAATGTGGAAATTCTCATTATTTCTATTTGCTAAGCCTCCGAACTAGATTGTTCGAGTTCAATTATCAGATATACGCTAGCTTGGAAAGTTATGAGGCCGTTGATTTATAGCTGGGATCTAGTTGACTTAATTGGGGACTGGACGTAGATTGATTAAGAGGTCACCACTGCTAGTCCGGTGGTTAATAAAAATGTGGTGGCAGGGGTTTCATTCCGGTCCATGGAATGTGCTCAGGGTGCTCATTCTATGGCAATTATGAACATGAATTTACACTGCGAAATGAAATGGCTCCGTGACCAAACCTTAAAACCAAATAAATAAAATATATGATGCTAATACATATATGTAATCGGGGCGCTTGGCCCAAAGACCCAAAGATCTCAGGGTAAATTACGTTTCCTCGATAGCTCAAGTGGTTAAGAGCATCCGCCCGGCAAGTGGAAAGATCCGAGGTTCGAGTCCCGGTCAAGGAAATATTTTTACTCTTGTGATCCGATCGATTCCGCCTTCACCACCTCTATTGTGTTCGTCCTTTATGTGTGTTCCTATCCCTTTTCCTTATATCTGTTTCTGTATATATGAGTATATATATATATATATATATATATATATATATATATATATATATATATATATATATATATATATATATATGCTTGCACATACATACATAATACGGTTAAAATATACATATATATACACATATATGTATACATATATATATATATATATATATATATATATATATATATATATATATATATATATATATATATATGTGTGTGTGTGTGTGTGTGTGTGTGTGTGTGCATATATATGCATGTAGGTATGTATACACATAATGCAGTACTAATACTGTAGGGTGTGGGTATGCAATGATAATACTGCAGTGAACATTTACCATCAAAATGATAATGTAGATCCCCATTACAAAGGCAAAATTAGATTAGCAATAATTTTTAACTTTGTCTTTGCAATGTACGGGGTAGGGTAGTATTCACCTTTATCGTTTGCATTATTTATTATCGCGCAGAATATTGGCGATGAGTTATGAGGAAATCGTTCATCTTTAACAGGTTATGTGAATAGATGGAACAATAAATCAAAAAGACCTGATGATAACTTACATTCAGATATTTTACGTAAGCATCCGAATCGAATGCATTTTCGGTGGATGATGACTAAAGTGATTAATCCAGCTTTGAAGAGTAGAAATAGATAGAATTATAAATAACCAATTTAGATATCTTTATATGAATATCGCTTTGTAAATTCCCCCCATGGTACTGTAAATACGTACCGGATTGTATTAAAAAGGGATTGTCATTTGAATGACAATTATTCGGAAATTGCCGTTTTTAAATATATAATTGGCCTTATTAAAAATATTGTTGACGGAAAACATGATCTTCTTGTCATCTGGACGCATTTTAGACTCCGAGTACTGATGGATGATTTTGATACGAATTAGAATGATTGTAATGCAACATGAACGGTGGAATACAAATCGTTCATTAAATTAGGGAGTAATAGAATAATGGACAATGTGTTGTTGTTTAAAGACATAGGTCACTTATCTTTCCTAAAGCGATGAAAATATTCAACCTTGCCAAAAATTTCTTCCTCATGGCTACCCATTGATGTAAATCCTGTAAAGGAATAATTCGCCTCCAGTAATTACTATACCTACCTTTTAAATCTTACATCAATTACAAGACATTAGTGAGGAAGGGCAATGAGAAGTGCGTAGGAGGTAACTTCAAGTTCAAATTTGATGTTCCTAATAATTTTTTTCTGAGAGGATTTTTCGTGTCATTTTCAGCTATAATTAAGGTCACGGGGACTTTCAAAAGTGATTAAAACTGAATGGAAATAATGGAATGCGACTCCGAAAGGTTATGTAATGTCAAGTAGTGGGGAAATCTTTGGAGGTGTAATATTTTCTAGCGAAAGGGTGGAGGTAAAAAAAAGTGGAAGATTTACGTTTGGAGATAACTGGTCGAATATAAAGTTTTCACGTAGCGCTTTAATATTTTTTTCTCACTAATGACATCTTTCATTAATTTTTATCTTTAATTAATCTTTCTTCACTGCTCTTAATATGCGCTGCTCGATTCCGCCAGTCTACATTCGAGTGGTCGATCTCCCATTATCCCATTTTCCTCCGCTGTTTAAAATCACCTGGACCGAAGATTTCCGCGGCAAAACAGTCTGCAGACACAACTTTCTATTCATTCCTAAGTCGTGATATTTATCGTCGACTCTCAACAGTTTGTCCTCCAACACAGCCTGAAAAACATCTCTTTTCAATGTTATCATTCATTTATGCGACCTATTTTTTTTATTTTGAATTTTTAAACTAACCTTATGGAAGCCACTTTTATGTGTTTTCTGCATATCCATCAACAACCTGCGAATATTAGCACCGTGGAAATGTGTGTGCATGATTTTTTTTGTATTTATCTGAGAACAGTGAACTAGGTCAATGAAAGAAAAGGATGGGCCCGGGTATAATCCGAGTAATATTTTCCCACCCATGATCCTATCTCCTTCCATTCGTCAACAGTCTCACTCCCCTCGTTCCCCCGTCCCCCTGGCAACCTCATCCTCCCATCACCCGCCGCTCGATCTAATGGATACGTAATACCAAAACCCTTATCGGCTGGGATTTCCTCTCTCCGTGACGGGGCGATGTCTCCGATATCCCCCGTCTCTCTTTCAAAGCACAGCTCCGCTTGAGCCTACCTCTAATGTCTTGGCTTAATCCCCGGTCTTCATCGAGCGTCGAGGATGGGACGAGGCGCCGCCGTTGTGGTAGTGGAACGACGCCGGGCGCAGCGTCGTCACTCTTCTCCCGAGGTGCCGATGCCACAACACGGGTCAATGAGCCTCATAGATGAACCAAAGACCTTTCGACTTTTCCCGGCCTCCCTTGCGGGGTAAGTTGTTGCAAATTTAGCTTCATAACCTCTTTATTTCGTCTGACAGGATCGAATGTGATTTTTATGTAATTTAAAAAAGATGAAGGCTTAGAAATCCCCAGTATTTTTTGCTCTCTGCATTAATGATATTATTTATAGCATTAGCCTATCAGATTACGGTGGGTACTTAATGCTCGCATACCTTAGGCAGCATTGCATTCTTCATCCCAGTCTGACTTAATAGAATATATCCTTAAACCCCATATACTACGTTATACTATAATAAAATAACTCATGATTTCCATCTGCAGGCTTTCTAGCTACCATATTTTTATTAAACAACATCTATTATTTTCCTCCCTCCAGCTATCTCTCCTTGTATTCCCCCCTCAGTCACCGCATGCCTTTTAGCATGGTTTTATCTCTCAGTATCTCCTGAATCCACTTGGCCTGACATCGAATTTCTCCTAACGGCCGTGTCTCTTCCCCTTTCATGCCCAAAATTTAACTTCATGTTTGAATTTCCATCCATTTTATTTTATACATTAATCTCCACAACCAAATCTCAAAATCTTTGAATCCATGCTATTCTCCTGCCTCAGTGACCACGTTTCCAAGCCAACAAAACTACGATATGTACAATTATTAAAGCTTTCACCAGTCTTTTTTTCATATACTTGAGGTTCCTATGGCCATTGAAGCAAGATTATGGGCGTATTTTGAAGGTTTTTGAAATGCAGTGGTGGAGAAGGATGGAAAAGGTGATGTGGGCAGAAAGAAAAACAAATGAGGAAGTGTTTGGTAGGGAGGAGAGAGGATTATTCGTTGAAATGAAAAAGAGAAGTATATAGTATAGTACGGAGATGAAGAGGGACTTTTTGTAGAGTAGAATGTTGGGTAATGTTTTGTTAAGAGAGGCAAGAGAATTGCCGCTGTCCCTTTGCATAGATTGTGAGTAAGTGTGTGTGTAATTATATTTAAGGCTCTTATCATCAAATTTACACTCCTTGTAAAATCTTCTTTACCTAACGCAATTCCTATGGTATTATCCCCAATATTTTGCTCTCCATCTTCTGCTCGCCAGCTTAATAAAAATGGGAACTGTTGTATTTTTTTGTATTTTATGTCCTTCAGCTTTAATAGTAACCTTAGACGTCTATTTTTCAAGAATCACATCACCTTATTTTCTTCGCTTCTTGATGAATGTGTATGTATACTTAAAATTCGTGTTTCATGCATTAATGTTAGTCAGTTCATGTAAGGCGAAACAAATATTGCAGTCCAAACCACAACGTCGATAAATAAATTGAAGTGTAAAATTTGAATTAATTGCTACTAATTTCATGCAATAATTTAGTCTTCACTTTATGAATTGAATTTATGTTTGAATAATCAGCTTAAAAGAGCAGTCGCACTGAATTCCATTCACAATATGGATTAACTTAGCAAATACAATCTTGCAAATACTCCCGTAAGTTTTCAGGGAGGATGTACTCAAACAGCCGGAGCTTACCGCATGAGATCAGATGGCATTGTTAATCAATGCAACGAGGAACTGTATCCTCACCCCTGCCCCACATCTTTCGGCTTTTCTGTCACCGCCGGAACAAAGACACCACAAACGGAGGATCGTCCACTATCTGTTAAGCATTCTCTATTCCTAAACTTTACAAAATGCATACTTGAGCTTCAGTCTCCTGCCACCTCCTTCAGTTATATTTTCGTCTAATGTAACCCTCATTAACCATACTTCCCATTCATAACTCCACGCAGCATCTTTTCACTGATGACGATTTGATTACCTGTGAGAAAAACTATTTAAAATTGCCGGTATTGGTAATACATTAAAGCATATTTGACTGAAGGGGATATAGGCATGAAAAATGTCTTAGTGAAGCTATATCAAAACAACCCTACTCTTAGATTTATTTTTAATTCATCATCAAGGATGTACGCATGGTTGTCATGTATTTTATTTTATTATATCCAAATTTCATCTCTTTGTTTTTCTGTTTCATTTCCTTTTTAAAATTTCGAGATGGCCGAAGGCGTAAATAGCTAAGAACGTCCTTGCCAATTTTGTAATCGAGGAAACATCTTTACTTGAATGTCGTGTGGCATATATGTTTGCTCGTGATATGTTGAAATATTAACGGGAAAAAGGGGAACATGACGATTGGATAAATTCTCCTTAAATGTTAATATTGAATATAATATGAATAAACGAAAGCTTTCATATTTATTTACAAATAGATTATAGCACCCTAATGTAATTAAGAATTGTTTTAAATAATGTTTTAACAATAACTTCAACAATTAGGCATGCCTATTTCGACCAATATATTTTGTCCATTATTAACTACCTTTCGTGTATTTTCCTACCCCTTTTATCCTCTAAAGAGAAATGAATTTAAAGATGAATTCTCCATGAAAGTAGTAATTGTTTAAAGTCATGCGATGAAAAATGGCGGACCACAATGGGCAAAATTAAATTTCCAAAAATATTACCAGAGTATAAATTATGTGCATCCGCACCATTTTGATCATTGATAATTATTTTCACAGAGAATATACAATATTATTAACTAAAAGAGAAAAATGTACTCGTTCCCATATTTTTATACATAAATGAGTAAAACCGATATAAAGAGGGAATGACACCAATATTTAATAATTGTTCTCAGCATCTATGAAATTGGAAATTTTTCTCTCGCAAAGACCTAAGCTAAGCCATTCCTACTATCTAAGAATAAGCTGCTTTAGCATTTACAATGTATCTGAATTCAATATGTGAATTTGACTAGACATTTATTTGACTTTTTAAATCTGTGTCCCTCCATTGATTATATTATTGGTAAATGTTGAGTCATATGTTGTCATATTTTGGCTTTATAATATTCACAATATTTTTCTTAGTTGAAATATGAAGCTCACTATTTGAATTAATGAATTTAAATTATACACAAATGAAATATTATTTGTATCTATTTGTGGTCGAATATGTGGATATAATTACTGAAATTAAATATGTTATATTCACTCCACCAAGCTTTAGTTTGTCAGTCAACCAAGGGGTTGCAAGCATTGCTGAGTGAATTGGAAATTCAGTGCGACAGGTATGGGATGAGAATCAATATTAAGAAAACAAAGGTTATGCGATTTTCTAGAAAGAAAAAGGCCAAGCTAAACATTAAAATAGGAGGGCAACAACTAGAACAGGTAGAACAGTTTACGTATCTCGGAAGTGTTTTGCACCAACACGGTCAAAGTAGTTGGGACGTTAGGAGAAGAATTGCACTAGGCAAAGAGGCTTCCACAATGAAGAGGGAGTAAATGACGGGGACGTTGAGTAAGGATATTAAGAAAAGATTCGTAAAAACTTTGATATGGAGCGTAGCCATGTACGGCGCGGAAACGTGGTTATTGAAGCAGGAGGATGGACGTAGACTGGAGGCTTTTGAAATGTGGGTGTGGAGAAGAATGGAGAAGGTGAAATGGACAGAGAAGAAAACAAATGAGGAAGCACTTGGTATGGTGGGCGAAGAGAGGGGTTTGTTGGGAGCAATCCTATGGAGGCAGGAAAATGGGATGAAGGGTGTATTGACCGGCAGCAGGATGTTGAAGACTGTGATAGAGGGGAGAATGTTGGGCAAACGAGGAAAGGGAAGGAACAGGATAGGGATGTTGGACGGGATAAAGGGAGGAAGAAAGTACTACGAGATGAAGAGGGACCTAATATGGAGTAGGATGCTGGATTTTGTGTCTTTTTAGGAGTCCCAAGTTGTTAAGTTGGTAGTTGTATCCATCCATTAATTTACCATAACCGATAGATTACTTAATAATAAATAATTCACTCGACATCATATTTTAATCAATGATACGTATGCTATGTATTTTTAATTAATCATTTCCCATATTTCTCTTCAAATGGCATTTACAAACAATCCAATGATATTTAGGTAATAGGACAGTTGATTGCAAATAGGTATTGTAAAATGTAAAACTGTAATGATAAGGAATGCAATACGCTCGGAAAAATTTCACATCAACCGAACGTTTTTATCTCTATTTCTGTTGCCTCCGTATCATTAACATTTCTTTGGAACGGTCACATCTACCTTATGCAATGAATAATAACCTTTAATCTTTAGCTTATTGATCACATATATCAATTCTAAATTAATTGCATTTACACCGCATTATCACGTTAGCTATGCCGCGTGGGTGCCATATCAAGGGAATCCGCAACTAAAACTAGTATCTAACCAAAACACCGCAATGTTGGTTAAAGGTCATTCGGAACTAATCGTTGAAGCAACTTGCGAAAGTCACACATTCACAATGGAGTGAGCGAGGGGCTTCACATGGAACGACTACGGTTTCCCAGAATGTTCTGCTAAAGCCGAGAATCACAGAGCGTGGGTTTCGTAAGAGAATCAACAGAACCTGGGTCCCTCCGGCTAAACGCTGAATGCTCCACGCAATAGCGAGCCACTCAGTCAGGCCGGAAACGCACAAGTTAATATACTTAAAATTCCAAGCATTTATTTCAACCGTTGTTTTCATCACTTAAATTGCACCTTACACTAGGTGGAATTTATGAATTCCAGTCATTTTTAATTATATATATTCAGAATGACAATTTGTCAAAATTGTTTATTATAGTATTTCCTGAACAAGATGAAACGTAAATAGGCAAATATCCATTAATAATTCCGCTGCGAAAAAGTATGACTCAGTTCACTACTCAACGTCCTAGTCATCGATTCTCTCCTCTTGTAAATGCTTGACATGTCTTTGGGAGAGTTGATGACAAGGACGTTGAATCAGGATGTTAAGAAAAGACCCGTCAAAACTTTGATATGGAGCATACTCGTATTTAGGTACGGTGCGGAAACAAAGTAGGATTAGACTGGAGGCTTTTGAAATGTGGGTGTAGAAAAGGATGGAGACGGTAAAGTGGAAAGAAAGGGAAAGAAATGAGGAAATGGCGGGCAAAGGTAGGTAATTGTTGGAAGAAATCATGAGAAGACAGGAAAAATAAATGAAGGGCGTATTGATTGGCAGTGCAGGGTTTAAAACTGTGAGAGAGGGGAGAATGCAAGAAGACAAGCAAGGAAGGGGTAGGAATAGGATAGGGATGTTGGACGGGATGAAGGGAAGAAGGAAGTACGCAGAAATGAAGGAGGACATGTTGTAAAGTAGGGTGTTTTGTTTTACTAGGCGAAAGAAAAGTATTTATTTCGTAGTTATAACCATCCAAAAGTTACCTTAACCGGTAGATTACCACATTATATATATATATATACATACATATATATATATATATATATATATACATATATGTATATATATGTATGTATATATATATATGTATATATATATATGTATGTGTATATATATATATATATATATATATATATATATATTTATATATAATATTTATGTGTGTGTTTTGTGTGTATGTTTGCGTAAAATATTTTTAAAATATGAATCGATATAACTTTAGTGACATGCACTTCAGTATTTAAGTTAGATGCATATCATCTCCGTGATAACAATGGGAACTGTTAGTAACAAGAAGGGCCACTTCTAAGGTACGATTAGATGTGTCCAGCATACTAGGCAACTTACAAAGAAAAAAAGTTTCCCTTCTAGTGCGGTCGTATACCTTAATGCTGATACCTTATCTTTCGAGGGAGGAATGACGTTTTGACTACCAGTGAAATGAATTAAAGAAATAAAATTCAATTTTAGCGACAAAAGCGCCTGACGTTCCTATTTTCTTAGTGAGGCTGATCATGGTTAAAATCCCAAAAAATGGGGTTGGTGCCAAATTTTTATTTCTCTGGTATATTATATTTAATTTTAATTTCAGCCGACAAAAAAAAGAGCACACATCGAACTTGTTTCTTGTCAAAGAAATTCACCGCAATAATAATGGCTTGCATTTTCTTATACCTGAGTAGTCCATGAAATTCTGGCTCATACGGTACGGTGTGTGCTTCCTATTGTACGCCTTGCCAAAGAAGAAATTCCCTCACCTAAATACCTCTCAGTATATGAGACGCTTTTTAGGAAAATATTTTCTACTCTTATTTCACCGTCCGTACGGCATAATTTCTACATGTCGCCTCCCTGGTCTCTGAGCGAATGTTCCGCATGAGCTTGATGCGTACTTTGAACCGCATTCACTGCCGCGAGATGTAATTCGTGGCAGAAAAACTAAAGTAATTCTCGCGGAAAAGAAGCGCTTGGCCCCATTTGTCGCAGGGGGATTTCTTGCTTTATATACTCTCTGCTCTTCTCTGCTTCACACACACACACACACATATATATATATATATATATATATATATATATATATATATATATATATATATATATATATAACGATTGTCCGGAAAAACTCATACGAGCGGCACAATAATGGGCTGACACAACATAACACAAATAGAAAAGAATAGACACATATAAAAGAACACTTACACGGTAAATTGTTCGAGCTTTCGGCCCTCTCAGGGGCCTTCTTCAAGAGAGACTGAAAATATGCTATGGATCAGGAGAGGGGAAAGAGTTATGGGCGTGGAGGGGAGGTGTGGAGGGGAGGTGTGGAGGGGAGGTGTGGAGGGATAGCCCCTCATAGCCCCCCCACCTCGTTCCCACGCTAATTGCCTCTCAAAAAATATTATTTATCTTTTATCATGCAAACACTGCACTTCCTTCTACATAGGTGAATGCATTACCCCCTTATCCATCCGAATGAATAATCACCGGTACTCCTGTAATTCTGCCTCACTCTCATCTCTTCCTATCCCTTCACACGCCAATTCCCACAGCCTTTCATTCGACCAGTGTTTTTCCCTCAGCATCCTAGAATCCCTACCTGATTCAGCTACCAACATAGAGGTGAGAACTCGTGAATCCGCCTACATTCTATCCTTCCGTTCCTTTAAAATTCCCACCCTTAACCGCCATATTTAATTTTCCTCCCAGCATTCCCTCCACACCTCCCCTCCACACCTCCCCTCCACGCCCATAACTCTTTCCCCTCTCCTGATCCATAGCATATTTTCAGTCTCTCTTGAAGAAGGCCCCTGAGAGGGCCGAAAGCTCGAACAATTTACCGTGTAAGTGTTCTTTTATATGTGTCTATTCTTTTCTATTTGTGTTATGTTGTGTCAGCCCATTATATATATATATATATATATATATATATATATATATATATATATGTATGTATATATATGTATATATATATATATATATATATATATATATATATATATATATATATATATATATATAACTTCAACAGCAAAAAACATTATAAGAACACATAAAAAGATCACCCACACGTTATTTCTTAATAATTTCGACGGAATTTAGCTCCGTCTTCCTCGGAAGAAACAGTAGTGATGTGAGTATTCTTTTTATGTATTTTTATATTGTTTGTTGCGGTCCAAGTTTTTTATTCAACACTTTCGTGTTACCTCGATGAAATCATATATATATATATATATATATATATATATATATATATATATATATATATATATATATATATATATATATATATATATATATATATACACACACACACACACACATATATGTATTCTTAGCCCGGCAACATAAGGGACGAGGGAGTTCAAAGGGTGTATTGAGAGAAAAGGAGAGACCTTCTTGTCGACGGCGCCGTCATGTTGTTTCCCCGACGAACCCGTTCATATCCCATCACGACATTTCCGGGGCCATCGCCTTTCCATCTGCACACATTTCCGCCGACCAGAGGAGCAACAAGGCCGCCGCCACCCTTCTCTTCCTCAGACCAACCCGCTATCTCCACCCGCAAATCTCTCACTCACTCATCACGTGCTCTCTTTTTCATTCGGGCTTTGGCTGCGGTCAGCGGAAAGATCCATCCATTCGAATCCATTCGTCCAGGCCGCCAGCAACAATGCGATTTTCCACTCGACTCGCCCTCCTTGAGGATCCACGTCCTCCCCTACCCACCCCACTCCCCTTCCCACACTCTCCAGTTCCACCTTCCCCTACTCCTCCTCACTCTCCCATCCGCCTCGTCCAGCCCCTCCCAAGTTTTCCTTACACTACCGCGTCTTCTCTCTTAACCCTTGCGCTTACCTTGCGTCCTCCTATATACCGTTTATCATTCCTAATTTCCTCACCCGGCATTAACCACGATCTATCAGTTATCTGTACCCACCAACGTTCTGACTCCTCGACTTACACACAAATCAACTTTTCTGGGTAATTTCAAGCGAAAATATCCGACTAAAAATGTCTTTATCGAAGTGAAGGAAACCCAAGAAAAAGGGTTGAAGTTATTTTAGTTGGTTCAAATTAGAGAAGTAATCGCAACAGTTGCGCTAAAAAAGCGCTAAAAGCGTTATGATTTTTTCCGATAAACATGAATATACAACATCTGCATGAATATACAAACATCAATATACAACATCCGTGTGTCGTTTCGTGTTGTCAGGCAATCCAAAAATGGACCGTTTAGAATGAGTATTCCTCGTCTTTAGCAAAACCAGACGGAATCGAATCATTAATAATAAAAGCATAAAACTTTGTTGTTTTACATAATTTTCCACAAACTATTTCTCAAGTTTACTCTAATATAGTGTACAATTACTGAAAATATTTCTGTGAATACATTAGTTGTATGAATTAATTAATCGCGTAAATCAAGGGATTAAGAATCATATACCGCATTAGTTATTTCACTTCTGGTTCGAGCTCCTTAAGCATAAAAAATATGATTGGAGGTCAGACCCCTGCGAGATGGAGGCAGGATATTTCGTCGTTTTTTGTAATATGCATAATGAAATCACCACTTCAAAAACATTTAATTAACTATTGGAAATATATTTTGATATGAGAATCATTATAAATACAATAATCACACATTTCCAATTTTTTGGAGATCTTAGGAACATCTGAGCTGCTATATTTACAGCTATCCCTTTACGAAGCGTTTATTCCATCGATTCTCTCGCGTATAAAGATCTCTTTACTTAACATATCAAAACGCCCAAGTTTCTAAGAGTAAACATTATTTTTAAAGCCCATTCAAAGTATTTGCTACAAAGTTAATTAATTATTTCTTCCTTTGGCTGGTGTTTTATTCAGCCCACCAATAATGATGGTTTTATTAAGCATCTCAAAGTTAAAAAAATAGGTTTAACAAGCATTGTTTAAGACTCTATCGGCATTAACTTCTATGAACTTTTGTTTGATTTTAGAAATATAACATATTTATCTGAAATCAGCTCCTCTCTCCGGAGATTCTTACGTTCAACGGTCACATAAGTAGCTGTCTCCAATCTTAAGACTGGTATGTGCTATTTGTTCTCAAATGAAACCTCCCTATTATTCATTAACGCCCATAATAATGCCTCTCATTAGATTTTGAGGTATTTTTTCTGGCCGTTCCTCGATTGGCAACCATTGATTCCAGCATGGTCTTATTCGCTTGCACGTATTTCTTAAGACGAGTGTCTTAGGTCAATACTGTGTTCCCTTTAAAGTATTTAAATAGTATCTTCCTCCCCAATTTAACTTTGGGCTACTCCATTTGGGATTCACTATGCACATTAAATCTTCATCGTTATTCTGCAGGATCACATTAGCTTCTAACCCTATATTTTCTCTTGGTTTAAGTTCCCAAGGCCCAGTGCCATAGAATATTATGCCCCATTAACCTTTAATAAAGTATCTTTCTTATGGCCTAGCTTTCTTGTGTTACCATGTGCTCATAGACTTTCCTTTTGGCACGATGTAACCATTGCCGAGATAATTCTGCTCATTCAAACTTTCTTGCTTCCTCCTTATTTGTTAATCCTTCCTCATAGGTTGCCAAACGAATGTATATTTTCCAGTTATTGGTGTCAAAGATTCATGTTGACTTTGTACTCTAATTTGTTAAGCGGAATACTATTTTTTGGTTAATATTCCAGTTAATTTTTTGAAAATTCTTTTCCAACTATGTTTTCAGACACTTATGTTTCATGGTGGTTCTATGTTTTGGCTTAGGGCCAATCCAGTTTTCATAGTATATTTGAAATATGCTTTCTGGTGGGTATGTTTTCTGAATCTAAATCGTATGGCAATTATTATTGGATACTTCTTTCTAAAATTAAAATTTGACCTCACAGATTGAAATCCTAATAAATAGAGCGAAAAAAAATATCAAACCTATTTCTCGATAGATAAATTCGAAAATATATGTAGGAAATCATTATCGTCTTCAGACTTCTTTAAAATGAATGTATGTCTTCAGGCGGTTGCCTCTTGTGTAATTACTTGGTTGGCACTCCTCTCTAATAATATCTGTCAGCATGCCAAGTTTCCTTCTTCCTCTCTTCCCACTAATCTTCCCATCTATAACCGTCCTCAGCAGGCAGTTACCTTCTTATTATGCGGCCTATTCAGTTTAATGCTTAATGATATCAATGGACGCCAATAATCTGAAAGAATTACTATGTCTCTGTTGATTTAAGGAAAGAAATAGCGATGAAAAATGCTCCTTTGTTACCTTTCAAAATAATAACAACCCTTAAGCAGGCATGATGGCTTACATTAATTTTCGAATTAGTAAATTGATTTAAAATATTTCTTCATTCTCAAACTAAAAAATATTAATTGGAATAAAGAGAAAATTGTGCAAAATCAAATAGAATTATGTCATAATGTTAGTTAAAATGCATGATTTATTTATTTTTAAATTCAATTTAATTCTTATATTGATTTTCCTAATAAAATGTTGGATATTCTGGATGAAAAGCGAAATAATACCGAATATTTTTATTCATTCTTGCTTCTTTAGTTATTAACGTACGTTTGGTAAATGCTGGATTCACATAATACGTCGGTCAATATAATCCTCTGCCGTTTTGCCTACCTCATTGTATCCTTTCTCTATGCGAAATCTTTTATTATAAATGACCCCATCCTTTGTCATTGTTTACATAACGCCAAAACCAACCTGCTCTTTCTTCCACCTTCTGTTTTATACTTGGCTTAAGTATTTATTAAAAATGTGGCAATTAGTGCTTGTTAAAGTAAATTGTTCTAAAATTTAATAATAATCTTTTCTTTCTTTTCATATAAAGCACGCTGCAATAAAGTTTTCCACGAATCCATCAGTATTTTTTCGCTGGTATTAATATCGAAGCTCTTTAATGCACATAGTGGAGCGTTTTCGTTCCAAACTGTTTTGCAAAATTTTAGACAATTAACTTGATTCTAAGAACTTTGACTCCCAAGGCGTTGTTCATTTAGCCTTTTATTATGATGCAAATGGAGTTTTAACTATTCTACCCGCCAATAGTAGTATTATTTTCTCCCTCTATTAGTTGTGTTTGGTTGGTTATTTCATTTTATCCCCAGGCGATCTACCAATATCTTAAAATTTATCATGCTACTAATGAGCGAGTTCCATCGTAATTTTTATACTGGCTTTAAATTAATAGTAATTAATTATATTTATATGAGTTCCTCTATTTTTTATTGTGATCAACATACACGTGAGTATACAATATTTATTTATAGTAATTAAAATAATGCCTTTCGTGAATTTTCAACCCCTTTTCTTAATTAAAATGTATTTATTATAATTTTATCACAACTTGTTTACATGAGCGGGAAACCCAAAATCTCTTCTTTGTGGACTTGTAACAATTGCCGCGCCAGCAACGAGCAGTCACGCGCTGCGCCATAGCACACGAGGTTAAAACCAAATTCAAACACCAAGGGTGTTTCACTTTTGACAAATTCCAAGAAACAGCTGGAGATGCCGTAAGAGTAACTTCTAACGGAGTCATCCGTCTGTAAATGTGCATTACAATGCGACATTTTCAGAGTGTGAAAACCATTTGCCTAGATCGGGATTCGAACCCGAATCCCTTGATATTCGGCCGAGTGCTTTAGCCATTTAAGCTATCAAGGCTACTCTTACTTATCTTACACTCTTGCGCCCTGGTACAAACATCAATGGATCCGGGTTTGAATCCCGATCAAGTCGAATGACTTTTACAATCTGAAAGAGTTACATTGAAGCCGAATTTTGCTTAACATTTCAAAGCATTTTAAAGTAATACTGACATTTTCAATAACCCATTTAAAAACCCCCCCTACGCTATCAAGGCGCCCTCTTGCACTCCGAGATTTTGGGTGCTTTAAAGGGCTCCTACATGTCCCTCTGGTAAACTAAACAGATTTGTCCGAGAGAGACAATACAACAGGGAGACTGGGTTCCCACCGGAGTATGTTTCACAAAACCTTATTTTACATAAATGCACACGTGTACAGTGTTGCAGCGCTGTTGAACCCGGGGGTAATAATGCGGAGGTTTATCTTCACGTCACGCATCACGTTACCATATCGGTTACATGATTTTCAACACCTATTCAGGAAAATAAATGTTTTCTTTTCTGGTTGTTGTGATTTCCATCTCCAATGATCAGAATTTGGTCGGATTCTCCGTTATTTTCTTTGGGTTATCCGTAGCGTAAAAGCAGGAAGGGAGTATTCCTCAACTTTCGTCACCTTTGTATTTTTTGTCTGTTTCTTCATGAGTTTGCGTCTTGCTCTGAGTGACGCCTCTTTTTCCTGGAACACTCCCGCTCTTAGAGTGCGGATTCCGGGGTAGAGCTATTTCTCGAGCAAGCGTTTACATCCGAAGGTCGATCCGGCACCCGCAACCCGAAGGACACACTCCGAGGCTAAGAGCACATCCCTGACATCACTCTCGCTACTCCTAAATATTGCCCTTGATGCCCTTATCCCAGCCTTCTTCGCTACTGCCACTGTGTTCCTCTCACGCATGAATAACCTTCCATCCCTTTCCCCTCCACGACTTCTCACTAAACTCATATTTTCAGGGGCTTTCTTCATGTTTTCATAGGTTTTTTTTCCATTCGTAACTGGAAACGTCTCCCATCTGACATTCCTTACTCTTTGGAGAAGAAGTTGTAACGAAAATTTGGAGACGTAGACGCGAGACAGCGGTTCGCGAAGGAGGCTACATCGTCGGCATCTGACGGAATTTCCGCATGGACATAAAATTTTAGCGCCCGCCATGTTTTTTTGGTTTCAGAAGAACCTTTTTCTTTATCATATCATTTGAACTATTTTAAATTTTCATGCATTATTGAATTGTCCTTCAATCCCCTTTTTATATTGCCGTTCTGTATCGATTAGCTTTCTGATCCAATTATCCTTCTTAAAATATTTATGTGGTATAAATGATTACACCCATGGCGGTGGAATCAGTAATATATTCCATTAATTTTGCACCGTAGGCATTCGTTACTTTATTAGGGGTAATGATTTCTTATATAATTCATCGCGGGTGTCACTACGCAAAAGTTACTACAGTTATAAGGCAGAAAAGGAAAGGTATGTCCTCGATAAGGATTTAGGGATAATATAAAAACATAGATGTGAAGAAGGAAGGAAAAGATAAAATGGATAAAAGGAGAACAAACGAAGAAATACCGGGCCATGGTGGGGAAGGAGATAGGATTGATGGGAGAACTCCCAGACAGAAGACCGGAAAGGCGGAGTAAGAGCATTTTGATTGGCAATGGAACGTTGAAGACTTTGAAGGGCGGCAGGACGTAGGGTAAACGAGAAAGATGAAGGGAAAGGATGGGCGTATTGGACGGAATGAAGGAAGGCTACGTGGAGTGTTATGTTGTCTCGTGTTCGATAAAGCTAAAAAATATATTGATAATAAGTAAGTGTTTATACAAAACCCACCCTCAACGATAGGCTATCAAATACGTAGTAATAAAAATTAAGTATAATTGAAATACTATTTTAACCCAACGAGTTATGAAATTCTTAGAAGAACAGTAAGTGGATGGAGATTAGAATATATTACACAAACAAATATTTAGAATAAAATTTAAAAGAATTGATTAATAAATTTGGAATAATATGTAACCATAAAATAGAAGGGATAGATTTAAGAAACTCTGCAAAAGTCAGTACTTTAGTACCACCGTTATCTAGAACACATCATGGAGTGTTAGGATAGGAGAGACATGATGCAGGTCGGCTCTAAAGACAATTAATCTCATTAGAGGGGTATCGGTAAAACGTCCTCAGAAAGTTTTGGAGAGCGTCTATTTTTCCTTGAAAAATGTGTTCTGCTTTGGGATCTAAAGTAATTAAAGCGCCGCTAAATGGCTGAATCAAGGTAGAATTTATGAAGGGCTTCGATGGTAAAGGTTATGAAAGCCTCTTAACAATATTGACGTAAGGTACATTTGATGTTTTCAGGCTTAACTTTGCTCCATTATCACAGAAAAATAAAAACAATGCATCATTCTACCAAATTTTTAATTAGGAACAACTAGTTTCAATGCGTTGTTCAATGGGGCAATTCAGAGAATGACGCCGATGCGTTGAGTCATACCTAATAAAAGATTTGGTGGAAAGATGTATTACATTTTACCTCAAAGATAATCGAAGGTGTCTTTGGAAGTGAGTCATTGTGGAAAGATGTTGTAAAATTCGCAATAATTGTAATAAGAAAGACTATGAGAAGTGAGAAATACAAGGTATATCTAAAGTTCACTCCAGTGGTAGTGTCTACAACTAAACAACTCCCCGTGGGTCGTGGTAACGGCGTATGGCGGGAAGCGTCAGGACCTCAACCGTAAAAGAGAATAAAGAATGTGCAAAACAAATAAAGAAATTACAAATGCTCATCCACGCAGATTAATACATTCATGTAAAACAAATTTGAACTCACACATACACATACTGGAAAGTAAAATGCAACCGTACATGTTCCTACGAACGGACAATATGTCTACTCAGTGTTTAATTTTGCCCTTACTTGTAATTAAAACGTGTTTACTATTTCTCTTGTGGCTTCGATTTTACACTACCTTGAAATCAGATTGTTCGATGAAGTAATGATATTATGGTATTTTATTACTAAACTCTACATGTATATACTTTTTGTTACCTGTGTGGTATAACCTACCATATATCGATGCGGGGTCGAAATAATACACTTTCCTTCATTTTTAAACTCATTTGTTCTGAACCTTACTAATAGTCTAAGCCTTGCTTGTTCTCTTCACATCTGCAGCGCCTCCCAGCCTAATTCCTCTACAAGGCAAGTCACACTCGTCTTCTTACCGTAACTATTTTTGACTAACTACAAATTTTGACGAAACTTGAGTTCACGCAATATCAACTCAAAAAACGAGAAGAAAGGGAAAAATTGAAAGAGAATTGAAGTGAACGCCAATTTAGATTTAAGAAGCGCAGATGAATTCGGGAGGTCATGAAATCTCTAAACACTGGCGAAAAATATTCTATAAAAAAACCATTAATGGACCTGAATAACTCTGGTATTGCTTAATGAATAAACTAAGCTTGCAAGGTGCGATCAAAAGAAGACCGGACTGATTTTATTTGGCGCAAACCGTTCAAAGGATCGAAAAGAGAATTTTTTGGCCTTTTACAGCGGAGTATTAACAGTGATAACAATGGACATGATTACGAACGCCTTAGGTGGAGATAAACCCAACCAGTCGCGTAGGAATCGTACCCACGACGTTAGATGTCCCGCCGCTGCCCCACCGCCACGTTGGCCGGCAAAAAACTTTCGACGAAGATGGGATTCGAACCCACGCGTGCAGAGCACATTGGATTAGCAGTCCAACGCCTTAACCACTCGGCCACCTCGCCTCCATTTGCATCTAATCGAATCTTTTTTTTGTTTTTTTTTAAGGCTACCTTTCGGTGGGAAAAAATATCCCAGTAATATTTTTAAAATTATTGAAATTCTATGAACTTCCCTAATCCCTCCTTCCTTTTAAAAAGCGTCGTTTAAAGGCAACAAATTTAGCATGATGATAAAAGAGAGTAGTTTTTAAATATAGATATTTGAAGTTTTGCTCAGGCAGATTTGTAGCTACAAGGTATGATCAAAATAAGACTGGATTTTGTTCTACGCAAACCGTTCACACATCCAAACGAGACACAGTACACCATCTAGCGACACATCTAACGACTAAAACGAGAGGTGTTGCGTCAATTTACGTGGAGTCGTTAGGTAGCAGCAGAGGTACGTGTCTTAACCTGTTCGTCGCCGCGTGCAACGGCAGCAATGAAGGAGGATCAGTGTGTGTGCATGAAATTTTGTTTCAAACTTGACAAACCTGCAACGGAGGCGTTTCAAATGATCCAGCAAGCCTTTGTTAATAAAGCTATGAGTCGAAACCAGTGTTTTGAGTCGTACAGTCGTTTTAAATCGGGCAGAACCTCGGCAGATGAAGATTCGCGGACGCTTCGACCGACCCCAGCCATGTCAAATTGGTGAAGGATTTGGTGCGGGCAAAGCGCCGTTTAACTGCTACGACAGCCAAGGAAGTTAACATTAGTTTTGTATCCTGTCACAAAATTTTGACAGACATTTTGGGTGCGACGCGTTTCGTCCCGCGGGTGCTGACTAATGAACAGAGACACAAACGTGTGGAAATTTGTCAGTAAGTCCTGGATCAAGCCAATGGCGACCCAGAGTTTCTTAAAACCATCGTAACCGGTGATGAAACCTGGGTTTACGGTTATGATGTTGAGACAAAGGCCCAGTCTCAGTGGAAAGGTCCTCATTAACTGCGACCAAAGAAAGCTCGCATGTCCCGGTCCAATTTAACGGTCATGCTGGTGTGTTTCTTCAATTGGAAAGGGCTGATTCATTACGAATACGTCCCTCAAGGCCAAACCGTCAACTAAGATTTCTACTTAAAGGTTATAAAGAGGCTGAGGGTCACAAGGAGCCGAAAGAAGCTGGGCATGTGGAGAACCAAAGCATGGCGTTTCCACCACGATAACGTGCCGGCTCACACGGCGCTGATCGTGGCATGGCTTCATCAGATATTTTTTGGTTAAAAAATCAAAATCAACCTTGAAAGGGTGCCGATTCGACTCCATTTCGGATTAATTTTACAGGAGACCTGAAAAGGATTCCTGAGGCGGCTTACCAGGCGGGGTTCGAGAGAAGGAAGAAACTTTGGTAAAGGTGTGTCGTCAGCCAAGGTACAGGGTTCGTCCGGAAAATAAGTGTACTGACTCATCAGCTCATCAGTCGGCTCTGAGCTGTGGTGTAGTGAGGAGCTCTGTTAACGCGAACCTCCAAGCTCGACCCACGTCACGGAACGCGATGCCAAAGTTTTTGGAGCAGCGTTATTCCATCAAATTTGCGGTAAAGCTTGGGAAATCGTCTACCGAAACTGTCGGTATGATTAACCGCTTACGGGGAGTCAGCCATGTCCAGAAACATGATCTTTCGGTGGCACAATATGTTCGTGGAGGGCAGAGAAGAGGTCGACGACGAGTCTTCGAGAGGTTCCCGATGATGCCTTCGCGGGAGCGTTCCAGGAATGGGAACGCTCCTGCGCTGGAACAAGTGTATTGACTCACAAGGGTCCTATTTTGGGAATATTAGCTTAAGATATGTAAAAGTGTAATAAATTTTTTTTCCAAATAAATCCAAATAAATAAATATTAATATATATATATATATATATATTAATATTTATTTATTTGGATATAGATATAATACGGATAGGAACACATGTTAAAGACGAACAGAGAAGAGGTGGAGAAGGTGGAATCGAATAGACCTCTAGTGCAAAAAATTGCCTTGACCGGGACTTGAACCACGGATGTTTCGACTTGCCGGCCTGATGCTCTTAACTATTTTTAGGCCAATTTTTCTAACCGATTGTCTATCCAATATTTTACCTGTTTTCCTATCCCTCTTCCTTATATATATTTCCTTGGGAAATATATATATATATATATATATATATATACTCATATATACAGAAACATATATAAGGAAAAGGGATAGGAACACGTATAAAGGACGAACACAATAGAGGTGGGGAAGGCGGAATCGAACGGATCACAAGAGTAAAAATATCTCCTCAACCGGGACTCGAACACCGGATCTTTCCACTTGCCGGGCGGATGCTCTTAACCACTTGAGCTATCGAGGATATGTGATTTACCCTGAGATCCGTGGGTCTTATATATCGTCCTTTATACGTGTTCCTATCCCTTTTCCTTATATATGTTTCTGTATATATGAGTATTTATTCGCCGTTTGGCGGGATTTCGTGTTTGAATGTGTATTTGGCCAATGTGGCTCATCTCTTTCTTCTGGCTATGCGTGCCACGAAACGCACTGTTCTTTTCCTGTATGATGTTGTATGAATTCTAACCACTGCCCTTTCCTCTTGTGTATTGTCTATTTCTCCTTTGGTGGGTGAAACAGCCCCCTGACGCCATCTCTTGGCTAAAGAATCGGGGCGCTTGGCGATATATAAGACCCACGGATCTCAGGGTAAATCACATATCCTCGATAACTGCCTTGACAGCAGGACGTGCCTGTGTTCACCGAGTGTCTAAAATCGCCGGCGTCCGAGGCTTCGGCCGCCGGGGTTTGGAGAGCGGCAATGCCGGACTCTCTCGGAAATCGAGGTTCCGATCGTGTTTTGTTTCGAGCGGCGGTTGACCGCCTAGTTCATCAAGAAGCGTGCAGTTTGACTCTCGACTTCTTCCGCCGGGAAGGCCGTACTTTTGTTTTGTTTAGTGGATCAAGACTGACCTTGACTCCTGGTGTAGAGCTTAGGCTCCTTTTGTTTGCTACCGCCGGGTGCGTGTGGCGGGGAGGGTGCGTTCGTGAGTGTTTTATTTCCCTTTAAAGTGCTCGTTTTTTTTGTTGCGCTTTCCTTCTTCATGCTAGTGTGCTGAATTTGATTTCTTCAAATGGCTGTGCGCCGCTTAAACACGCTCGCCTTGCAAGTTGACGAGAAGGCGAAGCCCCCTACCCCGTTGGAGGTCCACCTCTTCCCGTTAGAGTCGCTGGGCCTCACACCCGAAGAGATAGTGGCGATCCAATTTGGATACAATCGTCATTTGATATTCCTGAAGTTGGCAACCGAAGGTACAATGACAAGGATTTTAGACAATACTCCCCGGAAACTACCGTTTCCGTCTTTAAGTGACCAGAGGACGACAATAACAAATGACGAGACTTCCGGCAGCCCGTGTAATGTCAGGGTTCTTTGTCTCCCCGTGGAGACCCCATTGGAAGACATAACAGGCGATCTCCAACGCTTTGGTAAAATCCATCGCTCGTGGGAGAACAGGTGGGAGGGAGACAAGATGGCGCGGGTGCTTACTGGCACCAGGGTTGTGCGGATGACGGTCGAGAGAAATATCCCCTCGTACCTCCACATCGGCGGCAACCGGGCCATCATCATCTATGAGGGTCAGCGCCGCACTTGCGCCCGCTGTAACCAAGAAGGCCACGAGCGCAAGACCTGCCCTCGGAACCAGGGAGGTAAGAGCTATGTGGAGGCAATGACGATGCCCTCCAACCCTAACGCCGCCGTGGAGATGGACGAGCCCGAAGTGGCTGTGGAGGAGAGAGCGCGGTCGCTTCTACTCATCGAGGGTGCGGCCCCGGCTGCTCCCGTCGGTCCCCCGCATCTCCCTTCAATTGGAGGGAAATGTCAGCGGGAGCGAAAATCGTCAACGGAGGAAAAGGAACCGAAAAAGAAGAGGACAGACAAACCCAAGCTCCTGGTCTCGAATACCGATCTACAAATAGCTCACGTACCTACCACCTCGCCTAATATCACACGACCTCCAGCCCCCGTCTCCGTGAGCTCGTCAAATGAGGAGGGATGGTCTTTCGCCCCCCCTCCCCCCGCTCACGCCATCGACGCCCTCGCTACGCAATCCTTGCATCACGGGTTTCAAACACCCCAAGAACCTCTGGTGACAGGTGAGGAGGATGCATCTGATTGCGATGTTTTCACGTCCCCAACAGCTCATCCCTCGACCCCTTTATCATTGACTGTAAAGGAAGCGTAGCCGACCCCGGAAGTCGACCCGCATACAAGTTTCTCAAAGTCAAAAATCCCACATACCCCATCTTCTTTCCCCATTAAGGACAGCCAAGGTGTCGACGATCTTCCCAGCGCTTCTCAAGATACGGACCACAAGCAACTATCGCCCCTGATTTTTCCCAACCACAACCCTTCCGCAGATGAGCCCCAGCCCGCCACTCCGACCCTCCCCGAGGGCACCTCCTGCCCCTTGGCGGCCCCCAGCGGTCCTCCTTCGAAGAAGGCCCCCAGTGGAACGCTGCCGAGTTACCCGGTCTTCGTGGAGACCACGGCTGGCTCTTCCTCTTCGGACGAGGCCGGGGGGGAGGGATGTGGCGAAATGCCGCGTCCTCGCTCGTCGACCCGTTGGACGAGGCGTCCCGGGAAACGGCGAAGCACTCGTCGCCCGGGGTCGAGTCGCGACCGGAGCGACGCTAGCCACGATCAGAACTCTGGGAAGTGATGTCCGGTAGCCACCCGGTGCCGGACACATTTCGTCCATCGTTGAAGAGTTTTTTTTTCTGAATGACTGATTGAATCGATAATTTCAACCCTGCCATTGATAATTTCTTACAATACATAATTTTCCATTGCTAGTTAAAATCTCCCTCCTAATATCTGTGGACCTTGTCTTCCTTTCTTTTTTCTTTCTAAATGTTAATGGTCAAATGTGCGAGTATGCGTCTGTATGCATATGCTTATGTATGTGCGTATGAATGTGCATGTGTGCGTATGTATGTACAAGTGAATATGTGTGTGGGATATTTGTATCATGTATGTATCCATGTATACACTTATACTAAAGAAAAACATGATGTACCCATAATCTGAGACCTGATATTATCCATAATGCTAACAAACTCTGTAGTATTCTGAGCCGAATAAAATAATTTATATCATAGCTCAAGTGGTTAAGAGCATCCGCCCGGCAAGTGGAAAGATCCGGTGTTCGAGTCCCGGTTGAGGAGATATTTTTACTATTGTGATCCGTTCGATTCCGCCTTCCCCACCTCTATTGTGTTCGTCCTTTATACGTGTTCCTATCCCTTTTCCTTATATATGTTTCTGTATATATGAGTATTTATTCGCTGTTTGGCGGGATTTCGTGTTTGAATATATATATATATATATATATATATATATATATATATATATATATATATATATATATATATATATATATATATATATTTATTTATATTTATATATATATATACATAATATGTATTTATATATATATATATATACATAATATGTATATATATATATATATATATATATATATATATATATATATACATAATATGTATTTATATATATATATATATATATTTTTTAAAGGTAATCTACCGGTTAAGGTAGGTTTTTGGATGGACACAACTACCAAACAGATATTTTATTACTCCTAACAAAACACAAAATCCATCATCCTACTCTATATCAGGTCCCTCTTCATCTCTGAGTACTTTCTTCCTCCCTTCATCCCGTCCAACATCCCTATCCTGTTCCTTCCCTTTCCTCTTTTGCCCAACATTCTACCCTCTATCACCGTCTTCAACATCCCACTGCCGGTCAATACCCCCTTCATCCACTTTTCCTGCCTCCACAGGATTGCTCCCAAAAAACACCTCTCTTCGCCCACCATACCAAGTACTTCCTCATTTGTTTTCTTCTCTGTCCATTTTACCTTCTCCATTCTTCTCCACACCCACATTTCAAAAGCCTCCAATCTACGTCTATCCTCCTGCTTCAATGACCACGTTTCCGCACCGTACATAATTACGCTCCATATCAAAGTTTTTACGAGTCTTTTCTTAACATCCTTACTCAAAGTCCCCGTCATCAGCTCCCTCCTCCTTGTGAAAGCCTCTTTGCCTAGCGCAATTCTTCTCCCTACGTCCCTACTACTTTGACCGTGTTGGTCCAAAACACTACCGAGATACGTAAACGGTTCTACCTGCTCTAGTTTTTGCCCTCCTATTTTAATGTTAAGCTTGGCCTTTTTCTTTCTAGAAAATCGCATAACCTTTGTTTTATTAATATTGATTCTCATCCCATACCTGTCGCACTGAATTTCCAATTCACTCAGCAATGCTTGCAGCCCCTTGGCTGACTGACAAACTAAAGCTTGGTCATCAGCAAACCTAACTGATTTTACGAATCCCCCGCCCACTTTCATTCCTACCTCGAGTTCTTCCCATGCCTCTTTGATCATTTCCTCTGCATACAGGTATATATATATATATATATATATATATATATATATATATATATATATATAAACAAATAAAAAACAAAGCTGAAAACTTTGCCAGTTTTCTTCTTATATCTGCAGTCTCTCTCAGTGTCGGTAATTCTTAAATTAACCTACACCGAGCAACTGTACGGATTTTGTAACTAAGTCAGAATAGGATAAAATATTAGAAAACACGGGAGAAGTGATTTCGAAACCTGACTCTTGTTTCACGGAGGGTGCAATCCGTTGCCCGTAATGAATTCAGACGAACACCGCTGATAATTCAGTCGCTGCGCGTCAATTAAATCTCCTAAAAGGAGTTTTTGATGGTTCTAGTTCTCAGATTCCTGGTTAATCTAGTTAACTGATGAGTAACAGTGGACTATAAACGGGAGCCTATCACCCGCAAGACAAATGATTCCTCAAGCCTGAGATTCTCTCACCGCCGCGGTTTTCCTGCCCTGAAAACTAATCCTTTCGGTCGACTTCCTCTTACTTATTAAGCAGTAGGCATGGTTGCAAAAGGAGCACCTGAGATAAAATATGATCCTTTGTTTATAACTTACACTTCATCACGATACTGCCTTACCTTGTCTCACGAGGAAAAGTCTTAAATGTTTCCTCGCCAAAGTAGACCAAAGGCATGAGTCGGAAAACAAAAATCACACAAATAAATATGGATTTCTCAGAAGTAAGCGCAATTTCTTAAACTTAAATCCTCAAATCTCAACACTTAGGTACAATTTGAAGTCACCTTTTTGGGTACATAGATGGCAGCAGTAACGGGGGAAAGGCCGCCTAAATAATTGCGCAACTGTAATATTTGGAAAGCGGCGAAAGCAATGCTACAACTAATTTCCCTAAATTAATACGAAATATTATTCATTTTCCCATTGCAATTACATTTCCATCCGCTACTTCAATAACTTTTTATATGTCAATAGATACCGAGGTTCCTGGAAAGATTAACCAGACTTGCTGTCTCTTAATACCTCCGCAAAGATAATATTGAAGTCAGCCTAATACGATTTAGTTTATTGTTTGTTGTCAGAAATCTATTTGGCAGTGAATAACTCCACTTGTACTTTAGATTATCGTGTATTCAGATAATTGTTCTAGCTTCCGTCGATGGTTGCTCTTACACACAGAGTATTTCTCTGCGTAATGTTTAAAAGATATTGACAAAGTTTTAATGGTGGTTCAAATGCAGACTAGTTACGGCAATTCTCAGTAACAAACAACTTTCTCGGGGGTGTTTTCATTATACCCTTACCACATCTATTGATCGACGAAGGTTCGAACAACTAATTAAACATTTTCCAGGAGCTACTACGAGTAAATTTCTTTTTACTGGTTAAAAAAAAACTCTCACTTGGCGAACATTTTTCCGGAAACGTTTTCTCGTCATTTTTAGGGGCCATTAAAAAGAATGCATTAATAATATATTAAAGTGAAACTATCAGGAGGATGTTAAGAAAGATCCTTAATTTATTTTCACATGCAGAATTGCATTGCAGATATACAAGGCAACATCGTCCAATGTATGATGGCTCACACTGCTTCGCCTCAACGACATTGTTCCCCAAGTAAGAATTCGTCTAAATAATGAATAGTAGATAAACATTAAAACTTAGCTTTTACAATTTATATACCAAACTATTTTTACACATCAGCGGTAATATTGCCTTAATATTATAGCTTTGCTCTTTCTTCGAAGCCTGGTAGGGGCAGGCGATGAAAAAAGAGGAATAAAATGAAAGATATACTTTAGGGTTGGTATACCGAGAGGGTTATTAGTCGTCAAGGGGGAAAATGGCCCTGAGAGGTTGACATACTTTAAGTAGATAATTGTGCGCCATCTAGTGAGTTCTCTTATCCCTATAACGTGCACGTACTCGAATGGGATTTATTTTTATAATGGAACCAGTGAATCTATTTACTAAGGGCGGTCGGTTTGAAGCAAAGTGCATAAGGTGAGTAGATCGAAAAAGTTCAGTAACTTGCTAACGTGGTCGCGGTGGTTTTCATCCGGAGATAAAATGCTGTAGTGCATTCACCTAAGTTTAAAATGACAAAGGAATTATATTAATCACGGAATACATGTTTTGAGCTAGCTTTAAAATGTATTGTAATTGAATGTGGAGACAATGGGACGGAAAAGAACGGGAAGGTTGTGTCCTTGTACGTTGCGAGACGACAAATGTTGGGATTGATTACAAGAAATCATTGGCAAATACCAAGAAGGAATTTCAGAAAGCGCTAAGCAAATTCCGAAGGAAAACCACAAAGAAAAATTTCAAATTGAATCCAAAAACATTATAATTGCTCGCTATAGAGGATCAAGGAAATAAATCTACATTTAATTTACTCAAAAATGATGAAGACGAAAAAATAACCAGCAGTTTGTAAATGGTTAACTTATTAAATTCCTTCTTTCAAATAGTCTTTACCATTGTCTCACCGAATGTCTCGGAAAGTTTACCCAATCGTTTCGGTCAACCGATGCCCAAAATTGAAGTATCATATAATGGAATAGAACTTTTGCCAAACAATATTAAGCCTAATAAATCTTCCGGACCCGATGAAATACCCCCTCGTAAATTTAAGGATCTAGCTTCGGAAATCGTGCCGTATCTGTAAATAATAATTAAGAGGTCGTTGGTAGATCACAAGGTTCCCAGAGATTGGGAAACGGCTGACGTAGCACCAATATTTAAGAACGAATGCAAGAAGAAACCGAGCAATTAAAGACCTACTTCATTCGCATCCTTTTTGGTTATGGAACATATAGTTGCTAGTTCGATCGTGAGACACTTTGATAATTAGGAATTATCAATGAAAAATAAACACAGTTTCTGAAAATGTAGATCCTGCTAGACACAACTTGCGCTTTTGTTAATGATATTTTTATTTCGTGAGAGAGCAAAGTTCCAGTGTACGCGATTTTTTTAGATTTTAAGAAAGCCTTCGAAAAAGGTACCTCATAGTGAACGACTTAAAAAGCTAGAAACATATGGCATAGATTAAAATATCCGGGGCATGATTATTGACCTTTTTAATGGTCGGGTTCAAATAGTTGTGATAGATGGAGTTAGCTCATATGTAGTAGAAGTTACTTCAGATGTTCCCCAGGTAAGTGTCATCGGACCTCTTTGATTCCTACTCTATGTTAATAACATTGACTCCGTAGTCACTAGTAAGATACGTATATTTGCCGACGATACAGTGGTTTACCATGATACCCGTGATCCTGAGAACATAGAAGTTGCATCGAATATCCTAAATGCTCTACAACGCTGGCGCGACACTTAGCAATTAGAAATATACTAAAAAAGTACAAAGTGATGAATTTTTGGAAAAAGCGAAATTACCTCCCGAACGCCTACTGCACTGGGAACACCGAAATGGAATGTGTAGATTCGATTAATAAATGCTAAGGCGTTACCCTCGCTCATGGTCCCTCCTAGGTAAAACACATGCGGGGAATTTAAGGACAAGTTAACCAAAAAATGAGGATTTATTAGAAGAGTATTGGGTAAATGTGATGAAAATGTCAAAGAAAAATGTTATCTGTCGCTGAATAGACCTCATTTAGAATATGCTGCATTTACAGGGGTATATGGGATCCTCACGAAGTTGGATTGATTGTCTGATTTAATGGCAGTCAGCGTAGAGGAGCTAGATTTGTAAAACGTTGTTGTGATAAAATTAGTAGCGTATCCAAAATATTAGAGGCTGGGAATTACTCACGAATTGAAGGTTACATTACAGATTAAATATCTTGCAAAAATTGGAAGGGTGTCTGTTCAGAATTTTTGTTGATAATATATTATTATTACCCCCATTGTACTACGGCAGGAGAGATCGTGTAAATAAAATTAGGGATATTACATGCTAAACAGGTTTGAGATGTCATTTGACCAACGAAGATAAGAGATCAGAATAAAGTAGTCCAGCTGCGATGGGGAGGGGGGGCGGATTATTTTGGATAAAGAGTAAAATGGTGTTTAATCACTTCCTGATTCACAAACTAATAGTGGCGTACAGGGCACTAAATAAAACGAAAACTATTTATTGGTGTAAATTAAAAGAAAAAGGAGCCAAATTGTGTCGGAAAACTTCAATTTCTATATCCACCTTCTAAACAAAAACCTTCATTCAAAAACGAACATTCTTTCATGTGGTCTGAATATTATATTTTCTATCTCGTCTCACGCAGACGAAACCATTTTTTTATGACTTATTTTTATCCTTCTTTGTTTTCTGAAATATTTTCCATTTTACGATCTACTTTCATCTATCTTAAAATGGATACTGAATTATAGGACAATAAAGCCAAATTCTACAGTGAACTGAAAGCAACAAATAACCAGGTGTCACCACTTCGACTGCTGTTACCCGGCAACTACTGAACGATCCGTTCCCATCTCACTGCCTACAAGTGGTTGCCACGTCTGCTGCGATGAACACGCCTTGTTGTATTGTACGCGCCCAAAACATCGTCAGAAAAGCAGCTGTCTAGAAAAAATAATGCTAAATTAGTAAATGCCACCCTTTATTTCCCCACTTATATTAAAATGAACCATTAAGATTCCATGAAATTGCTTGTCGTCCTTTTCCCCGTCAACTTATGAAAATATGAAAAAATATATAAGAGATTACACACTCCAATGGTAATCATTTAACACCACTCAAAGCATAAACAATGTTCCTAGGTGTGTACCAATACCTTACTAGCTTGGGGGATAAAAAAATTGACAGAGTTACATCCACACTCTTAGACACTTTAGACGAACTAGACTACATTTTAGCTATTTTAGATAATTTAGATATTTTAGGTATTTAAGGTATTTTAGGTTTTTTTGTAATTTTAGATTTTTAACATGTTTTAGAAATTGTAGCGATCATAAATATTTTAAATAATTTAGTGCGCTGAAAGTTACCACTAGGGTGTGTGGCAGGGGGTGATTACACGGAAGACCAATCTTGTAAGTTGTCACAAAGCGTTGGAAGTTCAATGCCAAATATATCGTGTCTCTTCTTCAATATACGGAGCAAATGCAGTCGTTAACAATAATTTCAATTTTTTTTCTATTGACGAATGCTTAGGAAAATGGCTTTTTAACCTCCAATAGAATGGAGTATAACAGAAGGGAGGTTTTGAATGGGAGGGGCCATGACACTTTTGCTATTTGAGTGTTCCGCTTTTGGATTTCCCCTTTCATATTTCTATTTTCAATAAAATTCTATAATATGGCTTAAAAAATAATTTTTTCATGGCAAATAAGCTCTGGTCACAATGCTCTTCGTGAAAGACGATCAGAGGGAGGAAAAAACAATGCAAAAGGGCATTGGTTAGTCAAAAACGAAACCTTTGCTCACAACGTATACATATGATTCCGGTACAAAAAGTTTCGATAAATGGAACAAAATTGAATATTTTAGTTCAGGGTCTGAAACGAGAAAAAAAGGCTCACCCAATTGTATTCAAATATACCAGTCCTCATGTGGGAAGAGGAAAACGTGATGCGATATGCGATTGATAAATATTCTTTATTTTATTTATTATGAGGGAATATTTATTATATATTTATTTATAGGATAATATTTATCAATGAGGGAATAATGTTGGGCAACATATATTCACCCAAACAAGAACTAGACTGAAATAGAAGCGCGTTAGTAATGTCATAATTATTCTCCGAAGATTCGCACAGTGAATATTGGATCTTTCACTTCAGTGTTTTATTTAACTGGCTCATTGGGATGCATATCATGGTAGCTATTGCAGCTGAGGTGGAAAAGTGTATTCTTCAATGCTGGGTAATATAACGGATCGTGACACTTAAATTGAAATATTGTAATTATTTCGTCTCTATCTCTACGAAATTTTTAAAAAGAACATTTTTAATAACTGAAGTTTTAACTTTCAATCATGTCAAATCCTCAGAAAACTTTATAGGTGGCAAATAATTCCGCTTTACTTGGCGTCATTGCCCTTTTAATTAGTGTACCTATGCTGGAGATGCTTGATAAAAGCATAATCAACATTTGACTCTCAGTTGATGCTCTTTCTAAATAGGGGGTTCGTCCCAAAAATAATATAGAGATCCGGGAAAAAAATCCCTTGAAGGTCACTGCACAAGCTAATAAAACTCTTCAAATAGCACCATTGTGCATCGACACACCGATGCCAATACCTCGGTCATTCATGGTACGCCTCCCGGAAGTAGTCAACGAAAAACTCGTTCAGTCACCCTATCACGTCCTATTTGACGTTCCAGGGCTCCAAAATTGTTGTCTTTTTGGGCTACTTTTTATTATTCGAAACGGATGTCACCAGTAACCAAGGTATCTAAAAAATTGGATGAATTTTCATAGCATTCCAAGAAATCACGTGAGATGAACACATGAGCAGTCTTCTGATTTTCCGACAGCATCTTGTAAAGTATCCCGGCACATACCATTCCCATGGCTGAATCTTCCGTGACAATACGATACACTGTGGTTTTCGTAATACTGTACTTTTCTGCTAGCATTTTGACTCTCAGAAGTCGATCGGAATCGAGTATATTTTGCACATTTTCCTCTCACTGTGCCGTTGGCGGACGTTGTAGGGCGTTCCTCGTCGTCAACTGCCTCTCTACCCTGCTGGAACATTATGACAGCGGAAAACAATTCCTTAGGACATATTTTCATCTCCGTAAGCATCCCTAACCATATTCACGGTCTCTAAACCTATTTTTGCAAGCTCAACACAAGATCCTGCTCCATGGAACGTGGCATTGTAAGTTCATGACGCGAACCTCGAACAAAGATCCAGTCTAACAGCAATCCACACCCTGTTACGGCCCGGAGACAACTGACGCGAGTCGTGTTGAGTTATTAAGACCTTCCACCATCTTAATCGTCACAAATTACCCCACTCCAGCCGTCCACGGAGGCAGGAAAAATCTTAATCATCTCTTTGTTGATTAGGACACTGTATTTTTTCCTTGCTTTATCATCCTTTGGTAAAATTTAAAGATGTCATTCTTGTGGCTGCATCTTAGAAAGGTTCTGGAATCTGTAAAAAAGTAATATTACCTCATTAATTATTATGGATGGCTTAGGGCTCATGGAGCTTGCCCATTGTGAATGGTGATTTGAGGGAGAAAGTATGTTCGAAAGCAATTCAATTTAGAGAGGGAGACGGGTGATGGAATGATTATTACTTTTGCCATCTTGGTCCAGAACACAGGAAAGATAAGTACTCTGTTCCACCTGCTCTTATTTTTCCCCGCCTGTATTTTACATTTAAGGAGGCTTTATGGAGGACGCAATTTTACCATTTTTTACCTCATGCGCTGTGCACAATAGAGAGGAGGGAATTTCCTGTTCAATTCATTCATTTTATTGAAATTTTCCTGGGAACATGGGATTTTTTTTCATCAATCTTCGAAGAACACGACACGAATATTTCTCATACTCTGGAGGCGTGCGAGAGACAATTGGAACGAGAAATGGCTGAGAGTGGAAAGCAAAAAAATAAAATATTTCATACTTCACCAAGCCGAATATATTTCTTGTATTTTTTGGGAATGGTGAATGGTATCTGATAAAATCAAATATAAATAAACTCAGAAAAGCATATATATATTTTAAACGAAAACTTTAGATTTTAGCAAAATCATTGCTATGATTTTTTCAGATTCAGCACGGATTGATGCAGTGGAAAAAGTTGATCCTGGAAAAAAAATTGAACACTTCTCCGACAAATACGTATGATGCTCGCTTCCTTTGTAATAACCAGGTTTTGTTTTGCCTTTGACGCCCCAAAATTTTTCATTCTCAAGGTAAAATTCAAAAGTTTTCATAAACATACCACTTTTGTGAAGAATTTGTGGCATAATTTTTTTATTTTTCCTGAAAATTAATTTCGCAGGCAGCTGTAATTCAAGTTTCACGTTGCAACATCTAATTAAATTACTATTTTTAATAATATCAGAAGGTAGGACTATTAATTGAAACAAATGGACAAAATCCTGAATTTTTTGCGATATTTTTGATCGGTTTTGTTAAAAGATGTCTGTGTCAAGAATATTTTACGGAAAGGAGAAACCAAAATGGGGGACGAAGTAAAGAATGTATTACATAACTTGAATGAAAGGAAATACCTAAGATTAAGATTACTCATCACAAAAAAACAGAGATCGTTAAGTTTCTGCAGTATATTCAACAGATTCATGGTAGATGCAGTGGAAGTTCGTCATAATGAGAAAAAATATTTGTATTTTCTACAGATGTATTTGTAACGAACAACGCGTTTCAGTTCATCAAACCATCATCGATGGTTTGATGAACTGAAGCACATCGTTCGTTACAAATGTATCAGTGGAAAAGTGCAAATATGTTTTATCGAAGGTTTGATGAACTAAAACGATTTGTTTGTTACAAATAAAACTGTGGAAGAGTGCAAATTTGTCTTTCTCATAAGTTTCTACAAGATAAAATTTGAGCGATGATTACGTATTTAAGATCTCTGAGATCTGCGTGTCATTCTTTTAATTAATCGATGCACTACACAAAAAAATAATCACTCGTCCGCGTTTCACGGAATGTTATTCCTTCACTCTCCACCAGTCACCCAAGAGGGAATGATATCCATCGCACATAAAATCGACACGGATCAAATAGTGAATGCCTTGTGGTGATGGGAGACTCGTGCGGCCCCCCGGCTGTAATTCAGGCCCCTGCGAACTGCGAGGGAGGGCTCGACTGAACTTCTCGGAAGAGAGGCGTGAGGGGTGAGGGCAAAAGCACTGGATGGGAACAGGAAGGATTGTGATTCGAAGACACCCGAAAAGATTCCTCCACAACGTCTAACACCCCATCCTCCCCTTCTCCCTCGCTCTTGTAAAACGCTCCCCACATCATCCCCGTGTCTCGTAAACTCCCAAGACGAGAACTCTGATCATCCCCCAGACTCCATCTTCATTTTCTTCCCACCCCCTTTCCGGAAACCAACCTTTTTCCTTTCGTCGCCCTGAGCAAAAGCGAAAGACGCACGATAATTGTCGCTCCGTCTCTCTCTCTCTCTCTCCCTCCCTATACCCTCCGCTTCCTCTCCCCCCCTCTCCCTCTCTCTAGTTATTTCCCGGTATTCATCTCATTGTCTCAGCTTCTCCGCCGGATATTAATCTCGGCGAACTTTTTACTAGTCGCTTGCTCAGGACCGAAAGATGGGTTTGGGATGAGTTTGCGAAATGACGGGACTTCCTATGGTCATTTTCCATGCTCTTTTCATGCCAGATCAATTATCGTCTCCAGTTTCTATCCATGAAACTGAACAAAAGCGTGAATTAATATTTCATCTGCACTCTATTTTATACCGATTGGCGTGAAAACTTCATGTATTGAAGCCGAATGAAGGCTTATGCCTTAGGAACTCTAAAGAGCAACATGTATTGCGCCTATATTTTGTCAAGGGACTCAACAGAGGGTCAAGGGATGGCTTTTGGCAAAGCTAGTCCACGTAGCTCGTTTCTGTGAGTGTAAATTTGATCGATTGATACGCAGCAAATAATAGCGGTCTGTTCCACTGTCAATAATATATGAGTAACAAAATACGTGCATGTATACTTCGACCTCAGTTTCAACGTTACCACGTCATCTTCAGATCCAGTATATTTTATTAACAGTTCGTTATTACTTGCTACGAATTGATGTTCTGCCATCGATAGCAAAATGCATTGTTCGACAAAATGATTATGAGACTGAGACTGTCATGTTGTAAAATTACCTCAATATTTCTTCATGCTAATTTTTATAGCCAACCGTATATAAACTGTCTAATCGAACTCTTTGCTGTGAAAAATTTCCGGTCTCTAATTGGAATAGAAAATCTCCTGCGACATATTGAATATTTCCCAAAATTAATTTTGACAGTTCGAGTTTTTCGTCTTTAATCCAACGACTTTATTGAACTATTTATGCCGTTGGAAAACCTAATCGCAGATGTTGGCCATTTAAAGTTGATCAAAGTTTACGATTTTTCCCTCTTTTTATCTATTTTATGGTTTAATTTGTTACTTATGCTGTTTTTTACTAATATTTTCTGTTACTCGCTGGGCGTAGAGAAACAAAAAGGGAGCGGCAAATTTGAAGGTAGAAAGCAAAATTACTGGCTGGACTTGAAATACAACTCTCAAATATATGCAAGTAATCGCACAATAAGAAGAACATTAAGGTAGGCTGTGCAGACGGCCTGTGGTCGATTGATAGCCGCACGAGTTAAGAGCGATTTTAAAAATTGAAGAGTGCACAGTCAAAGCTCAGGTATCCTTAACACATGGAGTACCCTTAACCCTGTAATATACATCTGGAAGTATGATCGATAAAGGACCTTATGCATTAAAGGTGACAGGAGAGCAATGCGACGTGCGACTCGGTGGAAAATGTGTATTCTGTCATGAAGTCTATCAATCCATAGGAAGGACTATTATGAGCAGCGACTTAGCAGGGTTGAAAACAACAGGCTTGTTTGTTTTTTGAAAGTATAATCAACTTAAGAGAATGTGTAGAGCAAAGCAGTATTTATGGCAGCAAATATTCAATCCAAAGGACATTGAAAAACAAAAACATTAGCGGAGATATTCAATAAATATTTTTCTTTGAATTTTGTATTAGGACGAACGCAAGACGCTTTAAAATTGAAAATTAGTGCTTGGACGACGTATTTGTCGCCAGATTATGCTAATTAGCTGCTTGTCGCACTCAATGCCCAAAGTTAACCCTGAATTATTTTGCTGCTCTATATAAAAATGTCCATCACGTTGCACTATGAATTTCGACCCTTGGCGTACTTGCGATCCGGGTGCACAACGAAATGGTGTGAATTACCGCAAATTTCGCGTAATGCTGCGGCTGAACGAAAAGGCAAAAAAATAGAAAAGAATTTCGTGCGCTCTCGTGATAGTGCCGAGGAAACTTTATTTTTTAAAAGCTGCAATTTATTTTTTCTTCTCTTTACGCTCTCACATTTTCTTGCGACTTGGCACCAGGAAGGATTTTTCATTTTCATTCTCTTCCTTACTCATTTCTTTCCATCTCTGCGTGAATATTCATCTCCGCTCATTCTATGCACTCGTTCTACTTCCTCTCTCTCTCTCCGTAAAATTCGTATTATTTCCCCCTCCCCCCACACCCTCTTTCATTTTTTTCCACTTTCATCCCCGCACACATTCTGATTCGTCCCTTCGCCATTTTCCAATGTTCTCCTCATCCCCTCAATAACCTTTTTGTTCCCTTCCCTCTTATAATGGGTTCAATGGAAGGAGTGAAAAAACGGTAGCTCAAACCTCTGTTTCCATTTCGCCCTGAGGAAAAGACGTCCCCTCACTCTCTCTGGACGCCTCTCATCTTCTCAAATCCTAGCTCTCCATTTTCCTCTTTACCAATGACCTTTCTCGGCCTTAACACGTCCATGGCGAAGGCTCGGGTCAAATGAAAGGAAATCTTCCCCGCCAACGCTTTCAACTTTGAATCTCTAAGAGTAAGGAAAATGAGGGAAGGAAGAATCAAAATCTTTATTTACATGCAGTCTCGGTGAAGAATTTGTCATCTTAAGTTTCATTTGCACCGTCGGAACTAGATTGCCTGTGCGTTTCCGGAGAGTTTCACCCTTACTTCGGTCGCAAATACGATTTGTGTGTCGAGTTTTGCTTTCCCAAACCCTCGGCCATAACCTCACCGCTCGCTCCACCTACAGGAAAATTTCCCAAACAAACGATCCAGCATACGACAGCTCGTTTCAATCCCACTATTTATTTTCTCCCAGGCCGTCGTTGAAGTTTCGTGGGCTATCGCGTTTCACGTGCCTCAGTTTCCGCGATTGATGTGCCGTTTTGATACTTAAAGAGAAGTCGTTTCGTTTCTTCTATAAATTCTGCCTTCTCCGCGTTTGATCCTCGTTGAAGTTATGGCCCACTTACGTCCCAATGCACTTACCTATTGCCTCGTCCACGTAAACAAATTCAAATTGTCTACTCAGCTTGGTTTTATGCCATCAACAAATTTTTACCTAGAAAAATATCAATGGTTATAGCAATGACCCTTCCAAGCACAAGTGAAACTTACGCCCTCGAGTTCGGAACGTCACTAAAATTGCTCTCTATATCTCTCCCGTATATTTAAGTAGATTTTTTGAACAACATTCCCTTTCGTGTCACCCCTTCCCTAGCATAAAAGATTTGATGCTTCAGTATAAATGCAGATGCAAACATTCTAGCTGGAATGCGCTATAGATTAGAAGTTCACAACTTGTGGCACACGAACTTTTAATTTGGGCCCAGTAGCAAAGCCAACCGCTACAACTACTTTGTGCCCTGGAAATTACAGCTATAGCTTGTGACATGGGGTGATTTCTCTCAAAGGATACAAAGATTGCATATTTTATAATTGATAGGTTACGAACTAAGTGAAGATTTTTTAATTTACACGATGAATTCAAACTTTTAGATACACATGCACTATATCGTCCATGGTTAAATCATTGACCTTTCACTTCCACGCATGCGTTGACGGGTTGAAAGATATAATTTAAGAAGAATAATAGAGACTGGCAGATAATTATATTAGTCTACATAGTGTAAACTTTTATCTCTTTGTCTCCAACAGCAACTGTTTAGGCCTCTGACAGATACTTGTACCATTGTCGGAAGAATAATGAGCCTGAGATTGGGGAGTGTAACGATGAATGAATAGTTGTATCCTCTGGTTACTTAAAAAGAGATTTTTTTACAGTATTCTGTATAAATGCTTTAAAAAATAAAAAATATATTTTTTATTCGCAGTTAGTAATACACCTTAATCGGCAAAACGTATATGCCTTAGGAGCATGTGTTTGCTTTGGTTAGTAAAAATTAGGTCTTTGAACATTCTATTGAAGAAAAGAATATTTCATTCTCGTGAGGATTTCAAAATCATTTAAATGCTCCAAAATTCCAATTTATCTTTCCCTGACATTTTGATTTAAATTACCTGGATTTCATTTTGAATGAATTCGAAAAATCGTCCAATTCAGAAAGTCCCTAGAACAGTTGCATGTATGAATGGAATTTGGCTTTTCCCATTTCCATTTGCGCCGTTGTCAAATGTACTTGCGTGGACTATGGTAAGTTTCAATCTCAGTCCATGAACTCCTCTCGCAAATAGCCCCCCCATCCCAGCTGACCCATAAGATGAGCAAGTAGTTCAATTGTTGACGGCCACCGCAGCGGCAGTTTCGTTCAACGTGCCCCTCCGTCATGGCATGTCCGACTGCGATTGCCCGGGATAACGTCGAGCGGTGACGTTGATGTTGATCAGGTGTCATCTGAGTGGCAGCGTTGAATGGGGCCCATGGACGGCATTCACGTGCACGTGGAGAACGCCGTGACGCATGCACTGCAGCCGAAATAGCCGGAGAGCTGTGGTTTTGCGTGCTATCTTGCCTAACCAACTCAGGGATCAGAATTCGTAATAATTTTCGCAACTTCCCATTTGTAAGTTGCATTAGAAGTGAATATTTTTTCTCTCTCCTGAAATGCATTAATATTATTACTGAAAAGAGAACGTTAATACAAAAAAGTATATTTCCCATCAGTTCAGATAATATTAACTATGAAAAATGGAGGAACGCAGAGAGGTAAAAAGCAACAAATACTTTTGTGACATAGTTCACTTCATACGATATTTTATTTTGTTTGCTAAAATGATAGAAATAAAAAATACAGATGCCTTCGTAGGAAGAAACTATTACTCACATAGAAATTAAATAATGTTTTCACTTTAGTTTGCATATCCAAAATACTATTTTAATGGTGTTTTCATACCTATCCATTTCTCTGGAAACTTAGGAATCAATTTGAAGAAAAGGATTTATGCTCGTATATGTTATAAGGATTTCTTCCCCATAAAACATAGATGATATTAATTGAAAGATTGGAGTAAACTGATTTATTTAAAAAGTAGTTTTTACATGAAATCTGAGCCTTCTAATAGAAGGAGTAATTTCAAAAAATCAGAAATGCCAGGACAAGTAATGCAATGTGTACGTTCCAAAGTATTTTTCCGGGTAATTCTAAAACAGTCCGCTTCTAGAAAACTAACACTTCTGTTTTAGTTTTATCAAGCTGCAAAAGGATTAAAATTTTATCTATTTAGTGTATTCCAATTTCCTGTTTATTATTTCCAAAATCGAGTTTGCTTTACTTACTCGAAAAATCTCTTTGATTTCGAGCTTGAAAAAAATAAAACCATTATAAACGTTTTCCTAAGTGACGCTTTAATAATATTCGACCATGATGACTTTAGCCATCACCTTAGTAGGGGAATAAACAGCCAAGACCTAATTATATGAGTGTTCTCAGAAGATTAATGCTATATATAATTCAACCTATGAAATTGCATAAAATTGGGACATGTCTGGGGGAACAGGAAGGCGAATACGTGTTTTCCTGTTGAGAAAGGGTCGCTTTGCATTCATTCACGTCGTAAAGTCTCCGTCGAAAATTAAGCTCCGACCCATTTTATTGACGAGGATTGCGTTTTATCTAACGAATAAAAAGGGAGTCGGGCAAATTTGGCCGTTCAGGGTGGAGGAATCAATACCCTTCGAAAAATATGGCGGAGGATAACCTGTCCGCGGGACATTAATAAATACACAGCAGCAAAAAAATAAATAAGCAAGCGTTTCTAATTTTTTGTTTCTGATTAAATAAACATCTAAATACTTCAACTGATCGAAACGAGACACAGTGCGCCATCTAGCGACACCCCTGACGACTAAAACGAGAGGTGTTGCGTTTGTTTACGTCGAGTCGTTACGCACTGTGTTTTTGTTTTTGTCCGATAGTGCTTACTTGGTATACATTATTATTTACATCCGTGAGACTTTCACATAAGTTATGCATACACATACATTCTTCAACTAAGGGCGTATGTGTATATATATATATATATATATATATATATATATATATATATATATATATATATATATATATACACACACATATAACTCTCGCGTTAGGGTCAGCTCCGCAGGCCATTCGACGTCGCCAGTGGGATATATTGCGAGATAGAGAGAGAATGAAGATAACGCTTAGCTCGCTCTGCGGGATCTCTTAGGAAGAGAAGTGTGAGGCAGAACGGGGGCGGAGAAGGGTGGAAGCGAGAAAAAGGGGTTTAAAGGAACGAGACACAAAAAAATGCAAGGCGCAATAATTGTTGGGGCTGGGCATTCGCAGAAAAAGGAAGAGCAAAGATTAGGACGTAATGGCTGTGTGTTGAAGGAGGGGGGGTTTATTTTGAAGGGTTGAGAGAAGGAGAAGCTCAGAAGGGTGAGAGGATGAATTGGGGTGAGGGGAAGGGGGGATGGCGATGCGGACAAGAAATTGAGGCGTGGTGGAGTGGCGGGGGTAGAGAGAGGGTTCCCTCTGAGTAATGGCTGCGGCAACGCCCATTCCCATCCACCCCGCCCTGTCCCTCAATCCTCCACCTCTTTCTCGTGTCTTCTCGAAAGGATTCATTTCTATATCTCTTTTGCAGTTTCCTTACCGTTTATTTACTACACACAAGGGTTTGCAGGGCGCCATTGGTCAGGCAAATTAGTCAGGCAAAGGAAATCAAAAGTGGACTTTAATTCGATGTCTGTGATTCACTTGCATGAGCAATTAGACGATAAAGCTATGAAATAAAAATAGTATTTTTCACAAGTGAGATGGTGGAACTGTTGAGAACCACACTTGATATATTTCACCATAAGGAGTACGTGAAGAAAATCGGAGGGAGGGTAGACAGCCTAGGAATCATGAAGCACAATTGGCCAGATGGGAAAGAGGTGAATTATGTATTTATAAATTATTTACAAAGCGTGAAAGGATATAATCCCTATAGGGTCACCATAAAATACTTAATAACGATAATCACAATACAAGCAATCATTTTCCAATTGCAAGTACTGAAATGACGGGTTAATTTAATAAAGGAAAAAAACACGTTTTGGCCAAAAGGAAGAAGGAAAATTAGGAAAACGTATCTGGACACTAATTCGCATTAAGGAAATAGAATAATATGGGTAGGTTGAACTCTGTCTAAAAATGCTGGTAGAGTAATTAAATAAAACAACCAATATAAAGGAAAAATACATGTGCACTTGTACTGTACTATCGTTCTTAATTTATCTCTTATCCAACTGGTTTCTTTTATCCTTGTCTGGTAACGCGCTTTAAAGACCCAGTCCTATCTCACTTCCTTTACTTGGTATGACCCTCGTCTTTATCTCTAACTGTATCTCATTTCATTGTATTTTGTAGCATTTTATACGGATATTTTCAAGCACTGCATCCTTTTTTCACAAGATTTTCTTTCAGCACATAAGTTGTCTCTTCGTTGCGCATGTCTTTCCATCCCAACATATTATGCGTGTACATCTAAGGGGCTTCATTCATCTACTTTCAAGCTTGGTGAACAATATAATTGGTCATATTTCATTACTCTCCTTACAGTGGAAAATCTGGCTTCTGATTTTCGTACGCCTGATAAGATTTAGTTTAATTCCGGAATATGTCCACTTTAGTTGTAGTCTTAAAGTGCTTAATTTATTTCTATTCTAAAAAGCACTATTATCAAGCAGATTTTTACGATGTTTAACTATAATTATATGTGATTCTATCCGGTTAAATTTATATCCACTGTTCCTCTGCACTAACTTGACTGCCTCTTCTAAGCTCTAGGAGCCTGAGGAGCGGTCTTATCATACACCAAATTATTTATTGCTTATAATTTCCTTAAAACTTTATAAAAATTTTGTTGCTTAGTAATCGCAGACTTGGCATTGTATTCTTTACTTTTTCAAATGAATTGCCGCTTTATATACTGATATGATTTCAAGGACAAATGCGTAGTTTTGGTAAGTCCGATGGAGGTGTTTTTTTCGATGCCTTTGAATTTTTTAGGATCAGCTAAGGAATCTAGATTCAGTACGGCAGGGTTGGGAGACATTTTTAGTGGTAAACTTTAAAAAAAACCATAGAAGGGGAAACTCGTCTGCTGAACTAAACTATTCGTTTAACAAAGTCTATGAAGGGTGCAAGCCACTATTATGCAGGACATTTCGCTACGAATTCCTCTCATTTGATCGGAGTTTTGAGTTCCTTCTTTTCTTAATACCTTCTCATCTGTGGTATTTTGTAAGAGAATAATTTTTTCCGTATTCCATTTCACAGCTAATTCGGTATTTTCATTTTATTTTCACAGCATTTAACATCCCAATAGCTGTAAATATCTCTCCCAAACCTATTTTTCTACATAACTCGGATATTTTTTATTACAACTTCCTTTCTGCTTTTGCAACATTTAAAAATGTGTCGTAAAATCTTCCTCGGTTCATATTATTCACCTATACCCTTCTTCATACCAAATCGTATACATTTAACCTTCTTTTGCTTCGCAGAAACATTGATAATGTATTTTTTCTTATGAAAATGCGTGTGGCATCTCCTCTTAAGATTCAGAGTTCGATTCACCGATGAAACGGGAATCGAAAATTTAGTGAATTTGTATGATGAAATGGGGGATATTTTTAAGGAAAATACATATGACGGTAAGAAATAATTTCCTTTTTCCTGGCATAATAAAACATGATAGGTCATAGAAAATCTTGTATGTTGAGCACAACCTTTCTGGGTCAATCTTTGGGCAATTTACTCTTGTTATTATATGCTAATAATAAAAAACCAAGTGTTTCAAACACTAATTTAGTTAAAAATAGCCTGATCCATCATTCGTATACATATTTGTACACGTAAAACTGATTTTCATAATGGCTTAATATTAGCCGGGTTGAGTGGAAGGGGAGTAGATTTTTCACACAGGATTAAGGCAGGTAAAAGTTACCAAATAATGAAAAAATGTAGGACCCAGAAAGAGTAAGCTTTTACGTCCAAATCCAACCTTCAATTACGAGGGTCATCCGGAAAGTAGTACCCGTTCGTGCCGCATGAAGTGCTGACGACGCGAGTAGCCGCTGGACGAGGTCAGATAGCTTCAGTGGCTTGTCTGCCTTCTCTGAGCCAAGTTGCGTGACGCTAGCATTGCCTGTGTTGTTTCTGTGATTGTTTACAATGTTTAAAAAAATTGAGAACGCCGCCAGTTGTGAAGTGAGGGCAGTGATTAAATTCCTCAATGCAAGAAACGTTCGCCCATGTGATATTCATCGCCAATTAAAGGAGGTGTATGGAGACAATGTAATGGACGAGTCGTCTGTTCGGCGGTGGTGTCGCAACTTCAACATGGGGAGGGGGAACACACACGACGATGAGCGTTCGGGGAGACCGTCTGTCATTACAGACCAACTGGTGACCTCAGTTGACGAATTCGTGAGGAACGATCGGCGCGTCACAATTGATGACATCTGTGAGCATTTTCCCAATGTTTCTCGAACAATTGTTCATGAAATTGTTAAACACCATCTGCATTATGCAAAAATTTGTGCAAGATGGGTCCCTCGCGTATCTCAATGAGCTGGCGGCGAAGGACTATGCAGCAGGAATACAGAAACTTGTCACACGTTATGACAAATGCCTTAATTTGCTTGGAGATTATGTTGAGAAGTAGTTTAAAGTATCCTCTTTCAAATAAAATTTTTTATGTTTGTTAATATTTACTTTTGTCTTTTTATTTCACGAACGGGTACTACTTTCCGGATGACCCTCGTAGTTATAATAACTTGAATCGAATTCCTTAAGTTTATAATAACAACTGTAGATTGTTAACTATGTTAAGACTACTGAATTCATAAAAGATATGTCACCAAAGAGAAATTACTAAATATATATAAATTACTATAAATTATGTAGCATAATTAACTTTTTTTTCATTTTTATCCACAACTACTCTTTCATTATGCAAACAAGTAGGCAGCATCGACAATTCCATGCCGATTTCGCAGTCCAAAAATGACAAATATGTATTTTCAGTTTTAAAAGGGTATGGGAAAGCATCTAGTGACCGCAGCAATCAAGCAATACATTGTTAGGTAATGACATGCCGGTGGTGACTACTATAATATTTATAAAACTCCGCATATAAGTTATCTTTAAAATGAAATGCCTACGCTTCGAAGAGCAACAAATCTGCTCATATTTTTTTCTTTGGAAGCACGCAACGAGCTGGAATATACATTACTACATTTATTACTCTATTATAATAGCACCGCATACCAGAAATTAATTCTTTCCTCCTCTCATAAGCTTCTACCGGAATTCTTTCAATTAAAAACGTTTTTGTGTTTCACTAAAATATGCCTAAAATAATAATACTTGAATTATTGAAATATTTTTTACTGCCATATGATTACAACGAAGCGGAAATACTTTTTTAGTATTGTAATTGAACAGCGTTATTATTTTGCTAAAAAAAAGAACACTTCGGCGTTATTTTCTTTCTATTTCTGAGTTATTAGGCGGATTAAATTACATTTGTATTGAAATGAAGTAAAAATGTATGTGGATGAATAACTCTGTGAGAGATTGTCAGAGCAAAATATCGTTCATCTTGACAGGGATTGGGCTGAAATCTAAAAATTTCCTGAGAATGGACATAAATCCAAATATAAACAATATTTTTTCCGAGGATTCAAACTTTTCACGATACTTAATGTAATAAAATAAAATTTGTATAATTATTGTTCCAACAAAAATTATGCCAATATTTTTCAGCTCTTTAATCTTGTTAGTAGCAGTAGTATTACCCCATCCACGTTTTCTACCTACTTCAAAGTAGTTTTCGAAAGCTCTCTGAGGACATTTTACTTCTAAGTATTGATAAAATTCCCTCTTTCTCGTTTCTACATTATTTCTATCTTCCTTTCCTTGGAAAATCTTTCTGCACACTTTTATTCCAGAATGTCTACCCTTTTAATTCAACTATCACAGAACCCAACATTTTTTTTCTTGTTTTCACGCTCTGTTGGCGTGGGGATCTAATTTGTGAAACTCCTCAATGGAAAGTGAGCGGCGTGTTGACTTTACTTCTAAATCAAGGGAAAATGTTGTATGAGGATAATTTGGATAAGAGTAACTGCGGAGAATGAGAATATTAGAGGATGAAAATACAGGTTAACCACTGAAAAGCTGAAGGCCCTTAAAATTTTTAATTTATATGCAGAGTTATACGTAAATATCTCACTCCTCCTCGTGACCATGACTTAAGTTACGGGGGCACTTTATTTCATTTGCTCAACATAAATTGAACGTTTTATGAAATGATAATATCTCTGTTTCCAGTTGAATGTTTGCGATATGCATGTGCGTCGTTCGGAGGGCACTACCTAGCAATTTCCTGATGTCCTTTCCGTCGTCAAACCATCGCCATTCATCCCGTCCCAGGATTTTCACCGTTTTTTTCTGAATTGCATCTTCAAGATGGGTGATTAACCTGGTGAACATTCTTTGTGTGCGTGCGATATTAGTTTCGCAAGGTCTATATTGAGGTCTTGGCGGAAGAAACAGGAGGTTTAAATAACTGCGTCTGTCGATGTTTGCTTTTAAACACTGCGATTTTAATCTAATATTGTAGAAGCAGTGTATAAATGGGAAATGTGAGAGAACGATATCTCATTTAGACTATGCACCATCACATTTTTAATGTAAGCATGGGGAAATTACATCTCCACCCTCAGAAGATCATATTGATATTGCTAAAGTTGGCGCTTGTGAGGACAATGTTTCCCAAAGCAACCGGTCTTTGGACACAATATGCATCAATAATTATTGATTTATTAATAGATTATCTTCCCAATTGGAATTGTATATTGACAAAATAAACGGGTTTGCTAAATATGGCATTCTTAGGTGTATTGACATAAAAATGCGATGCATGTAAAATGCCTCTGGTACGCCTCAGAATTACGTGATGGACATCGAAGTTACAATATTGCGCAGCAGTACAGCTTCATTTTACGGTATAAACACTCGACATTGTTATTTGTCAACGGCCACGATTATACTAGTTTTAAAACGCCCACTGTCGACTAGTCCCGATGGTGTAGCGAAACTCTTTGAGAGTAAAAATTCACTCCTAGTGAAACGAAAAGTCTTATTTGTTACTTACTTGGCAGTATGATCGAATTCCGTAAATTCTTGGCCTCAACTATTTCTAAAAGTTATTTGTCGTAATATTTTACTAGGCTAGAGTAGATTCCTAATGATCCCAGTGACTATACACTGCATTAGTTATTAACCCTGACTAACACAGAAAAAATATCCTCAAATCCGATATTATTTATTGCATTAACTCATACTCTACTTCTATCTCCCATAATCCAATCCACGTCTATTTTTTCCTGCTTCTGTCTTGATTTACCATCATTTTCCTCTCTATTACAGCCTTTGGTATTTCATTACCTCCCTGTTTTTCTGGCGAAATCTTTTGAATAACTTCAATCTCGAGCATAAATGACACTTCATCAATTGTTATTCTTTATGTCCATTTTTCAAATTCCTATCTATTCTTACGTCTCAAAAGCCTTCTACCTAAGCTTACCCTTTTGACTCAATGACCAATTTTTCAAGGTTTCAGCATTTTAATATGTTTTAATTTAATAATTAGGATGCCATCTTAACCTTATTAGTTAGTATATTAACATTTCAAGTACTTAATGCAGTGTGATATTACATGCACATTGAAGATTAATTTTCCTTTATAATTTTATGACGTATTTAAAAATAATATTCAAATTACTTTAATTCAATGTAATTTTTAACCTTTTCTCCCTTTGAAAAATTGTTCAAAGGGATTCTTGCGCCAAAAAGTGGCTGTCATAATTAAATGACCGTAAGAGCAAGTTTTTGTCCCTTTTAAGAAAATTTAGATCACCGAAAAGTTTATTTGGAATTTTGTCCTTTATGACAAGTTAGATTGTACTTATGACATTAATGGGAATTAGGTTTTTCAAAATAAATAAATGATCAGGTCGGGTCAGATCAGACCTGACGATGACGTTTAACGCCGAAATCGGTCGTGTTCTAAATAAAGGATGAGGAATTACCAAGTCAATGATTTCATTACATTTCAATATGTTATGTAAATTCCATCAAGTTACGCCGAAGACAACAAATGGAATTACGAGTTGTGTTAATAAAGAATGGAAAGTAACAATTTTCCAATGAATAAAATGGAAATTTATCTATTGAAAATTATTATGTGGAAATTTGTCGTCACCTGTTCTTTATTATGTTCAAATTTCATCACATTACGCTTGAAACTTTTCGATTTGTACGAGTAGTGTTGTTTCGATAAGAATCGTTGGGAGAAATTTACATAATAAATCAAAGAGAGCATTTGGAGTAACATAGCTAAAATCAGAGTGACAAATGTTATCATATTTTCTTAGTCTTGTTGAGACATTTAAGTATTACCTTCTAGAATACCCTACCCGTAAGATTGCAAGCCCAGTGCCCATGTCTTGGTCTTGGAGAGGAGGTTAGTGGCGGTAGATGACCAGCGTCGTGTATAGCGTATCCGCACTTCCTCTCTTGGCTCCGTTTCAGGGCCGACGGAGAGAAATGATTTTTCAGTGCTATCTTTCGGGAGGAAACACACCCAAATCCCCCCCCTTCCACCCCTTGACTCGTCCCTCATCCTCCCTTCTGCCTAGATTCTCAGCGTGGACGTTGTGGGACCTTCTGCCTTGCCGAAACCACCTTTTTTTTCCTCCCCATTCGTCCTAGCTCCACTAAAACTCCCCATCTCGTTTCTTCTTACCCTGAACCCTTTCTCCTGGTCCCTCGATCCCTTTTCCTCCCGCTTTATTCTCTCTCATTTGACCCTTTATCTTTACACCAGAGAGTCAATTTTTTTGCACCCAAGGTGATCCTTCATTTGGTAAGGCACGATTCTCTTTTATCCATCGCAACACGGTGTAATTTGATAACTTTTAAAGGGGGTTTCACGCGATTTACATTCGCCGTGGCAACGAGAAGCCCGGAGATAAAAATTGAAATTTACGATGACGGAGTCTTAAGGAGAAAAATTGGTCCATTGTGTCCAGCCCGCATTTGTTCCCAAATATAATTAAGTTCTAATAAAAGAATTTTCTTTGTAATCCTTTGAATTAGAATTGCCCTGGATGGAAGAACTGTTTCAAAAACATCAAAAGATGTATTTATTTACACTTTGCAAAGGACTGTTTTTGATTTCCGCGAGATCCACTGCTAAGCACATTTTCCTGGTGGACTGTCTCACTAGTTTATTAGCCTGGACCAGTGCTTGAGGCTCTGCCATCAAATCAAAGCTGGATATTTATTTAGACAAACATCCGCTAAATCCAGGCTTTTAATTTTCGGAGAAACTTTTATATTTGAAAAAGAATGTGCCCCAGGAAATCCTGAACATATAATTCCAGACGGCTGGTGTTCTAATGGAAAATATTACTGCTAAAACGCAGTACAACATGTCTAATTATTGACTATGGTTTTGTGTTACTGTCTAATGCATTTGCTATACTTTTTGATTTCCTAAACAATTAAGTCAGCTTAACGCAAAAATATCATCGTCATTGAGCACCCATCTGAGCACGACTTTATCATTTATTGATATTTATTTATCAGTTATTGTTATCATTATTATTATTAAAACTCACATGTGCAGATAGACGATGTCAGGTAGCACAAAAGCCCCAAATGTTACCATCAAATTACCTCGGAAAAATAACATGGCATCTCAAATCCAATCAATATTACATAAAGATAATAAATAAATCAGTCAGAAAAAAGTACATTTAAAAGAAACTTACAAGCACCAACCACACAAAAAAAAAGAAAATCCCCATCTCATTAACATCAATTTCCCAATCGACAATAAAAATATCACAACTAAGCTGTTATATACAGTTTTACACAACACATCAATGAAAATTACGTCAAAGTAACGGCATATGGGACAATTTTTTGATGTCCATTTAGTTTCCTGCACTAATGAGGCCATTACGTTTGTAACCTTTTGTTCTTTCATGCACTATACAGTAATTCTCTTCTCTGTTTACTTCATCAATGAAAATATGTCTAGGAAAAAATTGCTGATAGTGATACGATAGGAAATCCTGGGATTCTAAAATTTAAAAAATGCATTATTTATTTATATATGTGTCCTTAAATAACTGTGAGCGAGGTAGTCCAGGGGGTAGAGAGCTGCGCTAATGGCAGTAGGGTAGAGTTCGAACCAGGGTAACGCCCTAGTGAACCATTAGTTTCATTCAGGTGTGGTTTTTCGGGTACCAGTTCTTCCTGGGACACCATAAGCCTTAGTAAAATAGCAAATTAAATCGTTGGTGCCGTGAAAAAATTGGCCTCCCTACAAAGATGCGTGAAATTCTGTCCTCACCAATGAAATCAATCTTCGGGTTGCTGCGTTCATTACTTTATTAGGCTCTTAATAAAGTTTTGCTCTGTACAAGATCAGTTACGTACTAAATGTAGCCCTTGGAATCGTACACATGAAAATAATCAGTTAAGCCTTAATATCAACTTCATCGCAGTAAAATCGCGTCACCTGGAATAAAATTTTTATCAAAAATAAACGGACTTAAAACTCCATTTTTTTATAACCAAACTTTAATCCGAACACATTTCTCAAAAAACTTATTTCAATTACTCAAATCTAGCCTTATGAATATGTGTTTCTAGGCATTCAAATAATTACGTATTTTGTGATGTTATTTTGGGAATTAACCCCATTTTCCATCCCAAATTGAGTTTAAAGTTTATTGGCTCAAACGACACGTTTGGTTTAGTGAGCTGAATCAAACTTGGGCACACCCGAAGGCAGATTTTCAGCTTTCACATTCACAACTTGCAAGAGTTATATTTGGAACGCCACTGAGCCAAATCGGTTTTCTGTTTTCGCTATATTATTTGAAATATTCTTTTTATTCATTGCAGTACGAAATATTCATCAAGTTTGTAGGTGTACCAAAATGTCACATTTTTTTTAGTAATTTCCCGATTGAAATACATGTAGTGGTTGAAAAAACATACGAAAAAATGAAATTAAGTAATATATTGTGAAATATCCGAATTTACTGTGTAATTCTGATCTTAAATATTAGGCTTTATATGGCTAATTATCCAAATGTCTAGGGGGTGCGAAGGAACGTTTATTCTAAACTTACATTCAATACCGTAATTCAATAACAGCGCAAGCATGGGTTATATAGAGACTATTACCGTTCAAGATGCACTCATGTCTTCCATAAGCGTCTCTACCTCCACTAATGTTTTCCATATGCGTCTCTATATATACTATATAATCTCTGTATCTCTGTATCTATATAATAGTAGTTGTTTTTGGTTAAATTCAGTGGGATTTTGGAGAGTTTGATAGAGGGGAGAATCTTTGGGCTAACGTGGAAGGGGAGAAAATAGGACTGGGATGTTGGATGGAAGCATACATTCAACAATTTAAAGTCTTACTCCAAAATAAATACAAAATCCGGCCTTACTAGTGTAAAACTTTCCTAATTTTTTTAAATTATATCTTGTTAACACAATTATTAAATATATTGAATTTTTTTTTAAATTTTGATTTTAAGCATTTCTCAAGTAACAGTTGGGAATTTTAGCCGTATTAATACTGAAATAGTTTCAATTTGTTTCTTTTTACCCCTTATTTGTTTTGTGCACGGTGACAACTTGATTATATTAAATACCTAGGCATAGTTCTCCATTATATTGACGAATTTTTCTAAACAAATGAAACATAATTCTTGCTTCCATCAGGTTTGAGGAGTGGAAAAAAAATTGGCTTTGGAATAGAATAAGCATAAAACCATCTTTCGCAACTCCATTTGAATCTTGCTTTGTGCATAAATTGCTCATAACTTTTGATCATTTCAAAAAGCCATCATTTATTAGAAATTATTTTACATTTTTGAACAATTGTCCGATATCGAAGAGATTTTAGGTGAGAATAAAAACATAACATCAGCCGAATATCTAGGCCGAAGCCTGTCGATTCAATCCGTAATAACCTGGCTCCTGCAGTAAAGATAAGAAATGAGCTGATTCTTACCCAATGGTGCTTTTGATGGCTTCTCGCCGGGATAAACAGTGGCTATCCCATTCACTTTCGTCTAAAAGCCATTCGTTGTTGAGTAGAGTAGCCAGAGAGTGCAATTTCACGCATGGATGCGAATTGCAGTATCGCGGACCATGCAGAAACGTTCCGCTCCACCTGGAGTTTTGACTTTGATGTTCTCTATTTGTGACTCAACGGAGACCCAAACTAGATCGTCAGCCTAGCAGCTAACTTTTTACGGGCCCGGGCAAACAGTCTAATTAAGATAGAATTGACCCCTCATATCGTTAAGAAGGCTTCCCATTTCTATGCATATACTATTTGACAGGAAGCAGCTTCCTACCTTTAAGTGAAGAACCAAAACGCTTGAGTGGATTTTCGTGTGATTTGGTGCATTACGAGGATTTCATTAACTCCCTTCATCTGCATATGAGACGTATCCGTTAACATTCACTCTTAGCGAGAAATAAGTGAGGGTTCTGCCATCGCAATAGGAAAAAATTATCATGTGAAAAGTACGCTTTCTCTCGTTCTCTGTATCTAGAGAGCCTTTTAGTGATTTAATATCATAGATTTTTCTTGGTTTTGATGATTAAAAAACTAAAAAAAAATCTTTTTTTAACATTTTTACCAGGCAAAATATCATTCGTGTAAAATATGTATTCAAATGGAAAAAATGACTCTATTTAGATTTGCGCACGATTTGGGAATTTTTTTTACTATAATTTCCATCTATAATGAGTAAGTTTTACCTTGTGGTGACTGTGATGTTTTTGTGTGCACATAGAAATTATTATGCTGCAGAGTTTTCACTTTGTTGCAATATTTCGCCTTTATGTGAAGCAAAAAAATACATTGTCTCTTTTAATTTTTTGCGGTATAAGTATGATAGGATCAGGTCTTTCAGTGCGTGGTTTCGAGACTTTGAGATATTGGTGCAGGGAAGAATGGAGAGAATAATTTGAACAGAGGAAGACTGACGTAAGATGAAGCTTTTTTTACACGTTTTCGGTGAAGTGGAGAAAGCAGGTGAAGGAGGAAATCCGAAGAAGGCAGAGAAAGTGAATTGAGGAAATATTGAAAGGTTGTGACAAGTTGAAATCTGTGATTGAAGGGATAATGTTCGGGGAACGGAATAGAGAAGGGAAGAGAGGAGGCTTTGTGAAAAGCACGATGGCGGTCAGAGACAACAAAAAATGGAGTAGGAACTAATTAATGCCAAATTAAGTAATTCCTCGCGATTCAAAGAAGTAAATAGTCCTTAGGAACGTCCAAAACCGAACCTAAATAGGTACAATACCTTGTTATGAGCATGATGACAACAAAAACACGAAAAATAGTCTACATTTTACGAAAAAGAAGCATATCTTTCACAAATCAGTGGATACTTTTAGATGTTGGGTATTAATTTTCGCAATGGGTGGAAGTCAAAATGCCAAACCCTGAAAGTGTACTCTCAAATTTTTAGCAATTAATGGTAGAGTTACACCGCAAAAGATGAGGAACTGATAGCAAATTCCGAATCCAGCATAATCATTGACCTTGAGCAAATTCGAATTAATTCTGTATACGTTACTGAATTGAAATTTTGTTTAAAATATACTGGGTAACTGTAAACAGACGGATAAAAAAAAATATTTCTCTACGTAACTCTAGAATTGTAAAAAAAGTCGCTATTCAAAGCTATTACTGCATAAAAATAATTCAAATAAATGGAGCCCGAAAATAAATTATTCAGTCAGAGTGAATGGAATTTAAGCTAATCAAAGAAATTAAAAAAACTGCTTGAACAATAAATTCGAAAAAAATCATCAAGCTCTCAGCTTATATTTTTAGCTATGAGAATGTTAAACAATGACTAATATTTATTTAGTGTCCTTTGTTTTAAAATATAGGGACCGTTAGCAGTATTTATTTTCAATAGCTTTTAAAGATAGGCAAATCTTTTTTTAGAGACTTATTTCATACGAGTAGTACTCCCGAAGTTTCAGAATAGAATGCGGGAGGATTTTCAAGTACATTATGCGGTTCGCTAAGCCTTCGCTACTACTTGTGCGCTGTGCAGGGAGCACTTCAAGTGCATTACTCCTGTGCCTTGGAGTGTTAAACTGGGAGACCCTTGGTCGCCTTATACTGAGGATAAGTTAATACAGGCGTCGGATTTCTCTTCTCCCTCTCTCCTCTCCTTAATAATGCCCTGCAAACGATTTTCACTGCTCACCGCTCTCTCCATGAATCCCTTTAACTAATTTTAATTGATTCCTTATCATGTACAGACTTTTGATCACTGTCAATAAATAAGACGGCTATGACATAAACGCCCTTCCTATTTATTCAATACGGATACCGGTACATACGTTTCCCATTATCTACGTTACTGAGAAATTTCATGATGACAACACCTCGAGGGTCCTGAATATGATATAGCATACGATTCACAAAGTCACCTTAAGTTGTAATTGTAATAAAAGTGGTTGGTATCCTTGTTTAATTCAATTCCTACATCTTCCATGACTTAGAAACACAGTGTTTTATGAAGATTGACGCCCGAGAAAATATTCTATAAATTAAATTAACCTGATAAATACCGCGTTTTAAATCGATTATTTAGCTTTTACTTTTAGATCCTTCTACTTAGATTATAAAAAAGTGAGTCCATAAACAAAATTTAGCAAGCAAAAGAAAAAAATCCTATGGACAAGAGAGAAATATGGTGTAAAATAAATATGTAATATCTTTTTCGCATGCAAAATTTAAATGACAAAACTGTTTGATGAACTGAATTTATTTGTCTGATTGTCTATCGAATTTCATAAAACATTGAAATTTCCTCAGCCGTGGTGTCATCACTCTTGTGTCGGTCATTCAGTGTTTCACATAACTTTCTCCTTTTCTCCCAGAAGTTGCTAATGTGATCTTCCTTCCACCTCACCCACTTAAATGGCCGGCGAGACTCGGCATGGGTGTGAACTCGACGAGGAGGTTTGCCGGAAAGCTCCGGGAGCCGGAATTAACCTTCGACCGTATTCTTCGTGACCTAAAGGCGCAGACAAGAGTTCTGATGGAATTCAGAGCGGGGGTGAACGATTCCCTGGGAAGAATGATTCCTTGGTAGGAGATTCAACTTTTCAGCCATCGCCGTCTGTGGCGTTAAAAATCCTAATCCTTGCCCGACAAGGATTCACGTGGATAACAAGAAACCCCGTGTGGATTCAACCCCCCACCCAACACAATTCGGATTATCATCCCTCCCCCGGCCTATGGCTCCCTTCTCCCTGAGCGACCTTTTCCTCTCCACCCCCACCCCTTTATCCCTCCCCTTCCTTAAAAACTTCCCCCCCTCGGGCGAACACACACAAATCTTCACCTCCAAACCCTCCCGCACCCCAACCAAATGTGCTCTCCTCCTCCCCCTACTTCCTAAGTCCACCCCCCCACCACTCCCAGTTCGCCCTACGACCCCCGTTCCGCCTCCTCTCCCATTTTGCACCCCTCCTACTGAGCTATCGGAAGTGTTTCCAATCTTACGCCACACCGTCTTTTCCTCCAAAACCCCCCACTCACCCCCTGACTCCCCAGCGATCCTTTTTCTCCCATCAACCCCACCCCTCGCCAACCTCCCCGGGGCAATAATTCCTCCACACACACACGCACGTACGCACACACACACCCGTTCAGACACGAGAGCAGGCTGCCCTCGACCTCTCCCCCCCTTTTCGCCACAGCCCCACCATACCTCGAATATGTATTTCGAATCCACCCCATTCCCCTCTCCCTCCCTCCCAGAGGAACTTCTTGTTTCCGTGAGGGTGCGCGCTCTCTCTCTCTCCCATAACCCGACGCCCGCATTCCCCCGCACCTGGCAGGAGTCTCCCCCGGGGTCTTCCGCCCCACCCACCTTTTCCCACATCCCCCCCACTCTCACCCCAGCAAACAAATTCCCTCCGAGCCGCGTTTGCGGCCCCGCGTCTCGCCCCTCACCTTTGTGTCGCACCCTCATCTCCCCCTACAACACGTGATTCCTGCTCCCTCCCTTCTCGCTCCGGCAACTGCATCTTACGTCCGCGTCTAAATAATTAAAGTGGGGGCGTTTCTGCTTGAGAGTTTGGTCCACGTGCGCTGGGACGCGAACACCGTCGACGCTGGATGTGGAAGTATGCGGAAATAGGCGTATTTTGAATAATGACCGTATGGTTTAGCAACTATTCGATGAAATTAAGTTTTTCATTGGGTTTATATATCTATTAATATTCAAGGTGTGTAGGAGAGGATGCTGGGTTACTAGTTTTAAGTAACTGAATGAATATGCTTGAGTTTATTGCCCGGTTCTTTTTCGTATTTTTCAGTTGTCATGGCGAATCCTATGAGGCCAGAATAAGTCGGTTTAACTTTTAGATTTTGAATTCAGCCAAGCAGCACTTTGAGTCTGCAAAATGGTAATAGTATTGAAGTAATAAGTAAACACTGGTCTTAGAGGTAATTGAAGCCGATACTTAGGGGAAATCCATTTGTAAAGCACGGAGGAAGAATCAAAAATCCTTTGCTTTTCCACATTTTTTTCCACGTTTTTTGGATTGATTCGATGCTACAGATGATGCAAGAGTGTAGAAATATTAGACGAAGGTGACAAATTCTTTTTGATTCTTTTTCCATGCTTTGGCAAATACTGCATTATTCCATTTATTATATTTAGAACGCGGCTAGGTCTTCCACACATGACGTCGTCATTAGTTAAAGTACATGCAGAAGCTTCACATACATGTATGCACACAAGTTTTGATGTGGTGGTATTATGGAACGAGGGTTGGAGAACCAATGAGGTGATTAGTTATATAGGAAGACGAAATCGTCGAATGGGGGACCACCTCTATTAGATAGCATTAGTTAACTGAGGTTCACTAATGCTGTCATTGTTCACATTCATTTTTGTATATTATTCGTGTTAACATCTTTCGTTCCTTAATAATCGTTTCCCACTGGGGAATGAATGTATCCAAGAAGCTTATCAGGAATATTTTTTTGATATTTTAGTACTCTGCAAGCCAACACTAGGGTGTGTAGCAAAAGAGCAAATGACCACCAGACAAATTTTGACCCGAATATTTTCCCCCTATTGCGGTCGGACAATGTTATTCTGATCCATTCTCGTTCGTGGAATAAATGATATCTTATCTATCTGTTCTACACTTGATCCCTCTATTTTTATTGACTTGATCTCTCCTACCGTGGTACGATGGGGGTATTAATACATTTTCAACACAACTGCTTAAGAGACGCCCTTCCAATTTATACAAGAGCTTCAATTTGTAATTTAACCTTCGCTCAATGTGTGATTCCTAGCCTAGCTCCTCTAATATTTTGGATACGCTCCTAAGATTTTCGTAAAAACGTTTTACAATTCTGGCATGTCTACGCTACATTTGATCCAATTCGACAATTATTCCATTTTCCCATACACTAGCAGCATTATCTAATAGAGGCCTACCCAGCGAAAGCTTTCCAAGAAACCCATCAAATATTTTTGATGAAATGTATACTTAAACCTGAAAAAATACCAAAGTACGTATTAGGCGTGTAGAAAAATAGAGGAAAGGTGAATTCAGAGTATGTTGCCTTGAAATGGGATGTAAAAGACTGAGATAGAGAAGATAAAGTTATACGAACGACGAAGGAGAAGAAGTAAGATACGCATGTTGAATGGAATGAATGAAGAAAAGAAGAATGCGGAATTGAATCAGGGTTTTTTGTAGTGTGGCATGTCAGGTTTTCCCTTTTGAGGCGAGGGTTTCAAATGGAGTCAAATTTGAGCCCAATTTATCTGAAGCGGTATGTTATAAAATAATAACAATTTACAAAATCAGCCACAGAAATTCATAGTTATAAATTTCACGAATAAAATACAAGGAAAGTTAGCAGGAGAGAAACCAATTGATCAGCAGATTAAGTTGCCTGGCTTGCGGTCGGAGGTGAGGCTACAACCACGTCTGGCAATGTTTGGTAGTATAATTCATCCACCATATACGCTCTTTGCGGACTATTTTCAATTATTAACAAAATATAAGCAAATGGGATAAACAGTTTAAAAAACTAGATGATTTTTTACGCGGGAGATAGAATCAGCATTTATTTTTTGGCAGAATCCGAGAGCAAATGATTAAAACGCTGAGGGACCAGGCGAAGAAGGATTTTACCTGGAATATTCTGCTAGTAGAGGGCAACGTGATCCTAAAAAATAGTAAATAGTTTATTGAAGCTTAAAAAATGAGTAAAAGGATGTGCTAGTCAAGTCAGGAGAGCTTTGAGGCACTAACCGGGTCGATTCCTGGAAAAGCCTCTGAGCACCTTCTGCTTCACGTCGTTTGTCATTTGTCGGCAAAGGCAACATAGGGAAAGGAATTATCCCCCCCCTCTTCCTACCCTGATGCTTGAATTTGACTCGCTGTTTTTGAGTACTAGGTGATCTCTATCTTCAGCGATCAAACCAACATCTGAGTTAATGGCTGTGGGGGTGGACACGAGAAGTAACCTCCCAGAGATTCCTGGGTTATGATAGCATCAGGAAAAGATGATATTAGAAGAACAACCAGTAGAGTATTGATGGGGAGGTTCAGTCAAACCATTCTTCGATCGATGAGGAATAATATTGATGATGTTATAGAATCCGGAGTTATATTATGTATTTATAGGGTAATTACCCTAGGTTAAAGGGTTCTTGTGTGATGATGAAGTCATTATTACTTGAAATACGAGATAAAAAGCATTAGCTGCAGAAACTTTTACTTTTAATAAGGCTAGGTTTGCAGAAATGGAGTAAAAATATGGGCAGATGAGAAACATGCAGGGTGGCCGTGGTAGGAAAATGAAGATTTAGAAGATACGAGGTATGTTCAAAAGGTTCCCGATTTTTTAAATACCGCACCTTTAGTGAGTTATTTTTTAATTGGCTTGGAGGTGTTGAGTCCGCGGAAAATTCCCAAAAAACCACCTTAAATCATTTTGCCGATATCTTGATTTGTAATTACTTCCGTAAGTTTATGTGAAGTTCGTGGAGTGAGGCGAAAAATCGGATCCAGCATCGGAAATGAGCTCTTTGATGGAAAAGCGGTGTCCAGTGAAATTCTGCGTGAAACTCTGCAAATCCTTCACGGAAACTTTTGAGTTTATAACCAAGGCTTATGAAGAGGATCCTATGAAACGTACCGTGCGATGAGTGGTTTATCTGGTCCAAAAAGGGGCGGCAATCAGTGAAAGTGGTGTTCCGGAAGATCATCAATATCGACTGTTGACCCCCAAATCGAGAAAGTGAACCACCTCGCTCGTAAAAATCAATGTCTGACTGTCACGAAACTAGCAGAAGAGTGAGACATCTCAATCGGTCCGTCCTTTGAAATCTTGACTGAAAAATTGAGAATGCATCGAGTCACCGCCAAATTCGTCCCTCGCCTAGTGACCAGACCTGGCCCCATTTGGCTATTTCTGTTTCCCAAACTATAAATTCCTCTCAAAGGAAAAAGATTTGCCGCTATACCAGAGATAGGGGAAAATTCAACGGGGAACTTATGAGCGTTTCGGTATCGTAAATATCATTTGTTAACGGGTCACTTATAAATGAGTGGGTGAATGAACAAAGGTGGCACATTGACTCGCCCACGCAATCAAATCTCTTAAAGATTTTATTTAAACTCTAATATTCATCTTGTCAATTACCTAAGGATGTTTTGAATTTAAAACAATCTATCAACAAATTCTATCGAGCTATGATACTGGGATTATTAACGAGGTTAATACCTTTGTATGAGATCATACTTGATATCTGCATAATGATTTGCAATCTCGTATAACAACACTGTCCTTAAATTCATTCGGTCAATATAATGTCGCAATTATGCTATCATCATTTTTTATTTCGGCGGATGATCAGAATAATTATCCTGAATACCAGCATGGTTGAATTTAATAAACTTTGTAAGTCACATGTTAATGCTATGGATCATCAAACTCATCTCTTCACAAAAATTCTTTCTGTTCAACCTCAAGCACTGTGATGAGCTTAAGTAATCATAATCGCATTATCTTTTGTAGCCACCACTGCACTCATTCATAATCACATCGACGACATTCAAGCGGTTTTGGGCTGAGTGAAGCCTTCGCAGGCGTTTCAACAGATTAGGATAGTTTCCAGTTGGGAACATTTCGACGGCTTACTCCGCCAACTTCTTGACTGTGTTTATGTTTTGAGCGTTTGAGGTGATATTCAACGATAAAAATATTAGGATATTATTGAAAATTATTGGCACAACGTGAAAAATTTTTAATAAAACTTAAAGGAAAAGAATATGCCGTTTAAACAAATATAGTTCCCCCAAGATATATATTATAAATGTTTACTCTAATTTAAATTAAACATTATTCATATCTTATGGTTGAAAATAGTTTCAGGAAGGGCGATTTATTTTCTTTATCCGGCTAAAATAACAGGATGATGGATTTTATTTTTGATATATCAATGCCAATTGTGTTGTAGATAATTTGGAGTGGATTATTCATTCTTTTACTTCACAACTGAATTACTGATTTGCAAAGCTTAGTATATCTAGACACAATTGGAGGTATTTAATTCTTCCAGTGGCCTTTTCGGTATGTATCTTTATTAGATAATGTTACACGAAAGTGTAACCAGAAGGTATTGGCTCTTAGTAGTAGTATTTAGGGGAGGCGACCGACAGCTGAGGTCATTTGCGCCATTAAAGCTTGACAGGAAAGGATGAAGGGTGGAGAGAAACCCGGCGTCGGCATTAGCCTACTCTTTACGAAAGGCACCAATTGGTCCGCAGCTTAACGTCCTATCCGACGGACGGCGTACTCACTCAAAGTACCCTCCACAAAGCACCTCAAGTAGGGATGGAGATACCTCTGAAAAATATTCAACACTGCCGGGATTTGAACCCGGACCCTCTGGGTGGGGCAATGGCTCTTTCCCAAGAGTTCATTCTTACAAGAACATTCTTACAAGTGATATTCGTACATGTAATAAATAGCCTGTCGTAATGTCAATAAACAAAATTTCCAAACACTCCCGCATGTTTTCCCAACACGTTGAAGCTTTAGTAATGTCTCAAAGGCAATACAAGTTCCCAAACCCACAGGTGGTGAATTTTTTCAGTACTATCCCAACCCTTACTTGGATTTACACGGGGAGATCACTTACTACATTTGGAGCATGCCGTCCGTGGGACGTTAATTGGAGACCCCTAGGTGCCCAACGTCAAGAGTAGACCTATTCTGACGCCGGATTTCTGTCCACCTCTCCCCCATTCAATATGAATCCTACCTCTTACGAATCACCCACTTAGCGCCAAGTCCTCGGTCGCCTACCCTATCTACTAATATTACATATACAAATAACAATGAGTCTAGTTGCGAAAGAACTTTTGCATAATATTTTATCCTGTCAGGGCACTTCGTATTATTGCTTTAAAAGCCAAATCAGCCCAGTTTCATTGGAGTAATTAACAGAAAGTCAACTTTTATGAAAGTTTTTATCGAGGCTGATAGTTTCTCCTCTCGCATTTCATTTGATATTCCTGGAATGACACTTAAGAATTGCTTTTGCGTAAATTCAACTCATGTATTACATAATTCATCGTTTCCGATTAATACAAACAATGAACATTCTCCATTTACAGAATGTAATTTGAATGCGGAAATGAAGTACTGGATGGAATACACTCTTGAAATTCTGAGAAAAATTACCGAATCAACGAAATGGCCACTCTACGAACCAGGCAACTTCATTTTTCAATTAAATCCATTTTTCGCATCTCATCTCAAGAGTTATTAACACGATAATTCGATTGTATTCGAAACTTGCCAAAGCCTTTTTGGATGACGTGGAAAGATCCATTTTAATAATCCTTTAGTGCCCTAGTACAATTCCATACGTGCAGGAAAATTATCCCATTTGCAAGCAACGAGTAGGTAATGATGCCAACTCGTTCATTAATCTAATACACGGGTTAGATCCCGGATAGAGTTCTCCAAGCTAAAATTCAACTTTATCGTGCCTAAAGAGTTTGGATCCCGGACAACTCAGTTAAAACCAGGAAGTGCAGAAATTATTCGCCCGGATATTTACGTGCTCCGATCATTTGTAGCTAACAAGAGATAAATCACAACCCTCCAGGATCTTTGGAAGGAAGTTTACATTTACGTCCAAGAGATATCCCACAAGTCACTGCAAGAGAGTGTGGCGTGTGGTGTTTGGTCCCAAGTAAGAATTCCAGAAATTTTATTTCATGCTTGAATTTCAATATACGTATGTATATTAGCTAATATTGAAAGCATGTACTCACACACACACTAAAATGCATATGTATAAGCATAATGAAATAGTTTGTATCAAATTATTATTCAAATCATCAAATTTTATTCTTTCAGATAATTAATTCGCATTTATGGATTCAATTTTTGTATGACTGGGTATCGCGCGAATGAAGGGCAAGGGCTTGAATCTGTGTGAGACGGTGTCTATATTATTTCATTTTATATCTGTAATTTATTCAGTAAGAATGTGTTAATATCGATGATTGTAGAAAGTATGAAAATACATCATGAGCCGATTAAAATGAAAAATGGGAGATAGAATTTTGGACGGACAGTTATGAGATATCGTTTTTCTGAAAAGAATTATAGACAGTAAGCAGCTTCTACTCACATTAACTAGAGATTATATAGAATCATCATTATGCGCGTTTATATATGTATATACATTTATGTACATTAAAACAATAAAACTATATATATAAAACAATATAACTATATATATATATATATATATATAGAGTTCTGTCCGTCTCTTCCTTGATAAGGGTGGTCACGACCACCGAAAATTCGAAAAATAGTGAGTCTCTTTTTTGTGTGTTTCTGAGTTTTTGTCTGTGTCCTCTAGTGCTAAGTGTTATACATTATTATTCACGTCCGTGAGACTTTCAAAAAGTGTTATATATATACATATATATATATATATATATATATATATATATATATATATATATATATATATATATATATATATATATATATATATATATATATATATATGTGTGTGTGTGTGTGTGTGTGTGTGTGTGTGTGTATATATATATATCTATGAGGAACATGTGGGAGGAAGAGACTATATGGGCTGATCGGTAGTATTTCTGAGGAAGGAATCTGGCCGGAAGACTTTATGAGATCAGTTTTAGTTCGTATTCCGAAAAAGGTAAAGTCTACATCATGTGAGGACTACAGGACAATAAGTTTGATATCCCACCCAGCTAAAGTTGTTCTCAGGATCATAAACAAAAGGATAGAGAATAGGGCAAATGATTACTTAGGGGATGATTAGTTTGGGTTTAGAAAGGGGAGAGGTACGCGTGATGCCATTGTGTCGCCGGGCAAAACCCAAAACCAGCGACATGATATGAGGTGGGCGCCAGCCAGCGCTATCAAGTATTAGTCACCCGGCCTTTCCAATCAACCCCCGCCGCACCCTAGCCTACTCCGTTGTTCGGGCAATGACCGAGGCTGCCCTTTGTACCCGGGCCAGGCCTTATAAACTCGCCAATCTGAGTGTCGGCAGCCTTTCCTTCCCTTGCTCGCACTCTCTCCGGTCTCCCTCGTAGGAGATCAGAAGCGCCAGCCAACCTTGTTCTCGCCTTCTCATCCCCGTGCCTATCCTACCTGCGTTTTGACCTCATCGGCACCGGCCGCTCAATTAGTAAGTTACCCTTGTAATACAATTGTTAGTAATAAATGATTAGTCTATCAACCACTGGTGTATTCACTCAGCGGCACTGAACTCTGTGTCGTCCACCCCTACGACAATTGCAGTAATGAGGTTATTAATCGAGAGGAATATAGAACACAACCAGGAGGTATTTGCCTGTTTCATAGATTTGGAAAAAGCATTTGATAGAGTGAATTGGGAAAAACTAATGAGTGTATTGCAGAAATTAGGAACAAATTGTGGGGAAAGGAGGCTTATCCCCGACCTGTGCTTGTCTCAGACTGCTCAGGTGCAGGTTGGGAACAGGGAGTCCGGATGGGCAGTGTTAGGAAGAGGTGTAAGGCAGGGTTGCCCATTATCACCGTTGCTGTTAAACATGTATGTTGAAGAACTGGAGGAAGGAATAAAATTGGGCATGGAAATCGTAAAATCAGTTATGTTTGCTGATGACCAAGCTTTAGCTTGTCAGTCAGCCAAGGTGTTGCAAGCTTTGCTGAGTGAATTGGAAATTCAGTGCGACAGGTATGGGATGAGAATCAATATTAATAATACAAAGGTTAACAAAGGTAAGCCAGGGGGGGCGCCAAAGGGTTGGTGGATATCAGAAGGTTTTTGAGATTGGCGGGTCCTCTGTATGCGAGAGTAGGGCATTGGGGAAGTAAGGATGAGGTCGCGTCATTGTCGTGTAAAATAGGAAACAGTTCTTTTAGGAAGGTTTTCAGTTTGTAGGATCCGGGAAAATAAGTGGTATAGAGGTTGAGTCCTGAGTCAGATGTAGGGTTGTTTTGTCGTCCTAGGATGAAAATGACTTTGATCTGCACATATTTTCATCCTCCCTCCACCCCCATCACCTTCCATATTTTCCCCACCCTTCTAACAATCTCCCTTTTAATGCTTACCCACAAAACTCTTCCCTTCGGAAACCTCTCCCCACCTTTCCCTTTCATCCATCGTTTCAGCCCTCGTATTTTCCTCAGTTCTTTTTTACTCTTCCTTGAGGAAGGTGGCTGCGAAGGTGGTACACTGTGCTGTATAAAAGGCAGGGCATAGTTTGCACTTTGGAAGGCAAAATGCTTTGCTGGGAATGGTTGAAGGGTAAGGAAATGGTGGGTGAGAGTTTAAAAGCGGGTGGGTGAGGAATTGGGTCGTCGGGCGTCCGACGTAGTGCTCGTCCTCGACGAGCTCTCGGCTTTCCTTAAACATTTTGTGCCACTCAAAAACTCTTTTACGGCTTAAGGCATCATCCTATCAGCCTGTTTAATGAGTTCAATGGTCTCCGACGCGGAATTCCCGAGTTTAACGCAAAACTTCACAGCGTAGCGTTGCTCGACGGTGCGCTCCATGCTGGCGCGACGACACCACAAACAATCACACATGACAAAAATCCACCTCCTGTCTCAACGCATGCCTGGAGGAGACTGAAATAAACTGCGCCGTGGTGGGGGACCCCTCTACCGATCCGACTGGTCGGTCCCCTTTCCACCGCTCCCCGTTGAAGCTATAGAGAATCAGTCTCGATACTTATTGTACGGACTCTGTATAGGCTTTCACTGCCTGGTGGAAAGAGAACATAATAGAGGATAAGATTGTTGAGAAAGAAGAACAGTTTTATTCTCTGATAAACCCAGGGGATGAATGAAAATTGGATGCACACTCTTGAGATGGATCACTTTTTAGGGAAAGTCAAATGAATACCGAACACCTGGAACAACCTTTCGGCGCACCAACAAGGACGGAACCCTACAGCTGCGTCTATATGTGCGTCATCACTATGCAGAGCGATTACTGTATCTAGAAGGAAAGGGCTCGGTTTTAGCGGACTGTGTGTTATTGCGGTTGTTCGCTTTTCATTTGACTGCCCTTAGTAATGTTGAAGGCTGTCGTAGAGGGTGGAATCTGAGGCAAATAGGCTGAGGGAGGAAACGCATGGGCCGGGCGGAATGAAAGAAGGAAGGAAGCATGCGGAAATGGATAGGGGCCGTTTCTAGTGTAAGGCGTCATATTGTCTCTCTTTAGGCGAGACTTAAAAATTATGCGGTAGTTAGTCTGTGTATCTACTCAAAACCTACCATAATCGGTAGATCACCATTATGAAAACAACAGCAATATGAGATAAGTTTTTTGTAACCACTATTCTTTCGCGTTCGTAATCATAACTTTTGGCCTAATGTACTCACCCGGTGTGATCCCAGCCCCTGCCACACACCATGCCGATGCTGTAGAATGTAAAGTATACACATGGATAGTTTTATGCTGGAAATATTTATTTTTGTTTTTACGGGGCTATTTTTTCTATGCTTCTTTTGGATCAGTTTTCTTTCCAAAAACGCGCAGCCCCGTCACCTCAGATCCGCTGAATCTTGCATGGATGAGGGATGTCACGTGCTGCGGGAAGCACGATAATTCTGAAATCATCGGGCGTCGTGTCTAAATTGACCACTTTTCGGCCGCGCAGGGTAAAGCGCGCCAGGAGCCCAGTGTGATCAATTTGTCCGACTAATGCTCCCCCGGTTGTGCCTCGCCCCCTCCCCTCACCATATCTCCCACTCTATCTCTCACCTCCGACCCCCCTATTTCACCGAGGAGGCCCCCACCCCCACTTCCAGCCCCCCCCCCGTCGCCGGAAAGAAACTCTCTGCCTCCCACTCCCAATCATTCATTCTTCATCCTCCCTTATTTCCCCATCAGCCAACCCCACACCCTGCCCCACCATTCTTTTCTCAATCTACCACTCCTTCTCCCCTTTCTGAAACTTGCTCCAACCAACCCTTCAGCAATTTTTCAGAGCTCCCCCCAGGTTTCTACCCCTCCCGGGAACCCCATTTTTTCAGTCTCCCCTTTATGCCTTCTCCGAAGACGTTGTTAGGCGGTGGAATCACGCTTTTGGATAAATCTTTTCGTGAGAGGTGTAAGCAAAGGGAAAATTATGCTTCTTGTTTCGATTTGGATTAGTAAGGAAGTTAAGTTGCCGCACCCTTTACTTGCATATTCACAACATATTTTTAACATTAGTGCTAAAATTCGGCATGAAATAGTTGTGCCTAATATAGGTAAAATAAAATAATCTTTTTCCGCAGTTCTGTTGGACGGAAGCCTCCTGCCTGCCTGTCTCTACTTCCCACGTATAATGTTGTCTAACAGCAGTAGGGTCATATTCGGGTCACAATTAGTCTGGTGTATATGTACCTTTGCCACACTCCCTAGCGGTGGCTTGTAGGATCCTTATATGTCTAAATATCTAGTAACCTGTCCAGAATTTCGCGGTCGCTCTTGGAACTCCTCCTAAGACGTTGCTTCGTCTCCCGTAATACTTCTAATGCACCGCTCTCCCTTCCCATTGTCTTTGCTACCCCGGCCATCTCGTCTCAATCTAGGGGCTCTCCTTCTGGATATTATCGCTGCGATTCCGGATATATTGGCGTCCTTTCCTAATTCAAAGCCCAAAACGACTCGAGTGGTTGGAAGTACGGGGAGTGCAGCTACTCTTGCCTAACCAATCACACCCCAACGTCATATTCTTTCTCTCCCTTTCTCCCCTGGCATCTTGAGCGCTCCTCCCGAACATCAGTTCCATTCCATCCCTCTCCGCCTCCCCCTCAGCCCTCCCTTCCTCGTACTTTCTGATTCTCATCATGGCCTCTCCCACCCCTCGGCCACTAGCCCATCATCCTTATTTTATTCTCCCGTGTTATATCTCCGTGTGCCGTTTCCCCTAGCACCTCTGCATGATATTTTATGGTGAATAAAAGTCAACTCCGTCTACATGCATCGACATATCTCAGGTGATTATTAGACTAAGATTGGCTAAAACGTCAAACCGATAGACATAATGCAGTGAAGTGATATACATGCTTTTAAAATCCGTCAAGACATTTTGTAGTCCCGCATTTTATTTTTAAGTATCGGAGAGTATTGAATTTTGTTTTGGATAATCAAAGAATTCATCCAAATTTTAACATGCAAAAACATAAATATTAACAAAATTCATTATGATAAAACAATAAACGGCAAGACTTCACGGAGTTAAATATGTACTTTTTGAATTATAAACATCTACCTTGAATGAAGAGTATTTTTTTCCTTGTTATAATTTCAAAGTCAACACCTACTGATGTCCCTCTTCATTAGAGTCGATATTTTCAATTTGCAATTCATCTATTTCAGTAATCAAAATGCCCGAAAATGAGAGCTTTCATCTAAAAGACCAAGGGAGTTAAAGGACCATTGGCTCAACAAGAAGCATACGCCCAGTGCAATTAAATAGGAACAATATACGATAAAACTTCATTTTAAAACTTCGTTCAGGTCAAAATTCCTTTACGCTTGATTTCATATTTAATAATAATATTCATTACACATAGTACTTAGTTTATTAGTAGTAATCATAGAAGTCGGAGGAATAGGAGAAGAAAAAGATAAAAAGGCACATTTTTTAAAAATAGATCAGGCCGAGTTCAGTACTAAGCAACAGATTAAATACTTAAATGTTTCACCGACGTTTCCTTAATTTGCCGACCTCTGTTGCGGCGAGGTGCCGTCTCCGTCTGCCAACACAAAGGTCGGGGTTTCGATTCCCGTCCTAGAGCAATTTCTCCGCCGAGGGCTTGGGTGTTTGTAATTTTCTTCGTTGATTTTTTCATGTTAAAAATCTGATGTAAAGTCCAGTTAGGGCTGTTTCCCTATCAATAATTAACAAAGCAATAGCATAAAACCTTTCGTTGGGTAGGCACATATTAGAAGAGTATACGGCTTTAAAGTGCTAGGTTTAATCAGACAAAATGCAGGAAATTTTCATTAAATGGTAAGAGAGGATAGTTACAGCGCTTTTATTGGCCCGAAATTTGAATAAGTGGCAAGTATCTTGGATCCATAGGAGCAAACGATAATTAGGGAATGAGCTAATGCTCAGAGAAAATGCGCATGGCTGGTTAAAAAAGTACTACGAGAAGAAAGTACGTAAATGTTATTTGGGAGGCTTTCGATTGAGAGCTTCATAGTAGTAGTTTTGAGGGGAGGCGACCGACAGCTAAGGTCATTTGCGCCATAGGGGAAGGACAGGAAAGGATGAAGGGTGGAGAGAAACCCGGCGTCGGCATTAGCCTACTCTTTACGAAAGGCGCCAAGGGGTCCGCGGCTTAACGTCCCGTCCGACGGACGGCGTACGTATTTTATGTCAATTTGAATTAAATTTCAGTCAGTTTTCAGTTGCTGTCTGAAAGCAACTTCTCTCTAATCCGTAGACGACCCTTGAAAAAAATTTAAACCAAGATGCCATACCGGATAAATTCTGCAGCTTCACTTGAATCTCCAATGGCTTTTAATTTCTTAGATTTATTAATTAAGCTCATAGAACGATTAAAAAATGTCAATGCTTGCAGCTCCTGATTGAGGGAATATAAAGCATCAGAATTATGGTCAGAGAATACCGATCCGCCATCAGCGCTTTTCTATTGAAGTGAAATACTTAGTGCTCTCGATCAATCGGTATATTTTCAACGGAAGAATTTGCATAATCTCTGAAACATACTTATATATATCAGAGTCTCTCGCATCATCCTTAATCGTAATCTGATTGCGTTATGGGTCAAAGGAGGATTGCCGCTCGGCCGGGGGTGTACCTTTTGCCTCGTCTTAAAGAACAAACTCTCCCGCCTCTGTGGAGTCCATGATCCTGTTGAGGCCAAAGGGAGCGACGGAGACAATCGAGTTTGGATTGCCATAGGGAGGCTCGGCTCTTCCTGCTTGCTAAGACCGCAAAGGAGAGCGCCACAAGCCATTCTCCGGTCCTTAAAGGTCTTTTGCAGCGTGAGAGGGAGCGAAGGCGAAAATCTTAGCGGAGGGATTTCCATTGAGGTTGATGCTGCGGGGTCGCCTTGGATACGGAGAGAGAGAGAGAGATCTGTCGTGTTCTGAAAAGAGCAACGCTGGATAAGGTCTCTTGTGCCCGTAACAATTTTAGCGTCGTGAATGCACGGCCCTTGAGCGTCCGCCCTCCTTCGTAGGGCACCTCACAGACTTGGGTGAAACACTCTTTCCGTCCCATTTGAGAAGCTCATCACTAATCCTCACTTCTTATCCCTTTCCACCGGCTGCGTGAATGCCCTGCCTTAAATCTCCCTCGGCCTTTCGTCCCATCAACTATTCGTGCACTCGGTCATCAATTCTTCTCGCATGTACCCCGCTTCAACATAATTTATGCTAACAAATTTTCAATATTAATTTTTTATACAAACCCTAGTGTTTTATGGGCAACTTTTGGCAAGATGATCGTCGTAAACTGGATGATTTTGAAATGTGATTTGGAGATGTATTAAAAAGGTAAATTGGGCAGAAAGACAAGCAAACGAGGAAGTTCTGGGCAAGGTTAGGGAGGAGACAGAATTGTCGGGAGAAATCAAAGAGAGGTTGGAAGGATGGGCACAAAATATTTTCATTGGTAATAGGATGTTGAAGACCGTACAAGAGGGGAGAATGTAAGGCAAGCGAGGAAGAGATAGGAGTAGTATAAAGATGTTGGAATTTAATGAAGGGAGTTCGGATGCTTTTAGAATTGAAGGGAGCTTATTTTAGTGTTGGATGTCGGGTTGTGTTTTGTGAAGGAGAGGCAAATGAATGAAACGTTTTACAGTTGTGTGCACTGTGTTCATCTAAAACCTACCCTAAATATATAATACTACTATTTATAATAATTACAATTTTTTTTATTTTAGCCGTTGTTTCTCCTTCATTCAACTCACTCCGCTAATCCCTGGGTGATTCACTCTTTTTACACCTATTTGAATTATGTCTCTAGGAGCCGTCGATAGGAAATCAAGCAGGGTAAAAAACGGACCTATTTAAAATGATAACTATTTTAAAAATGATTTTAAACAAAAATTATTGTCATCGATGCCACTCAAAAGATAATTATAATTAGCAAAACGAAGAAGGAATAGGAAGGCTATTACCATAAACCAATGTACTTATCCTCTAAGTCACTCTGAATATTCATGGGTGGTATGAAAACTTTCCGACCTAACAAAGATATAAGATATTTTTTCTGTAATTTTATAGGTCTGAAACCTTCTAGACCACCCTTTTAATACATTAAGCTATTTATCTAAGAACCCCTTAACTCAAGAAATCCATTATTCACCCTTCCTATATGTAAATGTAATTGCATGATAACTGCTATTAGCTTCAGCCTGGGATATCTGCAGCAAATTTTTTTAAAGTTAATGTCACATGGTATATGCAAAACGTTTTGAAACTCTGCTACTTCTGTCATAGCTTGAATAATAGAATTTCTTAATTACTCTCTAATCTTTCACTTGTTCAACCATAATATGGTTCGTAGATGTCGGGTGTGAGATAATCTTCTACCAGTACTATTAGCAGTGGCTTGCGGGTAGATTTATAGAGTCACTATGTCTAAAAATACCAAGTATGAGGTGCCCCTTTGGCAAAATGAAAGAGGTAAAGCGGAGGTGCCTTTGCGTCGTTTTAGAAATCAGTAAACTGTTGGTATGGATATGATTTTCGTTCTTCAAGAAAATTTATGCAAAAATTTCCTATTGTCGGGAGCACTGACCTTGGGAAGGATTAGTAATGCCACTCATATTAGGGCATGTAATTTTATATGTCAACACCCGAATATCCTTCATGGTTGAAGTAGTACCCAGACCATAGAGAACAAACCTCTTTTGTAAAAAGTATTAATCATTTTACCTCTAGTGAGCTATTATTTATTTAAAGCTTCAACAGTGACCCAATATACGAGGGTCATCCGGAAAGTAGTACCCGTTCGTGAAATAAAGACACAAAAGTAAATATTAACAAACATAAAAAATTTTATTTGAAAGAGGATACTTTAAACTACTTCTCAACATAATCTCCAAGCAAATTAAGGCATTTGTCATAACGTGTGACAAGTTTCTGTATTCCTGCTGCATAGTCCTTCGCCGCCAGCTCATTGAGATACGCGAGGGACCCATCTTGCACAAATTTTTGCATAATGCAGATGGTGTTTAACAATTTCATGAACAATTGTTCGAGAAACATTGGGAAAATGCTCACAGATGTCATCAATTGTGACGCGCCGATCGTTCCTCACGAATTCGTCAACTGAGCTCACCAGTTGGTCTGTAATGACAGACGGTCTCCCCGAACGCTCATCGTCGTGTGTGTTCCCCCTCCCCATGTTGAAGTTGCGACACCACCGCCGAACAGACGACTCGTCCATTACATTGTCTCCATACACCTCCTTTAATTGGCGATGAATATCACATGGGCGAACGTTTCTTGCATTGAGGAATTTAATCACTGCCCTCACTTCACAACTGGAGGCGTTCTCAATTTTTTTAAACATTGTAAACAATCACAGAAACAACACAGGCAATGCTAGCGTCACGCAACTTGGCTCAGAGAAGGCAGACAAGCCACTGAAGCTATCTGACCTCGTCCAGCGGCTACTCGCGTCGTCAGCACTTCATGCGGCACGAACGGGTACTACTTTCCGGATGACCCTCGTACTATATTCCGACTTCCGTGGCATCGTGAACGAGATTCTTTTTCAAATACATGTTTGTCTTTATTTGATCCTTAATATTACATATCTTAACTACATAAACCTCTGCATAGTAACTTTTTAGCCAACTTACGGTGTGTTGCAGTGGGAAATCCCACAGCAGACACCCAACATAAATTTTAAGTTTTGCCTAGTTGTTACAACGGATATACAGGGCATCCCCAAAGAAAATTTCCAGCGGGCGTACGGGGAATGGGAGTAACGTTTTACTGAGTGTGTAGCAGCTCAAGGAGCATACTTTGATTATTAAGTCGATGTAAGTATATCGTCAATAAAATTCTTGTAAAAAAATCAGTCCTACCACTTTAGGATGCGACCCTGTGCACGTCAAATAATTCAAACGAGGAGTGTAATTTTAAAATCTACGCGCACTACTGTGATCATGCATAAAATTTTCCCCTACCCATTAAAGACGAGTTGGCCGAAGGAAGAGCAATAACATTGAAATAGTAAAAACTAAAATTTATTTAAATGCCAGTTCTAATGATGTCGTTTTAAAATTTAGGCAAATGGAATAATGTTTACGATCAGCTTATGTAGCCGAGTGCAGAGGATGAATATAGTGTACATAGTGTTCTTGGCTTGCCAATATATCTGGTGCCAGCGTCAATGTCAGTTCTACGGATTCCGTCTGTTACGTATACCACTTTTTGAAATTGACTGTCCATAGATCGTACGCAACACCAGAGTTCATGATATTACTTCAAAGTCATTTAACATAGATAAGTCAGAGTATGCTATTGTTAATTGAAATCCAGGTCTCACAAGAGGAATCACTAATAATCTTCATTAACTTAAGGAGAGTAGTTTATTACAATGCGGAAACTTGGTCCTCGAGGCAAGATCACAGTTGTATATTGGAGACTTTTGAATTTTCGGTTTGGAAAAGTATGAAGAAGGTGGTGTGAACCGAATGGAAAACTAACGAGGAAGAGCTTGGGGGAGGATTGGGGAACGTTGGAAGAAATCAAAAAGAGGCGTAGCGGATTGATTTGGAGTGTTTTAATTGGGAATGGAATGCTGAAGACTGTGATAGAGGGGAGAGAATCTTGAGCAAACGAGAAAGGGATGTTATACAGAATGTAGGGATGTAGAACGTGTTCAAAATTTGAAAAGTTTAGAAAAATAATATTTTCATTTACACTCTAAGGTGAAAAATTCAATGAGTGTACTTAAGTTTCTCTAAAATGAGTACTGCACGGGTATAGTGCTGCAAGGACATCCCTTGTTACCCTTGGAGACCACGTAAACAGAACTAAGAAAAATTAACTGTCTAAACATGCAAACTATATTGTTAGTCCCTCTTATGTGAGTGATATTTTATTATTAAATTGGCCCTCAAACCCCACAACACTTCCCGCAACAATCTCTCCCCACTTTTCATATCTAAAGGCCAGATTATTAATTCGCTCGGGAGGGCTTGATGATAGTCGCTTAACACAATGTGTGCTCTTAGAGCGTGACACCGGATTCTCGAGTTCTGTTGATGACTTGTCGTACTGCATTTCCACTAGAGCGGGCACGTCTCCCTATACAACACGTTCAATGGAGCGTGGGGGTAAGAGAGTCATAAAGTGGCAGGGCGAATCACATCTCCGCTGCCATTTACAGCCACCGTTTTTCTTACCCCTTCGCGTCTTTTCGAGTGGTTAATGCAGTAATGCTATTCTCACCCTTGCACCAACTTGAGCATTTTCTCATGAAATAGCTCATTTGTTATATGCATGCATATTAGAGCAAGTCTCATTTAATAATCTCACGCTGGCATCCTAGGTCTTGTTATCATTTGAGTCGGTGTATTGTGTAACTTCTTGATGAGGGCCTATGGGTCGGGGGAAGCTCTTTGTGATTAACCACTTCCCTCGTTCATAAGGCACTCTAGTTTGGGCTTACGGGGATAAAAGATAAAAAGGGCTATTTTTCTATGTCATGGACTTTGTTTTAGTTCTATTCAGGGCATAGCATATATTATTTCCACTTAGAAGTACAACTTTAGCGTTCGGTCTTGCTGTAATGTTTTAGCAGCAAGTAATAAGCTCTTAAAATGTACAATGTCAAGCGTTACTAGGTGAATTCGGGGCTTTGTCACGTAATTTAAATAAATTTTGTTTCCATATATAATGAATTAAAAGAGAAGAACAAATAGCTAGGGCTGTAAAGACAGCATCAGATACATTAATAGGTAACAACTATCGAATGCGGTAAAATTTCGGTTATGATGGAATTTTACCTGATGGCGCCTTTGGGGGCGAAACTATTTGTCCTTTTTCTTTGCTTATATTTACTTATTCGAAGCGATTTTTTGTATCTACCTTCCAGATTAATTGAAATATTATGTTCAATATATTATTAGCATTACTGACTAAGCACTTTTAATAAAATATAAATAAAATTAGTGCTCACAGGTTGGTCCTGTGTCGTCCTGTGAATCCCAAGTATATTTTATTTTAATGGAAAAAAATTCTTACTCTTTAACAGTAATAATATACTGAGCAAATTATTTCCAATTACCTTCAAGGTAGGTACACAAGGAATAAAGTGTTTCGAGGAAGTGAACAAAAAGAATGACATGATATTGTCCACATAAGCATGAAGTTAAGCTCTGGGCCGATAACTTTAATCCTAAAAAAATTCAAAATAAATTCTGCTGAACTAAATACTAAAATATAATAAGAAATATAATTGATTGTATTAAAAAGTAATAATTTGAAATTTTCTCCTTCACAAGTGCGAGTTAATCCTTGAGTTGCTACATTGTCGAGCCGGATACACTTCGGCTAGAGTACACCTTGAGGAACTTTCTCGTGGAACTTGAGCAGAAAGATTTAATTTAGAATTTAAACAAGATGCATAGGAAAGTTGCTCAATTTCGTCAAAGGATGCATAAAATTATGGGTAACGTAGCACGAATATTGGCAAAGAAAACTTATAATCAGAACTTACGAGACTCGAGTAAATCGTATGGCTCAAGTGCTGAAACTAAGGGTATAATTAAACTTCCATATTGTAATAACTATCGGAAACATGGGAAAACTTAAGACGGAATAAACTTGCGTTCAAACCGATATAATAAAGGTTTTTTTAACGAATAATTTACCAGAAATAAAATAGAAAGAAATGAACGCTGAAATTCAAAATACCACCTGATTTCGTTCTAGTACATGGTTTTTTTACTAAGTCGCCCCAATGGAAAGTGATGTAACAACCCCATCGTACAACACGACAGTGTAATAAGTGAAAGCTGTACTCACCAATGGGCATGGTACTATTCCGTGATGACTACCAAACTGGCCAATTACAGCAAAAGCACAAAATGTGGCTATTTTAAGGATCTCAGTATGGTTCCTCATGTGACATGAAAATTGATGGTATTGACTTTAGTTTGTTCCGAAATAATCACTTTAGGGGTGAATAAAAAGTCCGAGGGATGTGGAATAATATGAGCTGGATCGCTCGAACAACTAAAGAAATCTGTACGCACAGAATGGAAAATCTCATTCCTCGGAGGAGCCGAAAACTAAGAGGGCTATATAATTAGATGAATAATAATTGAACTTGCATTTTGCACAAACATCAAGGTAATGGCAGTAGCCAAGACTTCCATTTAGGCTGTACGAGATTAATATTCTTCGGTAATATTTCATCTCGAAAGACTGTTTCTATCAGTATTGACGACCAGGAAAAGTAACCCTCATTAAAAATAACAATCCGAAATTTCCTTTGAAGTGGCCTTTATTTGTTTTCTGACTTAAAATTGTTATAATAAATTAATCAGATGGCTTACCTTAGCTAGATTTGTTATAAAATCATAGAAAAAACTTGAAACTCTTAAAATTCAGCATTCTACATTTACTTTACCGGTGAATTACAAAACTGTTCGACTAGATACCACAAACGTAATGAATGTTATTAGTATGCTGGAAGTTTATTTTTATCATCAGCTGGTATATAAAGAATAAAGAATTTAATGAAATCCCGTTGCTACAAATATTGGTATTCTATCATGGAAAGTAAGTTTTGGATGGATAGACAATGAAAAGCGATGACATCCTTTACCTCTACAAACAAGGCACAACCTGACATCCGACACTCAAATAAACCACTATCCAATTCCACATTATTCTTTCCTCCCTTCATCCCGTCCAAAATTCCTATCCTATATCTATTCCCACCCCTTCCTCGCTTGCCTATCGCCTCACAGCTTTCTACATGCCATTCCCAAAGCAAAACACTCAGCATTCAAATTTCCTGCCTTTTATTGATTCCTCCCAGCAATCCCCTCTCCTCCCCTACCCTACCTTGCACCACCTCATTTGTTTTCCTTTCTGTCCACTTCACCGTTTCTATTTTTCTCCACTCCCACATTTGAAAATTTTCCAATTCACACCCTATACTTCGCATCAACGACCATTTTTCCTCGCTCCAAAGTATTTTCTAAATATCCTTACCACTTGTCTCTGTCATCTATGCCTTACTTCTTGTGAAAGCCAATTAGCTTAATGCAATTTATCTTCTTACCTTCCTAGTTTCTGGAACATTTTGGTCCAAAACACTTATTTAATAGTTAAACTTTGCCTCCTGCTCTTTTTTATGAACCCTTTATTAATGTCTATATTATAGGAGTTTGTAATATTTCACGGATTTTATTTTAATATGCAATGCGTTTCACCGACTAGCGGCATCATCAGGTACGAAAAAATATGGAAATGAGTGTTTCCCATTAATATTGACACCACAAAATTCCACGAAATGACTCAAGAAATCGTAAAGTATACTCGGGAACCCTATTTTCATATTAGACATAGCTTTTCTCTCTCTTTCAAACCTAAGAACATGTTTTTTTTTGCATTTCATTAGGAAACTAAAACTTGATGATCTGCAAATCAAATTGATTTTACGAACTCCCCGCCGACTTTCATTACTCTCTAGTTCTATATACGAGTTATGTGCAATAAATGTGCGAACTGGTGCAAATTGGCGGCCATAACGCGCACTATAGCCCCGCCCACTAGCAGCGCTAGTTGCCTGAGACCCACTGAGCCGTCTGTGCTTGGCGGATCGTCGAGCTGTGAGTATGGTGCCAGTTATGTTAGTGTCCTTTGTCCTTGTTTTTACTGTTTGTCAATAATTGAAATAGACCAAATCATGGAGCAACGAATCAACATCAAGTTTTTTGGTGAAGTGCGGTAAAAGTTATTAAAAAATTACTGAAATATTGACAAGTGCTTACGGTGATAATACTCGGTAGAAAACATCCGTTTTCAAGTGGATTAAGCGTTTTAAAGATAGCCGACAAGACGTTACGGATGGTACAAGGCCGGGACGACCTTCAACCACCTGTGTTGACGATAACATTGATCGTGTGCGGCCCCTTGTCCTTACCGATAGTCGAGAAACTGTCCGAATGATAGCTGATGAACTAAATTTAGGAAAATCAACAGTGCACCCTATTTTGACCGAACATAACAGATGGATCTTTCACCACGACAATGCACCTGCACATTCAGCATTGATTGTTCGTCAGTTTCTGGCAAATAATTCAATCATCTACATCTACATCTACATAATACCCCGCAAGCCGCCGCAAGGGCGTGTGGCGGGGGGTGTTAGGTCACCAACCGTAAAAAAGAAAAATACCACATGCAAAAAAAACAACACGGAAAATAACACCCACAGCAGCGCACACACTCATGCAAAAATCCCTTCATCCAATACTCATGCAAACACATATACCGCAAAACACCTAAAAAACTGCACCCCATGATGCAGCACGAAAGACATCCTACAACACGGAAGCCAGGACACAACAAGCAAGAAATTGAAACATCACTACCACATGAAAATATATAAAAATAATATGAAATAGCAAAACACATAAGGTTAGTGGAAGAGCATGCATTTAAATACAACTAATTATTTTTTAGACGCTGAGGGTGGCAAGTGGAATTTTTGCTATCTATAACCCTGCAGTTGCTATCCCGTATTGTCCGTCATGCAATCAATCGGTTCACGAGAGCTATGGACCTCATGGCAACATGGTACTCTACATGTCACTATCTTCATGCTCCGCAAACGAATTTTGAATGATTTTCTGAGCTTAAATACATTAAAATAGGCATGTCAAGCTCGTCATATTCTTACCTTTTTCGTGAAATTGATTTCATGTAATGAATTCACTTATATCATGAAATTACATTGAGAGAAATTTTATGATGTCTACAAATTTAACTACAATACGTCTCCTAGGGCCAATAGAAGAAAATCATTCATCTGATGAGGATACCGCAAGTTTTGAGGCCATTTTAGCCTCTACTGGTATTTAAACGGTAACATACGCTGACTTAATACCATACCGAGGTCTAGATATCATCATCCTTGACATCAATGTCATCATTCTTGAGTATCCTTCTAATTCGCCAGATCTCCCCCCGGCGTTTTTTTCCTATTCCCAAAATGCAAAAATATGATGCGCAGACATCACTGGGAAGATGTGGGCATTATAAACGAAGAAACTACGAGAAAATTAAAAAGCCTAACTACTGAGGACTTCCGAGGGTGCTTTAAACAGTGGAGAAGAAGGTGGAAAACGAGCATAGCAACGAATGGAGACTAGTACTTTGAAGCGGACAAAATCGATGTAGAATAATTTTTTCCAAAAAAAAGTTTTTATGGCCCCAGTTCGCATATTTATTGGTCAGGATAGTATCTTCTGTTCTTCCCATGCCTCTTTAATAATTTTTTCCACATTTACGCTGAACAGTAGATGTGATAATGGACGCCCCTGTCCTACCCCTCTCCCAGCACTGCCCATCCGCACTCATCATCTAACACTCGCAACTGAGCAGAATGACACTTGTAGAGGTTTCAATAAGTTGAGAATCCGTCCAATCGATTTCTGCTTGCTGTACTACCTTCAGTAATTATATCTTATTCACTTTAACAAACGTCTTCTCGAAATCTACGAAACTAAAGCATTCTAATTTTTTTTTATGTTCCTTTTTATTAGTGACATCCTTATTGCTATGGCATCTCGCGTACCTCTCCCCTTCCTGAATCCAAACTGATCATCCCCTGAGTAATCTTTTGTCATTCTCTCCATTCAAATGTTCATGTAAATGATTCTGTGCAATACCTTGTTTCCCATCAAATTCTATATCTATTTTACGCCGTTCTCTTATGAAATACTCACTGTCGTAACATAACCAAAAGGAAGACCCCCAACAGTTTTGACTTCTGTAATTTCCCCTAACATTTCATTTACGTTTATGTACGCCGTGTCCAGTATATCACCCAAGAGGGGTGCTTCAGGAGTTTTCATTTAAGTACTCGAGATAAAGATTCACAACTATGTTCTTCAGTTTTTTTTATTCTTTTTTGTGATTACAAAAACCCACAGGGTAACATACAAGCTCCCACTACGGTGTGTGGCAGGGAATGATTCCAAACTGTTGATTAAACATCGAAATAATGTGCTACTAATCTAATGGTGAATAAGATGAATACTGTATTGTTCAAACTGTGGAAATAACTTCCCGCATGATCTCATTAGTACTAATTACATTATATAATGGCATTAGAATGACATTAAGTAATGTAGTGCTCTATACAGTATTGCTTCCTCTGTTTTGTCTGTTTTTAAATTTTCCCTGTCATCCCTCGTCTTTCCCTGTAGGGGGACCCACTCGCTATCTGCAGCGTTGGGTCGCATTCCCTAACCCTGCCGTTGGGAGAAGAGACCGTTGTACGAGGGTCATCCGGAAAGTAGTACCCGTTCGTGCCGCATGAAGTGCTGACGACGCGAGTAGCCGCTGGACGAGGTCAGATAGCTTCAGTGGCTTGTCTGCCTTCTCTGAGCCAAGTTGCGTGACGCTAGCATTGCCTGTGTTGTTTCTGTGATTGTTTACAATGTTTAAAAAAATTGAGAACGCCGCCAGTTGTGAAGTGAGGGCAGTGATTAAATTCCTCAATGCAAGAAACGTTCGCCCATGTGATATTCATCGCCAATTAAAGGAGGTGTATGGAGACAATGTAATGGACGAGTCGTCTGTTCGGCGGTGGTGTCGCAACTTCAACATGGGGAGGGGGAACACACACGACGATGAGCGTTCGGGGAGACCGTCTGTCATTACAGACCAACTGGTGAGCTCAGTTGACGAATTCGTGAGGAACGATCGGCGCGTCACAATTGATGACATCTGTGAGCATTTTCCCAATGTTTCTCGAACAATTGTTCATGAAATTGTTAAACACCATCTGCATTATGCAAAAATTTGTGCAAGATGGGTCCCTCGCGTATCTCAATGAGCTGGCGGCGAAGGACTATGCAGCAGGAATACAGAAACTTGTCACACGTTATGACAAATGCCTTAATTTGCTTGGAGATTATGTTGAGAAGTAGTTTAAAGTATCCTCTTTCAAATAAAATTTTTTATGTTTGTTAATATTTACTTTTGTGTCTTTATTTCACGAACGGGTACTACTTTCCGGATTACCCTCGTATGTTTGTCATGTCCATGTGGCAGTGAAATTTTACCTACTTACTTTTCCAATTCTAACTTGCACGTTATTGGATAAATTTTTACTACATCCTAAGGGGCAATTGTTTGTTAGTTGATGGTATATGTGTTTGTATGCTGGTGTTGAAAGGGTTTTTGCTTGAATGTATAGAACACTGTGGGTAATGGTTTGCATGGATGTGTTGATTTTGCATGTGGTTTTGTTCTCTTTTCCGGGTGGTGACCTAACACCCCCCGCCACCCGCCCTTGCGGCGGCTTGCGGTGTATTATGTAGATGTAGATAATGATATAGATAACTTTAAAGCAATTGCATTTAACCATTTATTAACCAGTGGTGAAATGCGTGGTGCACTAAGTCCGTAGCACTCTAAACCCTAGCGATGGTTAGCAGGATTTCGCATTGGCAGATGCACTTTGAAATTGCTTTAATCTTATATGGTTACTCACGCGGGTTGCGCACGACCCTAGGTGAGATGACCACTCCTCGTTTGGGATTTCCACAGTGCTATGGACGAGAGATGACAGAAGCATTGCTAAATGCCACTTGGTGTCATCGATGTGAATAATTTGGAAAATAGTTCCCCATGCAAACTGACTGCCCTCTGCCCATGGTTTCCATATCACATCGGCCCAAAAGTGACAGTTTTTTCGATAAAGGCTATTCGCGATCACCACATACATCGGGGCAATCGTCTGAGCTTCCATCGCGCTTGAGCAAAAGGGTGAGGGCAGCGCGGCGAATCATCACTTTGGGACGTGACCTGTAGGAAGACCGAGCTTGTGAAATCGTAACTAACTCGTAGATTCACGATTAACTGAGGATCACATTAGTACTAAGGTTATGCAGTCAATCCTTCAATTTGGTCGTTTCGCGTCCAGGACTGGAAAAATGACATAATTATCGAGGTTTAATTCCCTAAGACCAAATTACTTTGTATTTTAATGAATTGAAATTATATCATCTCATTTTAAACAGGCTCCATTAATGCAGCAATGTAGAGGTGTAAAAATCATTCGCCTCGGCGTTTTACGCTCTGAAACTGTTGTATTGTAATGCACATTGAGAGGATGGCTTCGTTAAACTTTTGTGTCGCGGCTTCTCCTGCAGTTCTTAGATTTAGATAGAATCCAAAAGATTTATTGAAAATAACTTCGAAAAGAGAGTCTAACTGGCGGTTATGTTGGAGGTTAAGGTTAAGAATCCGTTGTTTAACGAAGATAGTGGCTAAAAAGAAACTATTAGGAAGGCGCGGGACACCTAAAGAATTATCGTGGCTCAAAATTCTATCGGCATATTAGATCACCGAGATAAAACAAAAAAATACAGACACCCCCATCAACAGATTCAGGTATTCGTCCAACCCTCGCACAATGCGTAATCACGAAAACATCGAGCCTCTCACATATTTTTACTTAAAGACTATTATATATAATGATTTCGTCAAACAGAAATATTTTCATGAAACACATAGGAATGTACGATTATCGTGCTCGTATGGATGTACCTGTACAAGACTTTTTGTCATTGAGTAAATATATATAGTATTTATGAATGCATTAATTGGCTGGTGCCTGAAAATCCCTCCTCTACACGCAATGGGATGTCAGGTTGTGCTCTTGTTAGTAGAGGTAAGTAAATATATAGCTGTACAATTGTATTGGCTGTCTTTGCTCGTCTATCCTTCCCTTCTCTATCAATATCTTTAACATCGCCAGTAAAAACTCTCTTCGTCCGTCTTTACTTATTCTTTTTGATTCATCGCAATATTCCCCCCCCCCTCCCTAGGCAACTAGCACTTACTCGTTTGTTTTCCTTTCTGCCCGTCTAACTGAACTCCCTGCAATAAAAGAGGCCTCAGAACTAACTAATTCTTCCATCCTACTCGCGTCTACTTTCTTCCTGTAGCAGTTCTAAGAAACCTAGCGGATTTTCTTCGAACCTTTTCCAATTCTTCATTTATCGATATCTCCCAAGGGTCTTAAATACCAGCCGCGCATTCCAAATTTGGCCTAACTGAAACGTAGCATCACTACTGTTATTTTTTCTTTACATTTTCTTATAATTTTCCTAACGGAAAGGGAAAATTCAAGCGTTTTTATTTGTCATCCGCATATTATTCTGTTTTCCCCGTGAAAGAATAGATTTCAGAGAATGCGCCAGTTATTTGATTTGTCCAGAAATGCTTATATCGATCGCCTTAAATTTATAATTTAAGTCATCCATGTATCAATTTAGTCTTTTATCAATGAGGAGGAGGAATGAGGTCGTATTGCGAAATTATGATTAATCGTTTGGGGAAAGAGGGCTTACAAAAGATAGCAAGAAAAGAGTATGCAATTGAACAAAGACAGCATACCCAATATATGATAAAAATATGCAATCCTTTACGGCAGAGAATTTTTAAATGAAAATTTAATCAGATTTTCGGTGCTTCCACGTAAAATTCTTTGGTGGAAAGGATAAATTGAGCTTCAAACGGTGTTTTTTAAACTGATTATGTTAAATAATATTTCCTTTAGCCGCAAAAGTTACCTTTTAAGGCTTAAGGAAATACTATTTAACATAATCCGCCCATAAAATTCTTTGATTGAGTGAAAAAAATCAGTACCAAGCTATGGTGTTTTGACATATAACTGTTAATTTTTTTAAATTTTGTGTTTTATCTCAATAAGATTCTTCTCATAATGTTTTCGTTTGAGTAGTGTTTTACCTTTCTGAGAGAAAAATGTTTTCTTTCACATCCCCTTGTTCTAATCTGCTATTTCTTGTGTCGCCTCGTTTTTCATTTTATGTTTTTCATCTTTTTTTAACTCATCTCATGCTAAGCCCTTTTTTCAAAATACTGTATCTACACTAAGCAGTAAGACTACTTTCTCCCTTTCACAACTTAGATCGCATCAATCAACGTAAAACTTAATAGATATGATTTAATACTGAGCTTTATACGTCATCGTATGAAATTCAAACACTAGGGTATAGTTCCATTCAAGGTGCCACCCATGGTTTACCCGTATGGCCTGGCACTCGAAAATTCACACAGTTTGCATTAAGGGTTCAAAGAGGCGTCATCCAACATAGAACCTGGGTCCTGCTGTCAGTTATCTGGCGCTTTAATGCTGGATTATCTCGCCCACATTCCTTTCTAACACGTCCTGATTCCCTTCAGCCTAAGCTCTCCCTCCAAACCCATAAAATACTTGGAGATACGTTTTTCCAATTCAAAATAAATTACCTTGACAATTACACAAGTAAACGTAATAATGGCTCATTATTTGGGCTATACTGTCAGTATTTATGGATTAATTTATTCTTTTATAATTTATGATCGAAATTCAGGTTGGTTAACCTATTCAGGTCTATTTCTAAAAGATAAGATAATTAAAAATCCATTGTTTATCCCATAATCCTCGATCTGAAGTGATACAAAATTTTAACTAATTTTATTTCATTTTTCTAAATATTTTATTAATTCTAAATATATTGCATATAAGTGTGGTAATAAAAATTATATTTCAGGGAAAATGACATGCAGGATGTACGGACCTAAAAGACAAATGACATACGGAGGATAGGAGGAGCGATGAAACTAACGATGTACACAGGAGACGGGACATATTTCACTTTATCAAACCGAGATGGAGTAGTTGGCAAGGGAATGTGCGGAGAGTGCCAAAAACACAACCACAAAGGCAACCATTAGAGGGAGATATGAAAGGGGTGCGGAAGCGAGACACATCTACATCCATTTGCACAATATCCCTCAATTCACCGCAAAGGTGAAAGTTAGGGAACCAGCATTTTATGTTCGTGTGTGTATATATACATATTTATATATATATATATATATATATATATATATATATATATATATATATATATATATATATATATTAAGGTAATCTACCGGTTAAGGTAGGTTTTTGGATGGACACAACTACCAAACAAACATTTTATTATTCCTAACAAAACACAAAATCCATCACCCTACTCTATATTAGGTCCCTCTTCATCTCTGAGTACTTTCTTCCTCCCTTCATCCCGTCCAACATCCCTATCCTGTTCCTTCCCTTTCCTCGTTTGCCCAACATTCTACCCTCTATCACCGTCTTCAACATCCCGCTGCCGGTCAATACCCCCTTCAGCCACTTTTCCTGCCTCCATAGGATTGCTCCCAACAAACCCCTCTCTTCGGCTACCATACCAAGTACTTCCTCGTTTGTTTTCTTCCCTGTCCATTTCACCTTCTCCATTCTTCTCCACACCCACATTTCAAAAGCCTCCAGTCTACGTCTATCCTCCTGCTTCAATGACCACGTTTCCGCACCGTACATAGCTACGCTCCTTATCAAAGTTTTTACGAGTCTTTTCTTTACATCCTTACTCAACGTCCTCAACCGTCATTAACTCCCTCCTCTTTGTGAAAGCCTCTTTGCCTAGCGCAATTCTTCGCCTTAGGTCCCTACTACTTTGACCGTGTTGGTCCAAAACACTACCGAGATACGTAAACGTTTATAAAAATAAAATAAAAGTAATATATATATATATACATACGAGGGTCATCCGGAAAGTAGTACCCGTTCGTGCCGCATGAAGTGCTGACGACGCGAGTAGCCGCTGGACGAGGTCAGATAGCTTCAGTGGCTTGTCTGCCTTCTCTGAGCCAAGTTGCGTGACGCTAGCATTGCCTGTGTTGTTTCTGTGATTGTTTACAATGTTTAAAAAAATTGAGAACGCCTCCAGTTGTGAAGTGAGGGCAGTGATTAAATTCCTCAATGCAAGAAACGTTCGCCCATGTGATATTCATCGCCAATTAAAGGAGGTGTATGGAGACAATGTAATGGACGAGTCGTCTGTTCGGCGGTGGTGTCGCAACTTCAACATGGGGAGGGGGAACACACACGACGATGAGCGTTCGGAGAGACCGTCTGTCATTACAGACCAACTGGTGAGCTCAGTTGACGAATTCGTGAGGAACGATCGGCGCGTCACAATTGATGACATCTGTGAGCATTTTCCCAATGTTTCTCGAACAATTGTTCATGAAATTGTTAAACACCATCTGCATTATGCAAAAATTTGTGCAAGATGGGTCCCTCGCGTATCTCAATGAGCTGGCGGCGAAGGACTATGCAGCAGGAATACAGAAACTTGTCACACGTTATGACAAATGCCTTAATTTGCTTGGAGATTATGTTGAGAAGTAGTTTAAAGTATCCTCTTTCAAATAAAATTTTTTATGTTTGTTAATATTTACTTTTGTGTCTTTATTTCACGAACGGGTACTACTTTCCGGATGACCCTCGTATATGCATCTTCGAAGTGGAACGCTCTTCGGTGAAGTACACATATATAGAAACACATGTAGATTTTTAAACCATAGAAACACAAAGAAAGGAAACTCACATATGTTGTTTTGACGTTTCGACGGCACGGCCGTCGTCTCCAGAATCTGAATCGACATCAATATTCAGAATCTGATTCTGAAGATGACTGCCAGGCCGTCGAAACGTCAAAACAACATATGTTAGTGTCCTTTCTTTGTGTTTCTATGGTTTAAAAGTCTACATATGTGTTTATATGTACAGAGTTCGTCCGGAAAATAAGTGTACTGATTTTTTCCCGCCGCTCCAGGCGCGCCCAGCACCGCTCTGACGGGCTGCGATTGGAGGGGGGTATGTTGGCAAGCGACGCTGAAAAAGGCAGTCGGCTCTGAGCTGTGGTGTAGTGAGGAGCTCTGTTAACGCGAACCTCCACGCTCGACCCACGTCACGGAACGCGATGCCGAAGTTTTTGGAGCAGCGTTATTCCATCAAATTTGCGGTAAAGCTTGGGAAATCGTCTACCGAAACTGTCGGTATGATTAACCAGGCTTACGGGGAGTCAGCCATGTCCAGAAACATGATCTTTCGGTGGCACAAGATGTTCGTGGAGGGCAGAGAAGAGGTCGACGACGAACCACGGCCTTGACGCCCATCAACGACACTCACCGACGAAAATGTGCGAAAATTTCGCGATGTACTGAACCCTGATCGTCGTCTTAGTGTTCGGATGATAGAAGAGCAGTGTAATGTGCCAAAAACAATAGTGGACGAGATTATTAGGGAGCAATTACAGATGCGAAAAATTTGTGCAAAGTTGGTGCCGAAAGTGCTCAGTGATGATCAAAGACTCAATCGTTTGGAAATCGCGACACAACTTACGGATCACTGAAAAAATGATCCACATTTTTTAGAGAACGTTGTTTCGGGTGACGAGACGTGGATCTTTGAGTACGACCCGGAGTCGAAGAGACAAAGTGCGGAGTGGCACACCCCATCATCACCCCGTCAAAAGAAAGCTCGCATGAGCAAATCTCGGATCAAGGCGATGCTCATTGTCTTTTTTGACAAAATGGGAGTCGTGCACTACGAATTTGTACCTGAACGACAAACTGTAAATGCTGCATTTTACGTCCAAGTGCTCGACAGGCTTCGAAAACGAGTCGCCCGCGTCCGGCCAGCGATCAAAAACATCTGGCGGCTGCATCACGACAATGCGCCGTCTCACACCGCGCTTGTCGTGTCGGACTTCTTGGCCAAGCACGGTGTGGCAACGCTGCCGCACCCGCCCTACAGCCCGGACTTGGCACCACCGGACTTCTTTCTGTTCCCGAAGATAAAGAGGAGTTTGAAAGGAACGCGATACGGGACTTTGGACGCCGTCAAAGAGGCCGTGACGACGTGTCTTCGAGAGGTTCCCGATGATGCCCTCGCGGGAGCGTTCCAGGAATGGGAACGCCACTGGAACAAGTGTATCGACTCACAAGGGTCCTATTTTGAGGAATATTAGCTTAAGATATGTAACAGTGTAATAATTTTTTTTTCCTGAGCTCAGTACACTTATTTTCCGGACGATCCCTGTATATATACATGTATACATCCGCACACACACACAATGACCTGCAAGCATTACTGAGTGTATTGAAAGGTCAATGCAATTGGCATGGTATGAGATCAAATATCAACAAAGCAAAGGTCATTTAACTTTCCTGAAAAATAAAAACTAAGCTAAACATTAAAATTGGAGAACAAAAAGGCAGGCATATATTTGTGGCTTTTGGCACTTGGGTTTGGAGAAGGTTGGATAAGGTGAAGTGGACAGAAAGGAAAACAAACGAGGAAGTGCTAGGCATGGCGGGGGTGGAGAGAGGATTGTTCGGAGAAATGAAAAGGAAGTAGGCTGTGTTTTGTTAAGAGAGACAAGGGAAGTGTCACTGTACCGTTGGTAACAAAATTTTGTTTATAAATGTTGAAAGTAATAAAATGGCACAACAATTGGACATCAATGGAATCTAGGTGAATCACGAAGAAATTATCTTACTCCAGTTCAAATATTACAGCGCTCTAGTTGCTGAAACACGAGGGAACTTGCAATCAACTGTTAATGCTCTCGACCATGTGATTCGGGAATATAAAATGAGTATTAAAAAGAAGAAAACTAAAATTCTTGTGTGAGGAAGAGAGAAGCTGAAGGCTGGCATCATGATACAAGGAGTGAAACTAAATCAAATGGAAACCTTCACCTACCTGGACAGCAGTATAACTTGGGATGGGAGTTTGACAAAGTCGGGGTGAGAATGACCCAAGCTAAGAAGGCACATATTAGGATGGGCAACAAACATATTCAAAGAACCTGAGGTTTCAAACGGGAAAACAGAACATGGAACATGCCACTTCTACAGATAATAGACATGGGAATAGTGAACCAGCGAATCCTTTGAAATATGATGCTGGAGATTAAATGAGCAGGCAAAGTAAGGAACGAGGAAGTATATTTATGGAAGAGCAGGAGAGGGAAGAACAATTGGAGAACCCTTCGGCGGAGAAGATTTAAATGGATGGGACGAACCTTTAAGATTAATGGATTAGTTAGAGACATAAAAAAATAGGAAAATAATGGGAAGATTCTAGGAAAGGGAACAGATTTTCAGATTCGTTGAGCATGGATAATTTTCAACTGCTTGCGTACGCTTTTATTATGATATAGTATGGTGCGAAAGAAGGAAGAATGCTTCAATCTGTCCGTGACAGTGGATCTTTCTCTACCCTGTATCATCTCGGTGGCCAAATTCACCGAAATAATTTACGATTGTAATAAGTTCCTCAGGTTCACAAGTTAAATCGGGTGCTCAGTATCTTATGTATTCACATGCCTACTCTTTTAAGTTGATATTTTAAATTATGAAAGCAAACAACTTGTGCTCAAATTTTTCAATACTGGTTTGTTGTTTACCGGTAGGATATGATGTCGTGCGAGTTTGAGATGGTTCCCGATTACATCAATGTATTATGAAAGAGGGTAGCGCTCCTTCCAACCCTGAGTTACCGCTTTACAGCTGGTTACGTGGCCGACAATCCGAACAACCTCTCTTTTCCACACCAGATTTTATAAAGTCACGTAGCATAATCTCATTTATCAAGAAATTTACTCCGACCATATGTCACCGGGAAGGTACTCAATAAAGATAACTGCATCGGGCCAACCGCGGCGAAAACGTATCTAATCCAGTGCCTACCACTTCCATCGTCTCCTGAGGTGGGTCTCATACCTTTTAAACCAGCGAGAATAAGGCTGGGCTTCCCTTTGCTTTAGGGTTCATAATAAGGGCTCCCAAGCCCTCCTCCGAATCTTATCTTCCGAAGATATGAATAAAAGAAGAACTCGTTCTCTTGGTTTCTGCGCGCATCCAACTCCCCCCTCCCCCTTGGCTCGCCTCCACTGAGGGGTCCAAACCCCGCTAGGGACTCAGGGTGTGGAGTGCATCCGCTGCAAACCCTTAAAATCCTTCCCCATCTCCCCCAAAAACTCACAGCCTCACTTCCCTTCGCCGAAAAGCCCGAGCCCCTTCTTTCTCCTCCCGAATGGCTGGGAGGGAATCCCATCGCGGGCCGGGAGTTTGGGACGCTAGCCGAATCGTTGATGCTTCCTCCGCACCCTTGCCTACTCCCCCCCCGGGGGAGGAGAACGAGCGGGGGTCGGGAAGAGCCTAGAGTGTGGGGGGATGATTCCAAGGGATGCGAGCCTCCTCCCTCTCCGCGTCGGCGATGGGGAAGTTCCGGGGGTGGTTTAGCCGAAGGGGGCTGGGTTCGCGTCGCATGAATGTGGGTGGGTTGGAATGGTAGGGGGGGGGGGGGTTGGCACTTAAATCAGACCGATGCTCTTTCCTTCCCTTTTCTTCTACCCCATCCCCTCACTCACCCACTAGCTCTCTCTCTCCCACACAAAATTCCCATTTTCTCGCGCTTGTTCCCTTCCTCGAAAGATTACGTAGAAAACAGATTAATCCAGAGTGGAGTGCAGTGGATAAATGGCTCGGTCCGTAGGTAATTCCCATTCAGGGGACCACGATTCGACTTCTGGAGGTGACAGAACATTGGAAAGTTCAGCATCCGAACCGATGACCTTTTTGGAGCTCGTGAATTCAAATTAATAAAATCTAAATTCAAGTTTAAATGCAAAAAAAAATATTTTAGGCTCCACATTATTGCTATCACGAACCAGGTAAGAGAGTAAACACTACTGTAGTCTACAAAGGCTACTGCAAAACGTGTGCTAGTGATACAACTAGTGATAAAATTTCAAACCATAAACATAGAAATGAGCCCGAAGTTTGGCTTGATAGTTAATAGTAGAGTTCACACAATAATAATCTCGATGTAGTGTGAAATTCACACGTCACGGTATGGGGGCTAGTTCCTTTTCGTATCCCGCCAATGATTTTCCAGAAAGTTCTGGTATTTGAAAAATCAAACAGATCGGGTGAGGCACCGGGTGCCGAGAGAGGCGTGTCCGGAAATCGAACCTGAACCCTCCGGCCAGTAGTTCAACGCTGTACCCTTTGACTATCATGTCCCATGGGTACTAATGCTTACGCAGCAAAAGTGAAAATACATTACTCCCGAGACTTCACTTTCGCGATATTTCATCCACTTATCCTTAATACCCCGAATGGACGAGTGGTGGAGGGAAATAGGTTACCGCCCTTAAACAGAATAAAAGCACATGCAAAATCAACAAATCAATGTCAATCTATACCCACAGAGGCGTTTATGTAAACATTTTAACCAACACGCATGTAAGTACATACACTATAAACTAGCATACATATGCACATGCACCTACGAATGTGCATTATGCATTCAATTGTTCTCGGCTGAACTTTGCGGAAGTTCATGTTCATCAAATGAATGTACATTATATCCACACAACGTTAAATCTTGCCCTGACATGTATTTTAAACTTATTTAGGATCATGTTAGGATATTTAACGCTCCGAATAATCGACGTTCGGAAAATTGTAGGGCTACTGCCCTTCGTTTCAGTCCGCCTCCGATGGGTTCAAATGAGCCAGGGAACTTCTTAACTAAGTCTTCTAAACTGGATATTACTAACCGTATAGTGAGTGTGGGGTCACTGCGTTTTCGAACACAAACGTGACGGTTTACAGATTGCGGTATGAGTTTAGATGCGCCAATTACGTCCATGAGTTGTAATAATGATAAAATAGAGTGGAAGTGCAGTCACATGGGTAACATCTCACAAGCAATTGGTAATTGGTGGCGATACTTATCGTCGTTGCGTTAGGCCAGATAACGTCTCTTTTTTTTGGCTTCTTTATTGGGGCGCTTGTGGAGAAGAATTGAGAACTAAGTTTGGATGTCATCGTAGATCGTTCGTTACACACTGCTCTAGTAAATTTAACCGCGAGTAGACTTAACAAAGGAACACGTAATACTTTGTTGAAATCGCCCGCTTTACGCGGTACATGTAATGGGTCTCACATTTCTCTCGTTGCCTGTGTCCCAAGCAGGGTCGGGGAGAGCCATTAAAAGGGTATTAGCGGACTAAGCCTGAACTCAGCGACAGACTGCGCTGGCAGAAAGGGCACGGGGTCAAGCCCATGTCTCTTGACCACTGGGCACGGTGGTTCTTGGTTCTTTGTAACACCCTTCATTTGTAAAAGGCCTACTTTCCACACCATCCACGCTCTGCCGGACATTCCACCTTCTGTCACGTCTTTTAATGGGCCACCACCTTATCATCTAATACCACCTCGACCCATTTTTCCTATCCTCTTCGAATTTCCACGAACGATTGTCCCTCGAGATCCTACCCATCCAATATATCATTTGCTTTCCACTTTTGTCAGCTTTACATTATTTCTCTAGGATTCCATTTCGTGAGCTGGTAATATGCGTGAGTCCTTCCTACAATTACTCGTATCATAGGTCATCTGCCGGCTAAGGTAGGTTTTGGACGAACAAATAAATATCTTGTCTCTGCTAGCAAAACACAGCCCAACATCCTACTCTACAACAAGTCCCTCTTCATCTCTGTGTATTTCCTCCCTTCATCCCGTCCAATATCCTCATCCTGTTTCTGCCCTTTCCTCGTTTGCCCAACATTCTCCCCTCTATCACAGTCTTCAACATCCCATTGCCAATCAAAATGATATTCATCCATTTCCCCTGCCTCCTTATGATTTCTCCCAACAAACCCCTCTCCTCGCCCAACATACCTAGTAATTCATCGTTTGTTTTTCCTTTCGGTCCATTTCACCTCCTCCATTCTTCTCAACACCCATTTCACAAGCCTCCAATATACGTCTATCTTCCTGCTTCAATGACCATGTGCCCGCGCTGCACGAAACTATGCTCCGTATCAAAGTTTTAACTAACCTTTCCTTAACATCCTTACTCAACGTCCCTGTCATCAATTCTCTCTTTGATAAAGCTTCTTTGCCAAACGATTCTTCTCCTTATGTCCCTACTGCTTTGAAAATCTCGATCCAAAACACCTCCGAGATGCGTAAACTGATCCATTTGGTCTAGTTTTCGCCCTCTTATTTTAATTTTCAGTTTAGCCTTAATCCTTCAGGAAAACCGCAAAACCTTTGTTTTATTTATATGGACTCTTTTCCCATTTCTATTGAATTGAATTTCCAATCCACTCTGGCATGCTTACAACCCCTTGGCTGACTGACTGATTAATTTTACGTATTTCCCGCCGACTTTCATTCCTCTCTCCGTTTCTTCCCACGACTCTTTAATGATTTCCTCCACATCTAACGTTGAACAGCACCGGTGATAGTGGACTACTACTACTCGGAATCCATGGGAAAAAGTTATCTCAGTAAATAACTTAAGGTTCTGAGAAAATGTGCTAGATTTGTGAAAAGTGACTATGACAAAAGAGTAAGCGTTATGGGAATTGAATTGGAAGCCTATTGATTCATGGAGAGATCCGGAAAGACTTAATTAGCTCAAAGAAAATTAGAGAAAATCCGAGTTTTCTTTCGGCACTGAGGGAAATAGGGGGACTAAATGTTGATTGTCGATCGATTTTAACATCAAGATGAAATAAGAGAGTTATCAACAGAAACAAGTTCCTAATTTCACTCTCGTGACAAATATTTTTGTTTCAAAAATCAAGCCGAAAGAACTCCTGCATTTGCAGTTCAAATAAGCTTAAAGTCAAAATGTCACTTGAACAAATCCATTATTTAATCATGCAAATAGGCATGTTTGTGTGATAATGTACGAGTATTAATGGATACTAGCAAATATATTTTAATGTTTATGTATGCTGACACATGGAAGACTAGTGCCCTGACCTCTTCTGCCATACGCCCTTCCGGTGGTACGCGGGGTATGTACTGTTTAGATATGTCAGTGTCTAGCATGAGGCTCATTAAAACCCACTTAGCGCTATTTATATTATAGCGCTATCCTTTATTTTATTAATTTTTCCTCTTTGTATTTCCTCAATGATTTTTTTCAATCTGTAATTTTGGTAAACTTTTTTAATGTAACTTTTTGTTCCCCATAATCCCATTGCTGCACACCACTGCATCTACTACGCTTAAGTTCATGTTCTTATATAAAATTAAATGAAGTGAACAGAGTAGGTCCCTCTGTCCAACATATGTCCACCGAAATAAAATAATAGTTTTCTAAAAATCCTGGCAAAATAGCCCCCGAGGTGACCCTCAGAGTTAAGCCTAAATTTTAATGCATTTTTTAGCAACTAACAGGTAGAATTAGCTGTTGTAAAGTTAGCGGAGGAGTTGATTACAGAGATTTACTTTGTGATAACTATAACGCTTCAGATAAATATTCTCGATCTCTGGTGCACTAAGTGTTATTGCAAGAGGACTGGATCTGAGAATTTTTTCGTCCTTAATTTCTGTTATAAGGCAAAATTTCCAGTAGATGTTACGAAAACCATTGTTTTGGCTGAAGGCGATGGTTGCCCCGGTTTAATGTTGGTTTTTGTGCCCACGGAATCGGATATTCTCTCTGTTTGGTCGCAGTAAGTGCATGCACTAAATAAAATAGAATAAAATGAGTGAGTCATGTACTTGTCGACGCGGTAAAATTATTGAAACAGTCCTGCAAACCATGACTAAGTCCACTGCATATTTTGGTAACGACTGCCTAAGAATACTTAGCATAGTTTTTATAATATATCGTTGTTTTTAACTTCAAAATCCTGTGTATCGAAATTTTTTGCTCTCGCATGAATTTGTCAAATGATGTTCTCAAGAGAGGAGTCTGAAAATCATTCCATGTATTTATCTGACGATATGGAAATAGATTTCTAGTGAAACAAGTATTGATTTTTCTCCTTTCTCAGGAAGTAAATAATTTTCCGGAACTCTTTCGCCATTGATGGTAGCATAATACCAAATTCACTTGCCCAAACTCAAAGAGTCGGACGATCTCTGAATTCGACACACTCGGACGGGAAATGAAAGGGCATTCGCAGCATTCAACATGTCAGCGGGGAGGATATGTGGTGGAAATTCTCACATAATGGCCTATCTTCAGGGCATCGGTCATTTTATCATGATGGCGATCTATCCGGACCATTACCCGTGCCGTGATTTATGATACGCTTCAATCTTTACAATCAAGCACATTTGCAGTGGATTAGTCTTTCGTCAAGCATTATTTATGTGTTCATTCAAATTGATATAAACCCGGACATACTGATTCGTTATACAGAATTGAACCATAAATGTAATAATGTTTATCCGTCGCGATGCATTCCCGAAGCTCCATTACATACAGTGTTCTGGTAAGGGGTTGACATTTTCCTGGGAATTTTTCTTTGCGATTGCCACCAGCCAAATTTGTAATGTCGGAGTCCACTCTAAGTTAAACCGAGACGTTTATTAAAAGACGAGTATGGTCGTCTCTTGTACCTATTGTGTATCACGACTCCAGGAACGCTTTTTGTTGATCGTTGAAGGACGACGGAAAAACCCGAAGAGTAAATAGTCAAAGATGTTCGTCCAAAACTATATTTAGTTTTTTATGGGAGGCGACCGAGAGCTGAGGTCATTTGCGCCATTAGGGATGAATGGGAAAGGAAGGGTGGAGAGAAACACGGCGCCGGCATTAGCCTACTCTTGTCAAAAGGCGCCAAGAGGTCCGAAGTTTAACGTCCCATCCGACGGACGGTGTACTCATTCAAAGTTCTCTCCATAAAGCACCTCAAATAGAAATCCGGTATACCTCTGAAAACTATTTGTTGTCTCCAGGATTTGAACCCGGGTCCTCTCGGTGGGTAGCCTGTACGTTAGCCACTACAGCACTCCGGTAGGGTAATGAAAGCAAATGTAATGGAGTTAGAGATATGGAAGTGCATGGATTATAATAATTACTTTGTTAGAAAGACCTAGGAGACGGAAGAAATGCTGCGCTGGGGGGCTTTGCGATGAGTAGGACTAATTCCAGAAAGACCCAATCTAATATGAAAACGTAATTGTCTGCATAAAAAAAGAAAAATCCGTACCGATAAAAAAATAAAACAGCTATAACGAATCATGTGAAGATTTTCATGTGAGGTGGAAAAAACTTAAGAAAACTTATCATTAGACCTAACACAAATAACACATTAAACATTCGTACGTAAAATGATGCCTTGAGCACTAGCAAGGTGGAAAGATTTCGACGGGAAAAAAGTTAAACATAGCAACGGAAACAGATAATAACCCATCGGAATTATTTAGGTTATACGGGAAAATGGAAGCAAGAGATTTATTTAACTCAGCAGAACTTATAAGGAAAGACTGTGGCCAGAAGGCGCGATACGATTTATTTTATCTCCCATTCCGAAAAAAAATATTAAGGTGTCAGTTTGCGAGAACTCTGCGACATTAGGTCTCGTTTTAAATTCGGAAAAATTAGATGGTACGGTAGTAAGGGATAAGAAGAGAAGATTCCATAATGTATATGAAATTAACGCAAAAGGCCGTATATTATGTACCTCATCGAAGTATACGATCAGTTTATGAAAGGGAGCGGGACAGATATTGCATAAGGGATGACATGATAGCAATAATGGGAAAGGAAATTGAATATAAAAGAATTGTTTCGGTGGATTTCGAGAAGGCCTTCAACATGGTCGGATGGGTGAAGAAGATAAATGTATTTCATAGGCGACATCTTCGAAAACTATGACTCAGAGAAGGGAATGAAGTTAAGCGGAAAGAGAATCGAGATGGATATTGATAAGCAGTGGAATAGACAGCTTTGTCCGTAAACGTCAGTGCTTTGTGTATTGCCTTGGTAAATTCTCAGGAAAGGGTGAGGGTAGGATGTGAAAGGATTCAGTTTTTGGCAGATGTATGCAGGGAATCTGATATTATCAATAAAATTGACTGATTATCAAGCATCAAATAGAAGAGTATTTGCATTATTTGTCGATTGTTGTGCTGCATCAATTACCATTATTTAGGACGAAGATTTATCGCAAAGATATATGATTAGGTAGGTGTTTTTTCAATGACCACCGATGGTGAATCATCAGCCATTGACAGAATGTCGACATAATCTTATTCCCACATTCCAATGTCCCTTTAAAAAATAAAATTAATGAGATATTCAAGAAATAGACAGGTTAAGTTGAACATAAATGAGGATGACTATATTGAAGAAGATTGGAGAAGAGACAGCAATTCACTCCTCATGTAGGAAAATTAATTGAAGACAACGAGATCACTGAAACCAGTAATGGGTAGAATTAGGATATATTACGATAGCGAAAGAAGAATTTGCAAAGATGAGAGAGTGACGAGAGGTACGCGAAGTACAGCAGTAAAGAAAATTTCAACAAAGACAGGATGAGGATTGAAATGAAATAATTGACTTTGTAATTCCTCACATTTTGTTTAAAAACATGATCCAGGTTATGACGTTGAACGTCATCATCAGGTGGTCCTCATAGAAGCAAATTCCTATCTATGAGGACCACCTGATGATGACGTTCAACGCCTAAACTTGGGCCGTGTTATTAATAAAAATGTGTGGAATTACAAATTCAATTATGTCATTTCATTGCAATATGTTATACAAATTCCATAAAGTGACGCCGAAGACAACAAATTAAACAGAATGAGGAGATTATCAACATACTCAGAAATCTGGTGTTTGATGTTGAAGAAAGGATGTAGATGGAAAGCTTGTGAGATGTATTAGAAGAAAAGCATAAGGATTGTGATTAAAACCTGAATCTTAGTTGAAGATACGGTTTCGAAAAAGAGAGGAAGTCTCCAGATGAATTCCAGCGATGCAAAAAGCGAGAGGGGAAGGCATTGAGAGGCAGTGGGATATCGAAGGAGACTATTGAGTGAGCAAGGAAGAGGAAAGGGATAAAAAGAAAAAATTGGGCATCATGAAGGCTGGGAGGAAGTGCGAATAGACTAAGAAGACGAAATGTAGAGAAAAGAAGATGTGAAGCGGGGGCAAATCGAAGGCGATGCAATTTTTGTTACGAAAGACCAAAACGCATCTCTATTTGATAAACTACCCATAATGATGAAATGATATACATACTACATACATGAACAGATGAATATTTCCGACCCACTCTTAATGCATTCATTGATTTCCCGTTCACCAACTATTTCCAATGATTCTTGCTTGCTCTCCCTAATTCAGCTTTCGGTATAGCATTGAATTTTTTAGCTGGTGCATGCCGTCTTTACCTATACATACACATATGAAATCCGTGAGCAAACCACTAATTAACCAACCTCAAATTATCCACTTCCGTACTTCCTAATTAATTCCTCCCATCCACTTGAATCGCCTTACTCTTTTAATTAGCTCTTTGGGTCTCCGACGGTCGAGTCACAAGAAGGGGGCGTGATCAATGCATGATGAAATACTGCGGGAACTCCTTCTGCCCTATGCGCTTAGTCACACTCGGCGTGCGGGAAGGGGTGGGTTTAGAGTTTGAAAGGTCGTCGGTACGGGTGCGCCTCCAAGGGGAGAGAGACCACGTTCTGTGACCATAGAGTGAGTGAGCAATCGTCTCCCCGGTCTCGCTCCACCCACGCAAGGGCGCGCTCTCGCACAAACGCGAACAGGGGGTAGAGTCGCAGAAGCGAAACCACCCTTCCCGTCGCCACACGCTCCATCCTCCCTCTTTTCCGCCATCCTCTCCCACGGACCCCTTTTTGGGTGAAGGGAGAAGGGTGGGGGGTTGGTGCATGTATAAATGACCCTAGCTCTACTCCTCCACTCCCTTTCCCCCGAATACTCCTCCCCCTGCGCTCCTTGCAGTGTCCTAGGGGCTCGGGTACGGGGGGGGGGAGTGAATTTACGCCGTCCCCTTCCATTCCAAGCACCCAATCCCCCTAAAGGTTCGACGGTGCAATTCCGGTTTGGGGTTGTAAGGGGGGGTACACACACCCTGGGGCCCCCCTCCCCCCCCTGGATCTCTCCACCGCTCTCCTCTGGAATGGTCTTGCCCTCGGGAGGGTGTGGGCTGTGCTCCGGAGGGATTGATGGCCGTGGGGGGATGTCAAAGCGGGGTGTGGCTGGGGGTGGGGTAGTTGGCAGTCGCTTGGGGAGGGGATTGGAGTCGGTCGAGAATGGAAAAGGAACGCACTGTTTTGCTAAGATTCCCTCCTTCCTTCCTTCTCCCGCGCTGCCCATCTCCATCTCTCTCTCTCTCTCTCTCTCCCCCACACACACCCCCTTTCTTTTTTCCTGCCGGGGGAGGGGGTGCAGGGTATAGAAGATGTATTCCCACACTTTAGGCATTAGGGCTGATAGTGGTGCACTTCCAGCAATGTATACAGGGTTTTTGGATAGAAGGGCGCCAATGCCTTAAAGCGATGGACGAGGCCTTGTTGTGCTACACGATTTACGGATGCTTTACGCACTAGCGAATATGGTCGAAGATGTCCGGGGAGGTCTTCCGTGGCCCTTCATGACTAAAAGATTTAATACTCTTGATCCTCTCAATCGAAATTGGTTCTGCTTCTGCGCAAGATCTAACCCCAGAGCACCGTGATGAACTCTGCAATGAGATATTGATGAGGATTTTCTGACCTCAACCAATATATTTATTTTAATCAATGTTCAGGACTAACTACCTGCGCAAACACTCTCTTGTATTTATAACTTTGGTTTGCAAGCATATCCGACTCATTTAGGCAGAGTTTGGTTACTTATTTAAAAACATTCAAGCGTGGTAAACGGATCGGGGTCCAAATGCGGTTGAAGAAAACTATTTGTGACATATTATTGCTATTAGTCAGTAAACTCAGCTGATCTCTTCAGCTCTGTGAATCACAAATTGTATGGTAACGGTTCTTGGCTATTTCAAGATCGAAAGAGGGGGAGAAAGCAGTTCAGAGCCAGGAAAAGAAGAACGAGATGATTAGAGTAAATATTGAATTTGGTCATAATATCGCACGGAACTGATTTCGTGATTGATGAACCAACGGATACTGTTTGAAGTTATTATCAAATTAATAAATAAGCTGATGATTTATTTTCTTTATTACTGGCTATGATACTGCATCAATGCAGTTCAAATGAGTCCGTTCACAAAGATGAGAGTGATAATAAAAAACATTGAATATAATGAAAATAAAATTTTTCTACCCAATGCAGTGTTTTTCAGGGCGGTTCAGGATTTCGTATTTCTGCGATAATATTTTCTCCATCAAGTATAAAAAGTAATGAGTTGCTAAAAAACCTTACCCTGACGAGGTGGGAAACCGTCTCAAATATCAATGAGTGGAAAGTCCCATTTCCAATCAATTACAGGCTTACATTTTCTTTTTAATGATGTTTGAAAATTGATGGCAGAGGGATTGGGGATTGAGCGTTTCTTTTTGCTGAAAATGATTTTTCCGCTTCGTTTTGGCAGCCTTCTACGTTAAGAAAATATTAGGGCATGCTTCAATACCAAACTTATTGCTTTGGATATCGCTGTGGATATAGATAGAAGGAAAACAGATGGCTACACATATTAAGGACGAACACAGGAATGGTTGACGTGCCGTGGCGATGCCCTAACCACTTGAGCTATCGAGGAAACTCAAAATTATTTTGCAAGGGGTAATTCAACCAACTGCCCCGGCAACCAATTGTCACAATTCTTTGGCCAAGAGATGGCGTTCGGGAGGTATTTCACCCACCAAAGCAGAAATGGACGAGGATACAAGAGGAAAGGTTAGTAGGAAAAGCAATTATAAAATGTATCAATATAAATTCCATAAACCCCCCGCAGGTTTCAGCGTCAAAGGTGATGCTCTGAGGACGTAGAAGCAAAGTCTTGGTTGAGATGGCCTACAAATTCTGCGAGTTACTTTAAAAATCCCTTGATTGACCAAGTGGCTAGTGCCAACCTATAAGCCACCAATTAGCCAGAGGGGGGAGAGTTACCCTGCTATATAGAGTGAAGGTGGAGACAACAGTGACTGGTACACTCTAGTATAGGCGTGGTAAAAATAACTATGACGGCTACAATTGGGCAATGTGGCAGGCAACGGGAATCCACAGCATTACCATCCATATGAGCAGAAGCTCGCCAATTCTCATTTTTCATTTTATAGAAACAAATAAATGCCAGACTTGATGCAACCCTCTCGAGTAAAATATTCCAGAGGTGAACAAGTCCTACATTCGGATATCGGGACGCGAACTGCTTGGTGAAGGGTGGTAATCTCTTAATCGATACACAGCGATCCATTATGTCAATCTATTTCAGATTGGAATTTTGATATGCCCGTTAACTGCGGGAATGAGGGAGGTTAAGGAATGTACAGATAGAGAAGCATAGAAAGGAGCTAGGCATTTTAGCTGTATGGGAAGCAGTTGAAGTCCAGTTGGTAAAGCGCGGGTCTTCTACCCGGAAAGCCCGGTTTTGATTCCGGTTGACGTCTCTAGGCACCCTCAGCATCATCCAAACTATTATATTTTTCGGGAACAAGATATGGCAACCTACTATGTAACCATAGGCGCCACAAGGAAATGAACTAACCTCTCTAAACTAACCTGCGTAATGTGTAGATTTCATACACTGTTAGTGCTATATGAGCTCTTCCTTCAGCTATCAAACCGACCTTCCGGTTATTAACCTTGGTGGCAAGGCTCATAGTTTTAATTTTCACTGCATGCGTATTTGTAATGTTTACTTCTGGACTATTGTCTGTTTTCTAGAAAAAAAATATATATATTTATTTTCTGTTTTTAGGAAGCTAATTTAAAAGTTTAGCGGCTACAAAAGCAAAACTAATGTTTTTCTTAACCTTATAGCATTTTTTCATCATCATGGCACCAATCTTTGGTACCTTGATTGGTGCCATGGTACATTCACATTCAAAACTAGGAAATATGATATCATAAAATCCGCGAATATTAAATTCTGAACGTTTGAGGAATGACTAAATCACAATGTATGGAGAGTTAGGCCTTTGCTGGAGGAAGCTTTTAAATTATGTATTTCCTTGTTGTTATTCTACGCGTTTTTTATGCAATGGTATTCTAGATACATCTATATTTCCATTCATACGCCCAGATAGAACTATCATAAACGGTTTAGTATCCTACGGTGTATTTGTCGTAGCTTTCTTCACAATTATTTCCTGGAGACACCACAACAAATTGGTTCTCTTTGAAGTCTGTATATTATCTACATCTACGCAAGGGCATGTGGCGGGGGGTGTTAGGTCACTATTCTTCAAAGCGCAATCTCAATTACAGTACCTCTACACATATATTATTTGTGTATCCAGTCTTCTATAACCATTCCCTTTCTCTTTTCAACCACCGGCTGTCTTCAGCAGGCCACCATGTCTCATAGTGATTTCAAATGTAGCATAATTACTAATGAACTCTAGCGTATCTATGGTCTCTTGACTTCAGTAAAGGTCCTACACAATTGTAGGTAGATAACGCCGTTCTGTAAGCATAATGCCTAGACCCGGTTACACGTTTTCACAGGAGACGCGCAAAGGGAAAATATTACAGGGATGGTTTCAAACTGGAGACGCAAGATTGGATATATTTGACGACTCATTTTAAAACAATGTTCCAATCCATTCCCTACAAAAAGTTTCCATTCAAACCGTGCCGCCTGTCAAACGACGTGTGTGACATTCAGGACCTGTAAGAACGAAGTTCGTTGAGCGCATGTCGGCCGACTTTGTAGGAAGAGGAACTCGTTGTCTAAACCAAATTTTTATCCCTTGAAAGGTAGTGAAATGGTGGGTTAAAGGAATTCACATCATACTCAAATAAATTTATGAATGACGGACGACGGAAAACGTTTTATCACGTATAAAATGCAAAAAAAAATTCATGTGGTGGCCTATGAATAGACCGAGAATTTCTTATAGCGACAACTAAATCTTCGGCTTATTAAGAAATAAACACCTTCCGTCATCTAAATCAAAGGATCGTTAAATTTTAATTGCTAAAAATAATTTTGGCTGCCATAATTCATCGAATTCATGAATATGTAACGAACTGGGTTCCTTCTGTAAATAGCCCTTCAGTAAAAGGCAAACAAATCGCGGGGAACAACGGCACGCGAATATAAATGCAATGGCAAATTTAGTAAGAACCTTACAGTGCTTTTTCGTCCTTTTATTATCTGTTGGGTGTTCATTAAAAACTATATCTTCGGAGATAAGGAATTTTTATAGCTGAAAAATCGCCGTTTGCCTACCTGTCAATCAGACGGAAAACTCGAAAATAAAGTCTTCTTAGTGTCATCTCCTTATAGGATGGTTTAACTGCAGAATTAAATCGCTTGCAGCGTAGATGAGTTATAGTTGTAAAACGATGTACTTAGTAGGGTGTCTGGATATTAGAGAATTGTTAGGAATCACTCCTGAAGAGTATGTTAAACTACAGACTAAATTTTCTTCTTCCAAAATTTGGATATAGGCCTCTTTAGTGATGAAGTTGGAATTGCATTATTAACCCCATCGCCATTCGGTAGTAGGCATCCTGCAATTAACGTTAGAGAGATCAAGTTTGGAACCAAATATTTAAAAATGGAGACCAGAAGGAGCCGAGAAATCACAGACTTATTTTCCTCAATTCATTTCAAGGTATGGAGTACAAACGATAGTTGCTACTTCGGTCGTGAGGCTCTCTCACGCACATACGAGGCATGCTCATAAAGTAAGGGCCGTGTGGTCACAGGAAAAAGTATACTCATATGAAACACATTCTATTGGCACTTTTGGTTAGCTACAAATCTACTTCACTTCTCTATATAATCGCCGTTCACTGCTAAGCATTTTTCGTGCCGCTGCACAAACTTCTTTTAACCCCTCTGCATAGAAGCTCGCCACCTGAGAGTTGAACCAATTGACAACGCCGTTATGAGTTCCTCTTCGGTTTCGAAACGTTGTCCACTGAGCCGCTGTTTTAAGTGCAAGAAGAGGAAGTAGTCGGTAGGTGCAAGGTCAGGACTTCACGCTGGGTGGTCAAAAGGTTCCCAATGAAAATTCGAATTTTCTTATTGGTTTTGGCAGCAGTGTGAGGGCGCGCGTTATCGTGGAGGAGAATTACATCAGATGACAGTTTCCCGCGTCGTTTGTTTTTGATCGCACGTCTCAGTTTGTTGAGCGTTTCTCAGTACATATCAGCGGTAATTTTTTTCCCACGTTCCATAAAATCCACTGAAAGAACACCGTTTATGTCCCAAAAAACGGTAGCCATCAATTTCCGGCTTGTGTACGGAGTTTGCTTAAACTTTTTCGGTTTTGGTGAATATGAGTGTCGCCACTGCATCGATTACTTTTTTGTTTTTGGGTTGATGTAGGATATCTACCTCTCTTCCCCGGTAACAATGCGAGAAAACAAGTCATCTCCATTTTGTTGGTAACGGTCCAAAAACTCTCGTCCACTGGCAATTCTTTGCTCTTTGTGGTGGTCGGTGAGCATTTTCGGGACCCACCTTGCACACAACTTATGGTATTTGAGGTTTTCCGTGACAATATTGTAGACAGTAGTGCGTCCAAGTTGAGGAAATTGTTCATCCAGGCCATTAATCTTCAATCGACGATCACATCTCGGTTTTTGTTCCATTTCCGAAACAATTCCATCAGCCAGAATACTGGGCCTGCCACTTCGCTCTTTGTCATGGACATTTGCTCGTCCATGTTTAAAACCACGGCACTGCTGTCTAACCTTTCCTCTATTCATAATTGTAGGTCCATAAACTAGGCATATCTCCCGATGTATTTCAGCTGCCGACAATCCTTTTGTATGCAAGAATCGTACGACAGAAGGCACTTCACGGCTGGCGGGATGAACGATTGTCGCGGACATTGTTGTTTGCATGCACGGATAAGCAAACGGCTCCTGAAACAAAATAAATAATGCTATAGCTTCTCAATGAATCAGTAGACGGCACTGCAGGAGTAAAACTGTGTTCTGAAGCGCCAATATTTAAATATAAGCAAACACGGTCCTTACTTTATGAATATGCCTCGTATTTATATGCATATTTATATATATATATATATATATATATATATATATATATATATATATATATATATATATATATATATATATATATATATATATATATATATATATATATATATATTGTGACGCGGTATTTAATTTATAGATAAATTATCCCCGATACCGCGAGACAAGGGAGGCCGTGACTCTACTTGTTTTGAGGGCGCCAGGCTAGCCGCATGGCTAGCCGCAGAGTCACGCCGCTGGCTGTCACCTGGCCCATCACACTCCTCGTCCCAGGGGAGGGCTCGCTCACCTTTGATGTGCCCCGGGGTGGGCAGCGGCTCTTCAGCTGAAATCACGAGGGACGCAAGGAGGCGCATAAAAATGGACTCCGACGAGTAAACTTCATAAGAACTATTTATTATCACAAGAAAAGGTGTGGGCGCTCCCAAGGAAACATGACGCGCGGTGCCGACGCCTGCTGGGCCACGATGTTGGGTGGCCGCTCGGCGGCAGCCGAAGATGGCCGCCTCGCTGTCGACTGCTGGGTCCCGATGTTCCGGTCGGGGCCTGCGGGGGGCCCACACGGCGAGGTCGGTTGCTGGCACGCGCACCCCCGGTGTTCGCAGGCTGTCGGTGACTCGACGATGATAGCACACGACCTTCTCTCTCGGACATCTCACAACGAACTCTCCTTACCACGTGTTGGCCGGCACTCTCCGCGCGCGGCGCGCCCCGCTCTTCTTTTTTCTTACATACATTGTCGGCGCCAACAGATAGCGCCCCGCCGTTCTACGGCTCGCGAGAGAGGCGCGCGTATTCGAACTGGGCAAGTGACGCTGCGCCAAGCACAACGTCACATACCCCCTCCCTAAGCCGGACACTCGTCCGAGTGGACCGCTTACAAACGAGCCTGCAACTGAAACCTATGAACACAATATAATAACAACAATTTCACAGATTTCTACCAGTAGTTCACTCAGTTTTGAGATTCTGTCTTCAGCTATTGGATAGAAAATGGATAGCACAACTTTTTCTAATTTTAACCACATTCTCTATGAACATCAAGTAATACATTTGGTATGAACAAACTTTTGGCATGAATCTTTCATACATTCCAAGGGAATTTCTCACAAAATTTCAACAAAAGCATCACTCGCTCAGATAATTCACTCTATAAAAGGCAGTACGTCCTCAGCTCAAACACATCACACCTCGTTTGCAAACTTTCATTCACCACAATTCATGGGCTATGTGCCATAACAACAATAATGTCCGACAGAGATTTTCACATCATTGAAAAATAAATCGCTCACTTTGACACACAGACAAGATAACATGAGGCAAACACAGAATGCTGACCTATTGCATAATACCAAAATTCATAAAGAATTTTTTTGAGAGTGTGCTCCGTGGCCTTGGCGCTCGGAGGACTCACCACTTTGACGAGTGGATCTTGGTGCTATATATCTTTTCAAGTCGCCAATATCTACTTTCGCGTTTTGCTTATTGGAACGCGTTTCTACGAGATAGACTGTTGGAGACAGTTTTTTTTAGTATCGCGATTGGTCCTTCAAATTTAGGGGCTAGCTTGGCTGAAAACCTATCAATCCCACTGGACAGATGGTGGGTCCTACGCATTACTAGGTCTCCTACATTAAATTCGATGTTTCTTCTACCCTTATTATACGCTCGCGCCTGTTTTTCCTGAGCTCTCTCTATGTTCTCGGTTACTAGATCTCGTAATAAGCCTAACCTATCGGCCCTCTTTTTCCACGCTTGTGGATCCAATCTGCTCTCTATGCCTTCCCCCTTCTCAAGCTCGCGCCGCAAACTCTTCACTGGCAGTGGATGCCTTCCGAAGTTCAAGTAGGCTGGCGAGATCTTCGTCGAGGCCTGCTTCGCGGTGTTGACTGCATGCCTTATTTCGGGTAAATGCTGATCCCAGTCTCTATGGTCTTTTTCTACAAACATCGCGATGGCCGTCTTCAGCGTTCGATTGGATCTTTCCACTGGGTTTGCCTGAGCATGGTATGGAGGCGTTGTTGTATGCGTTATTCCATACTCTGCCAATGCTTCTCTCACGCATTTGTTATCAAACTCTTTTCCATTATCTGTCAAGAGATACTCCGGCGTTCCCCAGCGAAATAGGACAAGCTCCTCAAGTGCTTTAACCACGTTGGCCCCTGTAGCAGCCCTGACCGCCTTTAGCTCCACCCATCTTGAAAATAAGTCCTGAAAGATTATTAAGTACTTGTTCTTGGCTTTGCTAAGCGGAAACTCCATGAGATCTGCTGCTACGATGCTCCATGGTCTCTCTACCGTTCTTTTACCCAATAGTCCCTGAGGCGCTTGCTGCGACGTTTTGAACTGTTGACAGTCCTGACATTGCCTCACAAAGTTGTGAATGTCGTGATAGGCCCCTCTCCAATAGTAATCTCGTACGACTCGATCGAATGTCTTTTCCACTCCGAGGTGGCCCGATGAAGGTTCACAATGGGCATCCCTTATGACCCGCTCTCGACATTCTTTTGGAAGCACGAGTTTCCAGCCCTCTTCACAATCAGCGATTGGATCGAGCAGCTCATCGTACTTGTAACGATACAAGTGGCCCGCTTCGACCTTCCAATTTTTATACCTCTCCGGATATTTGCTGACTTCCTCGACTCTGCGTTGGTAGTCCTCATCCTTTACTTCCGTAATTTCAGCGATCTTCTCTTCGCCAGATAGTTGCTCGTACATACGAGATAGTGCATCAGGCAAATCATGGATTTTACCTCGACGATGCACCACCTCGAAGTCCCACTGCTGCAACTCCAGCGCCCATCTCGCGAGCCTACCCGTAGGTTCCTTGAGATTTCGCAGGTATTGAAGTGCGGAGTGGTCTGTGATCACGAGGAACTTGTAGCCCTCTAAATAAGGCCTTAGTTTTTTTATGGCCCATAGAATAGCTAATAACTCTCTCTCTGTCGTCGTATAGTTTTTCTCAGCTGATGTGAGAACTCGGCTGACATAAACGATTGGATGTTCTCCGTCCTCATTCACTTGAGAAAGAACACCTCCAATTGCTTCACTACTCGCATCAGTTTGTACGATGAAGGGTTTAGAGAAGTCCGGCCTTGCCAAGACCGGGGCTTCTGTAATGGCCCTTTTGTATGTCTCAAACGCTTTTTGATGTTCCTCTGTCCATTCCCACTCTTGACCTTTGTGCAATAACTTGACCAATGGAAGCTTGATTTCCGAATCGTCCTTTATGAACCGAGCGTACCATCCAATCATACCAAGAAATCGTCTTAGTTGTTTGAGGTTAGATGGTGCTGGATAATTCACGACTGGAGCTATCTTTTCCGGATCTGGTCTAAGTCCCTCTGCGTCTAACAGATATCCAAGATATGCAGCCCTGGTACAACAAAACTCGCTCTTCTCCTTATTGATTACTAGCCCTGCCTGGTCCAGTTTTCTCAACACAATTTCGACCCATTTCAGATGTTCATCGAATAATTCGGTGACTATGATTATGTCGTCCAGATATCCGAACATTATTGGTTCGAATTCTGGTCCGAACAACGAATCAATTAGTCGTTGGAACGTTGCTGGTGCGTTCGTCAAACCGAATGGCATTCGTCGGAACTGGAACAGACCTGAGCCAGGAATAGCAAAGGCTGTGTACTTCTTAGACGATTCCTCCATAGGAATCTGGTTGTAGGCCCAACGGAGATCGATTTTCGATATATACTTGGCCTTCCTCAGCTTGTCAAGGATTGAATCCATATTAGGCAGAGGGTACGCATCCTTCTTTGTAACCTTATTAAGGTCTCTGTAATCGATACAGAATCTCGCGCTACCATCTGCTTTCTTGACAATGACTGGCGCACTGCTCCAAGCTGAGGCCGACCTTTCCACTACTCCCTCGTCTAACATCCTCTGAAGTTCCTGTTGAGCTACTTCCATCATTCTAGGAGACATTCGTCTCGGCCGATGTTTTATTGGTTCTGCTCCTTGAACGTCAATATGGTGTTCTGTCAGCAGCATTAACTTCGGGCCCTCTGTGATCGCTTGCTCTATTACCCTGTTCAGTCTTCTTCTCTGGTCATCAGTGAGCGTAGTGATGCCTCCACATTCCATGTTTTTTTCCTCACCCTGTTTTCTTTCCTCTCTATTAAATTCGCTCAGTAGTGCGCTGAGCCTTACGCTTTGATAACTCTCTAGTATTGATAGACCCGCGCATTCTGCGAAAATGTGTGGTTCATTTCTTGTCCCTTTCTTCCAAAATGGGTGCCACGGGCCCTTTTTTGCTCTCCAACACTTCTCCGCGGACATTGTATCAATTGAAAAGAGGTTTTTCAAATCCGCTCCTACGATCACTTGATGAGAAGACAGGAAATCAGCGGCTTTCCATTGCATCTTCTCCGTTTTTTCATCGATGGTAATCGTCACATCTAGGTATCCCAAAGTCTTAGCTGGTATGGGCGTCATTGGCATCGTCACTTGAGTCATTGACCCCTTCAATCTTGACTTATACCTTTTCACCACCTCGGGACCTACTATGGTCACTTGAGCCCCGGGGTCATAGAGCGCAATGTACTCTTTTCCCCCGATCAAGACTGAGACTTGGTCTCTATTCTCTGCTGTCACACTCGCTAAACTCACTCTAGGCGTGGGCTCCACGCCGACTCCCCCTCCCTGAACCGGACACAGCCTATCAGGTTTGTCCTCAATGGTTACAGGGTATGTCACACTCTCACTCGACTCATTCCTGCCCGTCCCTTTGTTGGAACACAACCGATCCAGAGTGAACAGTACTTGAGGCAATTTCTCATAATCGCTCTCCTCTTCTGATTTCTGGCCCGCGTGAAGCGACTGGGCAGAATCTACATTCCACGCATGTCTCGGCGGGCTTTGTGGCACCGACGAGATGCTCTGAGGCCTCTCACTCATTCTCTCACTCTCTGCTTGCTTTGGTGGCTGGAGACAGGCTGGCCTGTTCGATCCTACCAAAGACTTGACCCTTTCGCTTTCTTCCGACCTAACGGATTGGCAGAGCGGAGCTGACTCCGTCGACCAATGCGCCTTCTGCCCCATATGCGGTTGATTTGATGGGCGGAGACGGGCTGACCCGCTCGGCTCGGCAAAATCAACGGCTGGACAGCAAATATCAGCTTTGCAGTGGAGGTCGGCCGTCCGTCTCGACTGCTCAGCTGGAGAGCTTTTTCTGATAGCTCCATTGCATTGGCCAGATAGATAGAGGTTGGCTGTCCACCTCGATCTGTAGATTTCTTCATCCTTGATCTTTGCCAACGCCTCAGATGGGTGGTGGATGTTGGCTGTCCAACTCGACCTAGGAGCAGATGTTTCATCTGGCCCATCTGAGTTTATCTCCCTTCCTTTACCTATACAATCCTTTATTCCACTATTTACATCTCCCTTGATCGAATTTGGTTCGCAGAATTTGGCTGTCCAACTCGGCTTTTCCAAAATCGAATCACCATTTCCTAACCTAATCGACTTATTCCTATGATTACCTAGATCTAATTCAGCCGTTTCGTGTTCGACGGATTGGTTTGCGGGGAAGCCGCTTGGGCTAGGCGACTCCCCGCTTGTCCGTTTTCCTGCCGAGTAAACAGGTGTTTGCAATTAGGGCAATTAATTGCCAATAAGCCGACCTTGCCGCAAAGTTGGCACTTTTCTTGGGTCCTTCCAGGTCGACTGGGGCAATTGACACTGATATGCCCTCTTGCGCCACAGCTGAAACACTGGACTCTCGGGCACGCATTTGCTCTATGTCCCGACTCTCCGCAGGAATAACAAGCTCCGTCAAAGTCCGGTCCCTGGTTTCTCGCCTGTGAAGGCCTAGACCACGTAGGTCTCGTCATGGCCCGGTTGTCCCATCGGCCATTGTAACCTGCCCCAGAGGAGCTGGGCGTGACCTCTCTCGGAGGGGACAGCTCGCCATTTTTCCCCATGGTGGGCGGTATTCTCCCTCCTCAGTCCGTAATGGACTTTTTCTTGACCTCATTGGGTTGAAGTTCGCTGGTCTTCTTATTCATTTCCTCCACATTGCTCCCCAGGGCCCCTACTTTCGCTAGTTTTCTTGATTCTTGCTCTTCTCCTTTCCTCACATAAGCGCCAGTCGTGATTAGCGACTCGCTAGCTGGCATAGGGTCATGATAACGAGCATTGATTGCCATTCTTCTTTCATACTTCTGACCACAATCCATCAGTTCATCCAACGTCTTAAGGCGTCGATCCTTTATCTCATTTCGATATTCTGGAAGTATATTGCTCAATGCGACCTTGAGCAGTTTCCTCTCTGACAACGGTTTCTTCAAATATTTAGAAAGATGTTGTAAGTTGCCTATAAATTCTACTATCCTCTCCTTCCTCCCTTGGGTTCTATTGGTAATTTCCCTCATCACTTGCTCTTCGTCCCACTCTTCGACGAATCTCTGTTTAAATCGTCGTTCAAAGTCATTCCAGTCTTTGATGTACTCCTCCGTGGCCGCATACCAGTTGTAAGCGGTATCTCGAAGAGTAAACGGCAAAACCTTCAAGATATCGCTTTCCGAGGCATTAGTGCTGGCTCTGATGTTTCCCAACTTCTGGAGGTACTCTCTTGCCTTTGAATTGCCGTCTCCTCGAAATTCAAGCTTCCAACTCTGGAACGCCTTTATGCATCTTTGCGAGATTTCAGCTGAGCGTGACGAGCTCGTACGATGTCTCTTGGATTTAGATGCCAATTTTCTCGGAGCACTGGCCCTTCCTAACTCAGAGCTGATGCTCTGTCTATGTCCATCGTCCCCTGATGCATCGTCCGAGTCATCACTGCTGTCAGTAGATAACGACCCGCTCGTTACCTCCGACTCTGAAGAAGATGACGAAGTGGATGTTATTTCCCTCCGATACTTTTTCCTGGAACCCTTTCTCAAGTTCACTTCCTTATCGTTCTTCTCACTGCCCAATTTTTGTAAAATTCGGCTAAGTCCATCCGTTAGGTTGTTGATCATCTCGTTCTGCTGTTGCAATTGACTCCGCAACTCCTTTATTTCCTCAGAGTTGCGGTCGCTCTGTACTCGTATCTCTTTCTGATTTGATTTCGCTTCCGAAGGCAGAATGCGCAGTTTTTCCTTTTCTCTGGTCAAATTTGACGCTTCTTTCCTTTCCCCCAGCGGTGGAAAATCATATGAGTCCAGCAGCGGCAGTTTGGGCTGAGGGCCTCCCGCTGCGTTTGCTGTAATGGTCTGAATGGGGTTCAGTTCCTCATTAATTTCTCCGTCGCTTGCGGCAACTTTCTCCGTCTCGATGTACTTCTTTTTATGCCCCTTACTGCATGCTCGTTTCATTTTCCGCCCTGCATCTAGGTCTTCGTCCCAGTTTAAGGCGTGTAGAGCTCCTGAGAGGGTTACATCGTCAGGCTGCACATCCTCGTCCAATTCTTTGGACCATGGTGTTCCTAATCGTGGTTGTGCCAAAAGAAGCTTAGCCCGCAATAATCGCTCTTTGCGCACTAAGAGTGGCCCTACCAAGGAGTGTCCTTTACTTGACAACTCATTTTCCACCTCTTCTTCACTCATTTGCTTAATTATTTCAAATTCTGCCTTTACCGCTGAATGCCGTAGCAGTGCCCTCATATCTCTCTGATATCTCGCCAAAAATCCAGTGTCACCCTCCATTGTAAATTAGGAAGAAGAAAATTCTTAACCTATTGAATAATTAAAGGATTTGCCCCACCTAACCTAAAATACGCTTACTGCAAAAATTTAATCCTAATCTAAAGATATTTCCCTGTTCTACAGTTATTATAACAAATAGGGTAGAATGAATCAGAATTCTATATTAAAAGCATAACCTAACCTCAAAATTCAAAAATTACAAACTCCACTTCCTCTTTTCAAAGGATCCTCTGCCACTCTGGGGATACGTGGCCACGCACGGAGCTTCCCTCACGCCATTAATAGTAGTTAATCTTAGAAACCGATCGTCCCTCCGCAACTTAACTGGAAACAAGTCGCCTCGGGAATGTTGACAGCTTTCATCCCACCCTCAACGCCAAGCAACCACTCAAAGCAACCGCACAAACCACATTCAAGTACAAAAGATTGAGTAGAAATTATAATCTCTTATTTACTGCTTCCCTCACAAAGAATTTAAAATTTTTTTATTTCATGAAAATGTATAGCGAAAAAAAAGGACTAATTTATAAATCAAATAGAAAAATTGTATACCGCTCGCGAAAGAGCTGTACGTAATAACTGGCGCTCGCGCGATGTTACTCACGCATCGTTCCCGCTCACACACACGCTATGCACACCATGCCGGTATCACTCCGCTCGCTCTCCTTCACACCATTGTTGCCTCGTCAAGGCCGACGCGACGCCATTTTACACTCGCGCCTCATGCGCACTCTCGAAATATAATTGTCACTTTTCTCGCACAACAATAGAAAGGCTGCCCCACGTTGGGCGCCATTTGTGACGCGGTATTTAATTTATAGATAAATTTTCCCCGATACCGCGAGACAAGGGAGGCCGTGACTCTACTTGTTTTGAGGGCGCCAGGCTAGCCGCATGGCTAGCCGCAGAGTCACGCCGCTGGCTGTCACCTGGCCCATCACACTCCTCGTCCCAGGGGAGGGCTCGCTCACCTTTGATGTGCCCCGGGGTGGGCAGCGGCTCTTCAGCTGAAATCACGAGGGACGCAAGGAGGCGCATAAAAATGGACTCCGACGAGTAAACTTCATAAGAACTATTTATTATCACAAGAAAAGGTGTGGGCGCTCCCAAGGAAACATGACGCGCGGTGCCGACGCCTGCTGGGCCACGATGTTGGGTGGCCGCTCGGCGGCAGCCGAAGATGGCCGCCTCGCTGTCGACTGCTGGGTCCCGATGTTCCGGTCGGGGCCTGCGGGGGGCCCACACGGCGAGGTCGGTTGCTGGCACGCGCACCCCCGGTGTTCGCAGGCTGTCGGTGACTCGACGATGATAGCACACGACCTTCTCTCTCGGACATCTCACAACGAACTCTCCTTACCACGTGTTGGCCGGCACTCTCCGCGCGCGGCGCGCCCCGCTCTTCTTTTTTCTTACATACATTGTCGGCGCCAACAGATAGCGCCCCGCCGTTCTACGGCTCGCGAGAGAGGCGCGCGTATTCGAACTGGGCAAGTGACGCTGCGCCAAGCACAACGTCACAATATATACGGTAACATAAACAGGGAAACACACAAAAAGATAATCACACGTTTCGGAATTTTCGGTAGTCAAGCCATAAAATTTTTATCAGTCACCTTTCGCAAGGGAGAGAAGGAAGAACCCTGAGTTTAGTACCTTCCTTTCCTCCCTTGGGATAGGTGGCCTGACCACCGAAAATTCGGAAACGTGTGAGTTTCTTTTCTTTTTTGTATGTTTTCGTTCGCTAGTTCTATCTTGATTTCCATTTTTATGAGAGGAATTGATGATAATTTCAATGTCTGGACATGGTAAAACAAGAGGACCAGGCGTATTTGAAAAGGTAAAATCATGCCTAGAAGTTCTAAAATTAGATTTTAATAATTTTCCAGTGTGTGTAACGACGAAGCGCCGTCAATAAAAGGTAAAGTCAATGGTGCTATACCTTTGCTTGAAATTTTTTTAAAACTTCCTTTACTGAAATATTACTGCATTATGCATCAAGAGTCACTGCTGTAGTAAAATATAGGCACTGAATGGGAAAAATGTCATTATTCAGCGCGGTATGTTGCTAGATGTGAAATATGTGAATACAATTAGAGCAAGAGCATTAGACAGACGGGAATCCAAAGAATATTGTGAATTGTTAGATCTGGACCATTGTAATAAATCCTATCCCAGGACCCCTTTTTTAAGATATACATTTGTCTTTTGTCATGGTTTAAATTGATTAATTCAATAGCGTGCCTTTCCCTTAAGTCAAAGCAGATCCTAATTCCATCCATAATGTTAACCCTAAACGTGAAAGTAAGAAGTTAAAATACTTGCTTGAGTCATATGGCGAATCTGAACTCGACTTTGAAAAATAATTGGTGTATGGTATGCTTAAGGTTGGTCACCACTGCTCCAGACATTTAAGAATCAATCCGACCCGGGTTGTTATTTTTGAGGCATAGCGTATTTTATTAGAATCGTCAACTCTTCCCTTGATTATATAACTGTGATGATTCTCATCTGTTTTCATAAACTCTTTATTGAATACGCATTTGAGCGCCAGTTTGAGGTAAATTTTGAGAGTAATAACTCACACACTTGTTGAGGCATTTCGGAAGAGTTAAGTCAGAAATAAGGAAGAATAAAAATGCAAACATACAATGCTAATTTTTAGTTAATGGTTTTTAGGAACTTAGATAACACATTCCCTTAATTTGTGACACTTTGAGATTTTATTTGGACAATCCCTTTACGTAATTTGCATTCTTAACGTTATCAAAACAGCTCCGCTACAACAAAGGATTTTGGTTCAACTAACTATTTCATGCCTGTTGTAGAATAAGGGGTCCGAGTGGGATCAATATCTTGCCAAGGAGGTTAATCACTTGGACAGATTTCGCCGACTAGCTCTAAGATTTGAACCGGGAAACTTCATGAGAAAGGCTCGCTCTGCTAAAATGTTTTTTAAAAAAATCGGGCTGGAATTCACTGGATTCAACGAGGCAAAAAAAAACGCCGAAATTGCATAGAATTGAAAAAGGCCTACATATTATCTGGGGAGGAAAGACTATACTTTTATGATAAGGATGCTTTTATAGTGCAGAGAAATGCGGGAGAGAAGAGTGGAAAGGTAAACCCAAAATATTTAAGCTTTGGACGCTTATGACCAGGCTCAGAGAAAACTGATTTATTTTTTGCGAGAGTATGTGATGCAGGAGTATGTCTCGGTATACAGGGTACCTGCATAATTTTTATTTCTTGTTCGAGTAATACTTGTACCTTTCTGCCACCATATTTTACCATCCAAAATAACGGTTGACTCGAAATTACTTTATTTTTAATAATAATGATAAATCACCAATATAATGTTTTAAGGTATTTTGCTAGCATTTTGAACCGAAATTTTAAAAATCGTCACACATTATCGGAGTGGTATCATGCGTCGTCCATATTGTGACTGTATTGCTATGTTCCAATAAATGAACAGTGAAACTCATTATAGCATCGTTTCATGCTTCCACTCGCGAGGCTTATAAAACTCCTCGCGTTTATAGACCCTGCTCAAACAATCTTCCCGGCCAAACCCCACTGGATCAAGATTTTGCGGTGAATAACGTACTGGCTTCCTACCCTGAGGGCCTGGGTTCCAATCCCGGTGGCGGCCGATGCTTTTCAGTGATATCTAGATCTTTACTTGAATTGCCTTTTGGATTTTATGATTTTTATGATTTTATATTCATCTGTGTGGGTGTGTATTGCTACGTTTCCGTTTCTTTTGCATGTAGTTGCATTCTGTTTTACGGGTGATGTTCCAACACCTCCCGCCACACACCCTAGAGGCGGCTTGCTGGGTTCTGTGTTTACTGCGTGAATTTTAGGCAGATTACGTACCTGAGGATGTTAAAGACATATTATGGGCCCCGAATTACTACGGTTTATCAGATTACCAACATAAAATCAGGGAGATTTATCTTAGAACGGATACATTTCTAAAACGTGTTTTTTTCCTCGTACCTCGTATAATTGGAATTGGTGGTGTGTACATATATTTTTTTATATCATGCATGTTTCTTCCTACATGCTATTTTTTTAATAGACCCATCGCTTTAACAGTTCTACAGGATGACATACGTTTCCTGCTATTGCGCATTAGTGCATGTAGGTACTTTTTTCTTGTGATTGAGGATTTTTGAGTACCTACATGAAGAAACTCATATTTGTGTAGAGGTAGCATTATTTTGTTTTGCATGTGCTTTTATTCTATTTTACGAGTGAAGACCTATTACCCCCCGCCACACGCCCTTGCGGCGGCTTGCGAGGCATTGTGTAGATACGTAGAAATAGAATCTCTGGAAAGATAAACGCTCTTGTGAAGCTTGATCACCTGAATATTTTGAAGCATTTAGAAAATATCTTATCAAAGTCCTAAAGCATATCGTTGTCGTAATATAAGCACGTCGAGTAGAATCCATAGCGACGTGGTGGAATTGGATCATGCTAAATGACCAAATAATACATTTTCCACTCCAGATAATACCATTTACCGTGACCTAAATTTCAACGCACGCATTCGTCACCATCAGGATAAAGATTGTACTCAGCCCGTTCTTCACCGGATGATAATGATGTTACATGTCGAAACCATTAACAGTCGAATATCATTTCATCGAGTTGAAAAACCGAACCTTTGGAATGAAAAACCATAGTAACGCGATTTACATTTTTAAAAACATTCAATTCCATCCTTGAAAAGGTCAATATATGCTTGCGGTTTTTGTGGAAATCAGACAATCTTCGTCAGTTTCCAATGATCTGTCGTTTCGCGAGTTTTACGTAAAACGATAAATTACACCTATGATGTAAACGACAGAAAAGTACTCAGGTAGAAACCAACTGATTAAAAAATCTTAAAATCTTAATGGCGGTTACGTACAACGGTAAGAGAGATCATCTAAACAAAATTGGAGAGATTAAGGGTAGAAAAGATAAATTTAAGGTGAAATTTTTCCCGCAATATTACATATATAAGAGATAACATTAATGTTGTCCAAACGCGCTGAGGGGGAAATGTATTTTGTGTCAAAAGTAGCTCCTCTGCACGCTGTATTTCAATCCACGGTCAACCAGTGGCCTCCATCTATCAATGGCCTACACCTACGAGGGTACTGCACTGGATTGACTGCACCGGTTCTGCTCTAGTGTGAGCAGACGCGGCACCCATCTTGCACACAGCTTTCTCATGTCCAAATTTTAAGTAAATATACAATGTACCGCACTTTTTGAAATACCTACTATGTCTGCTGGCTCGCGAACTTTCAGTCGACGATCATCCAGTATCACTTTGTGGATTTTCTTCACCGTTTCTGGAGTCGTCACCTCACTTGGTCGACCAATGCGATGCTCGTCTTGACAGATCGTGTGACCTCGTTTAAACTCTGCTACCCAATATTTTACTGTTGTAAACGAAGGAGCAGAGTCACCCAGAGTAGGATCCAGTTCACCATTATATTGGTTGGGCTGAGGCCTTTCAAATAAAAGTATTGTAATACATAACGATGACTAATTATCTCCATTTTCGCAAATTCACTGAACACGTTCACCATTGATGGCTGCCAAACAAATACTAAACAACGTAGCGCTTTCAAACTTGAAAAATATGCTTTATATATTGCGTACTTTCTAATAGAGTAATATTTGTCAAACAACTACTGCCATCTCTAGGTCAGGCCAGGTAGTTCCGAGCCTTCCCATGTAGTTCATAGCAGCTTTTTATTATCCTAGCAGCTCTATGTTGCACTTGATCTAGCTCCAAAACTAAACCCACCTTCCATTAGGATCCAATACACCCGCACCGTACTCTGGATAGGGTCTTAACTAACGTGTAATAACATAGCTCTTTAAGTCTCTCATGATATTTACCAAGTATCACTTTTGTGAATTATAACTTTTAATTTGGTATTTCCCAAAGTTCTCATGTTCATTTGTTGTCTAGCACTACGATGTTCGTTTTAGCACAGTCACACGGGAAGCAATAAACTTTTATAGACTATCGTTTTTGTTGTTTTAAATAAATTTATATAATTTTTTGTTATAAATTCCACGTGCATCCTTCGTGCCGATATTTGTTCGACTTTAAACATTGCCTATCCTTCTATCCATCAGATAAATTATGTTTATATGCACAAAAATGGGGTTGACTTTTTGCTTCCTTTGGGGAAGATAGATGAAAAATCGAACTAGGAATACTGCATACTTGGCTTAGCCCATCCTATGCGCAGATTTACCTCTTGTTAAGTATGTCTGGGAATATGTGTACTCAAAAATTTCCATACACCAATACCATCCAACGAGACTTGAGACATGAAACAAAATATTTTATGAAATATGTAAACTTAGTTTTCAAAAATAATATGATATACACGTATATCTGCCATTACATTTTATTCGATTGAATTCTCTTACTTTTTTTCTGGCGCTGTTGCTATTATTATGATGTTTTTTCTTTCCCAGTTCATGATATCTTATTAATTTTCCCTTATTTATTTTTTTGCATGTGTTCACTCGTAATTAGACATACCTGCTATTTATTTTGATAAATTATTTGTAATGATTTCCTTCATAAAGATATCACCCAACCGTCCTGAAAAGGGCATTAAACATAAAATATTTTATCGCATCAAAGCCTTTTAATTACCGATGAATAGTAGATTTTTTTTCGTTCTCCGCTTATTGCTCTCGGAGTGGAAGGCCTTCTTCCAATCACTACAGAAAATTTATGTACCCTAACTAAAATAAAAATGTTAATGTACTATACTTTTAGACGGCCAACGCATACATATCGTATTACACTTTAGTTTGCTTAAAATTCAAACGAAGAGCCTTAGAATCCTCGTATATTTTCTGGCAATAATTTCGATTCCTCTATGGAAATTTAACTCGGCCCCGACGTGGAATGGCACACTTTAAAGAACATCAGAGACGATTCCGAGAACATTTCACGTCACTCGATAACTAAAAGCTCGTCCGTCGCTTCTTTTTATAAGTTTCGAAGTGTAGTTAATGTCCCAGGCGGGATTCTAGAGGCGTGCTCATAATAGACACGGCCCGTGCAGGCCCGAAAAAAATGAACACACGCGGGCGGACCAACGAGAAAGCAAGTGCTTTCTCACTAATGGCCATTTCGTACCAAGGACTGCTCCCCGTAAGCGATGAAAAATATTGCGTTCGTACGCCCGCCTACCTCATGGCCGTGTGCTCTCAAAGCGACCAAGCACTCACCGCCCACGACGTTAAGGACAGAGAACAGAGTGGAGATGCGAAACTGAGAATGCCATCTTTACTTTCCGTTTAATAGTTACCATCACTCTAGTCAGCAACTGCAGCGTTGCCGCCGGCTGGGACAATGTCTCCCATGCATACGTCATTGTCTCCGGACCTCACTCTCTGTCCGTTTCCCCCTTATCGCCCCTTCCTCCCCAAAAACTTCCCCGGGGTACAAAGAAGCCGACCCGTCTATATCCCGGGTGACCACAAAGCGAGCATGCCCAAGTCTCTCTCAAACTCCCGAAACCCTGGCGTTTCCTCTCAGCGCTCGTGCTTGGGATATGAGACAGACGGCCGCGGGCCAACCGAAGTACTAGTCATGGCATGGAATTTACCGCGGCCACCCACGCACCTCACCCCGAAACGTTGAGGAGAACTCATATTTAAAGCGTGCAATAGAAGAGGCGCGCGGAAATGGAAAGGTCCAAAGCCGCCACACCCAAGGCATGGGAGTCGATTTGCATTCAGTGTGTGGGGTTTTTCAATATTGTCTTCCAAAGCTATACTGGACTTCAATATGCTCTAAAGAATATCCATTCGTGAGGGTATCCGTGATACTTGAGACACGGGAATTAACAAGTTTACCTTGGTCGTCAAACCTGCTATATATTCCTATTTAGAATAAAAAGGTTTATATTTACAAATACATCCTTATTTTGGGGTATATATGTCCGAAATATTTGTCTATATTTTCCTTAGCGACGTTATCAAGTGTATGATGTTTCATTTTTGTTGTTTCTACATTAATAGTAATGATAACATAAAAAAGGGATAAAGTTTTGTCGAAGTAGTTGTAGCTTTAGGGGAAACGACCGGTTATTTACGTTTTAAGGATGTAAGGGAAAGGAGTGAGGGTGGGAAGAAACCCGGCGTCGGCATTTCCCTACTCTTAACAAAAGGCCCCGAGGGGTCCGCAGTTTAACGTCACATCCGACGGACGGCGTACTCACTTTAAGTCCCCTCACAAATACCTCAAGTAGAGATCGGGATACCACTGAAAATATTTGTCATCTTCAGGATTCGAACGCCGGCCCCCTGGGTGAAAAGCCTGTACATTAGCCACCACCACCATCTCGATTCAAAAATATTGCAAATGTTTCCGTTTGATGCATGGGTTTTGGGAGGAACGTAGGCCACCGATCCAAGGTCAACCTGTTGTACAAGGATGTCGGTACGAGTTCGATTAATGAAGTTTAATTTTTCTTTCACGTCCAATAAGAATGGGGATGGTAGTCCAATGATTAGTGTGCTGGGTAACTGACCGGATGATCCCACTTTGTTTCCTCTTCAAACCTGTGGACATCTTCAGCTTCAATCACCCAGTTATGTGATTTATCGGGTAGATGTTCTTCAGGGGAATCATAGGCGTCCCAAAGAATGGCCCTCCTATACTGATGTGTGAATTTCACTCGCCCCAGTATATAACCCGTTTACAATGATGGAAAATTGAAGAAACACAGAAAAAAAACTGTTTATTGGTAATAAAAATATATTTTTAAACGTTAAAAATAACCAATGGCGATACTCAAATTGGTAACCTTGAAACTTATTTATTTTGAGAATCTTCCTTTGCATCCAATTCTGGGAAAACGGAAACAAATAATGTTGTGACATAATTTGAAAATGTAGGTTTGCACTAAAATATACATCTTTCTAAAACGTAAATATTCATAGAAAATAAAGGTCAACATCATTCTGCCAAAATTTATGCTGATTATTCGGAAGATTCTAATGGAAATCCAAGTTAAATAAGCTACTCTATTGATGCTCTCTTTCAACAATTATATTGTGAACCCGATTGTATCTAAAGTTTGTTTACTACGTTAGCAGGTTCAAATTCCAACCTCTGAAATCAGTGAATTGGTTGCCATCCGAATTTCCAAGTTATATTTTCATCAACGTTTTATACGTTTTTCAACGTTTATTGTTTACCAATCTGTCACATGGAAGGTAGAATTGATTACAGACTCTTTGAGTTAAGATGCTTAGAAAAGTTCATTGGAACTTTGATATGACGCGTGGATTTTGTGCGGTGGGGAAACATGGTCGTTGAAGTAAGATTGGAGACATGGATTGGAGGATTTTGAAAAGTGGGGAATTAGTTAAATTTATTTAGTACCCTGCGAGGCACCACTAAGTTGTGTGGCTGGGGTTGATTACACAGCATACTACCCCTGACCCAAAACACCAAACACCTTTCCTTCCTAACGCGGGCAGACGAACGTTATTTTATTCTGATCCCTTATAGTTCGTGGGAAAAATGGCATCTTAAATCTATTTGTTCAACACTTAATCTCTCTAACTTCACTTCCCTGATGTCTCCTATCGAGGGAAAATGGGGGTAATAATACATTTTCAACATCATTGCTTGAGAGACATTCTTCCAATTTATCCAAGAGATTTAATCGGTAATTTAACCTCGCTCCGTGAGTGATTCCCAATCCAGCTTCTCTATAAATTTTGATACACCACCCAGTCTATCATAACAGCGTTTCACAATTCTAGCTCCTCTAAGCTGCAAGCGATCCAATTCGGTAATCAATCCAATTCAATCAGGATCCCAATAGTAGTGGATCGCGGTAGTCCAGGCGTAGACGGTTGGACTACTGACTTGAGGATCCGGGTTTGAATCCCGAGCAAGCCTCTCTGGGTACTTGCAGCTCCAAGCTAAGTGATTTTTGGGCTACCAGATCTTTCTGGGTGACCATAACCGGCACAGGGAAAGGAACTGCCCCCCCTACCATGATGTGTGAATTTCACACGCCGTCGGGCTTAGTAGTGGGTGAACTCTACCATCACCTACCAAACCGACCTTTGGGTCGATTACTGTGTTTTTATACTAGTAACATATTCTAAATGAGGTCTAACGAGCAGAAGATAGCATTTCTCTTTAACCTTTCCGTCGCATGTATCCAGTACTCTTATAATAAATCCTAATTTGTTTTTCGCTTGTCCACATATTCCCCGTATACATTTATGTCTCACCCAGGAAAGGTCGCGTGTGAGGGTAACGGTGCCCGACCTAAGGACCGGACAATCAACCGCCGCCTAAGTATTTAATCCAGTCTACATTTTCTATTTCGGTGGTCGTCATGCAGGGGTGTGGGTAGGTATTGAAATGGTGAAGTGGACACGATGGAAAACAAACTAAGAAATGCTAAGTGTGAAGGGGGAGAGGGTATTGTTGCTAGAAATTAAAAAGATGGATTAAAAATTGGATTCAGAGTGTTTTGATTGGGAATGGCATTTTGAAGACTGTGTCAGAAAGGAGACTGTTAGGCAAGCGAGGAAGGGGTAGGAATAGGATAGGGATGTTGGACGGAATTTAGGGAGGGAGGAAGTATACTGAAGCTGAAGAAGAGCCTTGTGTAAGGTTGGATATTAAGTTTTGGCTTTCTAGGAGAGGCAAGGGAATTGTCGCTGCGCCGTTTGGTAACTTGCATCCAACCAAAGCCCATCTAGGCCGGTAGAAAACCAAATATAATGATATGATACATACACCTACCCTATACTACCTCTAATCTTTTAAAGTAGTTGATTTTAATCGTTTCCTGATGGATATTTTAATATTAAATACTTATTCCCTGACAGCACCCGACGCACGCACATTTGACAGCTAACGGGGATATCATGTAGATGTGAATGAAAGTGTGTTACGACAGCTGTTTCTTTGTGTTTCCATGGTTATCATTCCGAATATATCACGCTAAGTTTTCGGCGCATGCAAAATCGCTACGACATTTATCTTTAAATAAATTTCTCTTGAAATCATATCATATCTAGAGCTGATACTTGATACTTGAAATATTTTTAGTGAGGGGCAAGACATGGCAGCCTGTGTGAGAGACGGGCGCTTGGAAATGATGGTAGATTGGGATCAGTAGATAACAGTATAACTTTAGCCCCAAATGTGAAGCAAAGTATTGTTGGTAAAAAATGGAGCGTGAAATTCGTGTGAAGTATATTTGTCGATTATGGACTTGCTGGAGTGGTTCGGCAGTCGTTCCGCCACAACATTAAACGAAGAAGGGCGTGTAAAAAGACCTCCCCTTACTTCGCTCAAGATCGGTCAAATAAATTTCTAAGGCTATGGATCCTTCCGGCCGATGACTCTGAGGTTTCGACACATTATGGTTTCGACGTTTGGTTAAAAATGGTTTTCCATCAAATTGAAAAGATCTTTAATGGGTATTTTCCGTGATGGTTATTGACAGATCTCTCTTTCATTGTTGTCTCACACCCAACGTGAAATCGATCCCCTCCTTCAGTCAAGGCAATGAGGTACGAAATTTGACCGGCGAATTTGCCTCCAGTTTGCCCTTCCACCTTTCGTGAGTCTTTCTTTCTGTTACATATAAAAAACAAGCATAATCCTCACCATACACAAACCTAATTTCACTAAACTCACTGCAAATAGAGGTATTATTGTATCTTACCAGAAATTGTATTCACTTTTACACAGACAGGACAGTAGATATTAGGAGAGTCCATGCACAGAAAGGTCATTTCATCAACATCTACATGTACATAAAACCCCGCAAGCCTTCGAAAGGGTGTGCGGCAGGGGGTGTTAGATCACCACCCGTAAAATACAATAAAACCACATGAAAAAACCAAATCATGTTACCTCTACACAAAGTTTAGTTTTTTCTTGCACTCCTTAAACCTCAAATATACGAAAAAAATTAATTAAATCCAATACAGTTTTACATTCAAGTCATCCTGTAGGACTGTAAAAAGATGGATCTCTTTAACGTAAAGAATAAAATGCAAGATACGGGCAAAAAAGATAAACTGCCAGTTCAAATTATCTCCTATTTAAAATTGTATGTGTATGAATATAGGTATGTATGTGTGTGTATGTGTATGTGTGTGTCTATATATATGTATATACTTTTTTCTTTTCGATGTGCAAATCTGTGTTAATGAATTGATGTCTGTCTGTATGTATTTATGTGTACATATTAATGTAACTATAAGTTTGATGGCTAATATAATATGTATACGACGATGGGTTAAAGGAGGGACCATTTGGTCTCAATTTCGCCCAAATAAAGACCACTATCTATCTATCTATCTACACGATCACCGTCATAAAAAAATGTAACTTTGTACATACACGCTATGCCCAGCAAGCCACCAATAAGGGTGTGCCTACGGATGTTGGTGCAATTATTTCATAATGAGATTAAATTGTATTTAAATTTGCACGTAAACGTAACGTTCGGGTTCGTTCAGGGTTTTCACCATTAGGCAGAGGTTGGGACATCCCAACCTATGCATAATGGTGCAAATGGGTGTAATGGGATACTCATGAAGTAGGCTTAATTTTGCAATTAGATTGAGTGCAACGAAGAGCAGCTAGTTAGTGAAAAGTTGTTATGAACAAGAGAGTAGTATCATGTAACTTCTAAAAATCAAGATGGGAGCCACTAGTTGACTATAGGGTTAAATACAGGTTAAATTTACGGCGTATATGTGAAGCAGGTAACTAATCTGAGAATGTTATTAAAGACATACTACGAGCCCCGTCTTATTATGGTTTATCAGATCATCAAAGTAAAATTATGGAGATTAATAGTACAACGGATAGATTTAAAATGCCATTTTTTCCTCTTATCAGAGAGATCAACATTGGTTAGACAGCGGTGGCGTAGGAGATAATTATAACTGGCAGTTTAGCTATTTTCCCCATATCCTGCATGTTACTATTTTGTTCAAATGGATCCATCTTTTTACAGTTGTACATCATGACTTGAATGTAAAATATTCGTGCATGTAAGTACTTTATTACGTGTGATTAAGGTTGTGGGGTGCATAAAAAAACTAAAATTTGTGTATAGGTAACATAATTTGGTTTTGCATGTGGTTTTATTCTGTGTTACGTGTGGTGACCTAATACCCCCTGCCACAATCTACAAAACATTAGATATCTATCTCATATCTACATCTATATAATGCCCCACACGCCCTTAAGGCGGCTTGCGGGGCATTATGTAGATGTTGATACATATTTGAGATCATACAAATAAAAAAAAACTACGTTCGCCGAGTTTAACAATTTAAAGTTTATTGTGTACTCTACAGTATCGTGCTTCAATTTTTGGAAATTTTTATATCCTTGTTAATAGATTTTTTTTACTTTTCTAGGGAATTTATTGTAAGAAACAATGTGTTTCACTTATTTCTGCATTATCAGGCCTCCCCTCAGTCCTAAGCGTATATATTCCAGCGCTATATTTTGAAAACATGTGTACCTAATGATATCGCTAGTCCGTGAAACTCGTAGCATCTTAAAATAAAGTCTGTAGAAAAGAACAAAATATTTTAATATACATGTAAAAGTCTATCGTTCAATGTGATGACTTATCGATCCCTGCGCGATGTTAATCCTCTGTAATACTGTAGGAGATCGATGTACAGTCAGGTTTTGCAAATTTCATTCGGCACTCACTTGAATTTTAACTTTGAGACATAAATCGCCAAACAAATAGTATGAGAAAGATGGTCGCATATATAGGAATCAAACACCTAACGCGCATTAGCTGACAACCCGCGGATTATCAGCTAGTGCAGTAGTCATTTTTATTGACCTTTATCTGGAAATATTTCCGTCGAACTCGTAGCCGAAAACGCCTCAAAACACTCTAATGGGATCGCCAATTCGTCATTTAGTTCCGTGATTCATTGCGAATTTCTTGCCAACTGATCTATGTGTAATTTCCCACGAAATGAGGCGACGGATTTGTCGGTGATGCAATCGAAAAGGCGCCCAGGATTTGACTCATTTTTAATGGTATTCCTTTCGTTGATGGAAAATGTTATTTCTTGAATTACTCCCTGGCCAATCATGCATTGTTTTTTTATGTTTTTCAGTCTCTTAGCCTCCCGAGTTTAAGATAATTTTAATTCCACCTCTCTCATCCAAAAAGTATGCAATGTCGACTGTCGCGAATTGCCGCAAAAATAATTCCGTCTAACGCACAATCAACAAAAATACAGTTTTAGTGTCAAACTGGTTTATTACTGGCTCTGAGTTAGAAAACCAACCATCCGCTCAATTCTAAAATTTACTCCATTTTTGCGGAACATTCCACTTTCAGAGCCTTCTGGGCAGCAGTGGGCATGAAAGAAATAACCTTCGGAATTTCAGCAAGAATGAGCGTTTCGATAGCCCCAGAACATATGCTTTGATGAATGAAGCGAACGGTAACTACGGCCGTATGAATGTTATGGGAGGAATCAACCATTCAAAGATGACCCCTTCTCTGAAGAGGACTGCTTGGCATTCGAAACACGGTGAAAAGTAAGTGTACGGCTTGGTTTGATTCTTCCCATAATATATGCTTCGATATTTGTATTTTGATACGCTTTCTCTCCCTTTTGAGTGGATTCGCTTGCGTGGGAACGGCGATACAGTATTTCGTTCGGAAATTGTGGTCACGATAAGGTCCATTAATGAATATCAGCTTAAAGGAAGTTTATAATTAACGTTTTTCGTAAGAAGAGTTTAGCAACTAATTATATAGACCAAAATTGATCCAACAGAGGCGGCACCTATTAGGTGGCTTTAGAAAAATATATTATTGATTTACCGTTTCATCTGAAATTTTATTTTGGAATTACACTAATTATTAAACCCTATGTGTTTGATTTTCACATAATTCCTCGGAAGTAATCGGCAATATTTTATACGCTCTTTGCACTTCTTCTATAATATTTCAACTACCTTTAAACTGAGAGTGTATTTTCTGCTGTTTTTTTTTAATTCTCTTTCCTTAGGAATTGTTCCTGGAGAATTCGTGCTGCATGGAATCCTACAAATATTCTGGTTCAACCTGATTTCGTTTTAAAATCCACCATAAGGCATTTCAAGAGATTTAGAGCAACAAAAATGAATCGAAAGCCTGAAAAATAAGACTTAAATTTTTTATTAAATGTGGACTGGTTCATATGTATTACAATGAAATGACAATCAAATTACCTATATGCATTAAATACTTTGGAAAAACGAGGTTAAAATTATCAAATAGGGTTGTATTACCCATGCGCTGAGGTGAAGGGTAATATTCGATAGTCATTTAATGACATTCAAGTATATGTTCAATTGAAGAGAGAATATGCATTCAATTTGGCGCAAAGGAAACTAAAATTATTTTATTCCGAGATTTTGACGCAATACGCAATGCATTTGGGACAGCACAATGTTCGTTCATAATTCTCCTAATATTTTAGGTAACGTATATTTTTAATGCCGCATAAGTAATTTTAACCCAACACTTTAAGATTCATGAATAACTTAAGATTAGGGGAAATTAAAATGTATGCTGTATATGACAAATTTAAAATTTTCGAGTATTTCGAAGGAAGTGCGCAGTAATATCTGTCTACCAGGGTTACTAAAATGGGCCGCCTTACACGTCGTTGTTGCACCAAAGTTTCATGCTAAATGTAAGACGCTAGAAAATAATAAAAACGTCACTTGTTAAAAAAAAAGGTTTTTTTACCCCATATCATCGGGGCCGGCGCCGTTTCCACAAAATGTCCTGACGAAATCGCTTCCATTTTAGCGCCCTCGATGAAAGATGCACTACCGAATGACTGCATCACGCACCACCGCCTCTGACTCTCAAAAGACCTGGAGCATGCCATCTATTTCCAGAGAATCGTCCATTTTATTCTCCTCCTTCTCCCACCCCCTCTCCGCATTCGCCATCTACGGCTCCGTCGTGCCCCTCAAGATTCCGGCCTACTTCTGCCCCCCCCCCGCCTCCCAATGCAGTAATTACATGCTCTCTCCGTCTTTCGTTCATTTTCCCACTCCACCTCCCCAATCGCCTCTCGAAAAAAAAAAGAAAACCTCTCTCCCCACGTCTCTATTCCCTCCTCCCTCAAACCCTCCACCTCCTCCCCCCTTCCTTTTCACGCTCCCTTCACAAATCCCTTAAAACCGGAGCTCGGCTCGGGCTCACGTCCCTCCCCGCCCAGTATTAGTTTTTCTTTCCCGACGCGCATATTAACTCCCCTTTGAGATCTCCAAAGCTTTGTCCACCGCGGCGCCGACTTTTCTTTTGAGTCGAAGCCGTAATGGCGGGATTGGGAGAAGGATGTTAAACTGGGAGTTGGAATGGTGGGAAGAATTGGGGCAAGATGGTGAAGAAACACAACACACACACACACTCCGTGAAACCCTCGTCCTTGTTTATTCACAGCGAAGGACTTGTGTGTTTGCGTGTGTGTGTGTGTGTTGGGGTCTCGTGAAACGCTCCCCTCCAATTAGAGAGGCAGGGGATTAAGCAGAGATAAACCAACCCCTTCAGCCAAATTCGTCCCTCCCACTTCTTTCCCGCGGGTCTTCCAGGCATTTTTCTGGTACTGAAGCGACGAAAAGCGTCCTTTTTTAAACGCAGGCAGGTACGGTTACTCTGAAAAGATCTCTATTTTTTCCTTTACGCTCTTAGTGTTTAAACTTATATCCTTTTTTTGTGCTGAAAAATTATGTCGGAGCCCTGAGAATAAAATCTTGCTGAAGTCAACAGTCTTAATCTGCTTTTCAGATTAAACTGGTAACATATTAGCACCGGAGTCGACAGGTGGCAAACTTTTATTAAGCGACAATGATGTTCGGATTTTCCATTTGTCACGATAGTATTTCTCAATAATGACTTGCATGTATCTCTGGGCTTGTCAAATACCACTTATATTTTCGTGATGCTTGCTGACCAACCGCCTTTTCAATCACGCTTCTTTAGCCGCTACTCTGAGAAATTTCTCCATTGTATAGTTAACAGATACAGAGCAAATCCACAATTCCGAGAAATTGTTGAGTTCTTTTACCTAAGCAAATTTGATGGCTATGAGTTTTCTTTTACCTTCATATTTTTCATGTATTATGCACAATTATTAAATTCCTCGCTATGTAGGGTTTAAAATATTAATTTATCCGTTTCAATCATATGTTGTTTGGATACTTATCGCTAAGAAAATGATGAAAATTATGTAGTCGTGTAGGTTGCATATACGTGCATGTATCACATCAATTTGCTCTTGTATAATTAGAAAAACTACGGTTCTTTTCTCATTGAAGATCAAAGAAAAGAAAGTACTTAAGTATTAAAATGTCTGAGGCGTTTCAAAGGAGTAATTTATCTACTGTAAACTCACCATTAAATGGCATTTCCAGGAAATGCAAGGAAAGCTAACGAAAGAGAATTCATAATTTAAATCAGCAATCCATGGCCTGGTTCTACACCACTTTTCACTCGAGGTCAGGTATCAGCGTGACTTAGAAATGTCCTCCTACGTCCGTTCAACATTAAGCTAATTAAGTTGAGATGTCTTCGGCCAAGTCCTCTAGGCATTCGGTTAGAAATTTATTCCGAGCCGAGGAATTTAATTGAATAAATCCTTTGAATCTGCTTTGCGTTCAACACTTATTGTTTTGTTTCATCGCTTTTTATAATTGCATTTTTAAATGTATTTACTTGTTTAAAAAAGTTTTTCACTGCAGTTGTTCTATAAAAACTGTCGACGAATATTGGTTTGGCCTCTAGTATTTAATGTGTTGCCGCATTCTCCCCCTTTATGAATCCAAAATAGATTTCAACTCTAGTATGCCCGTAATGGATGGCGAAAGTTTTATATGTTTCATTATGCATTAGCGTTTTTCCATTGGTCCGTCTTAACTTAAAGCCTCCATTTGTTCTTTTTGGATATCATGTAAGTTTGACATCCTCTGAAGTTTTCTCATTCTCTCATTCGTATATGTAAAAAAAATAATTTTTCGGAGTCATCATTTTTCGCCAAATCGCTGTTCTAATGTATCCACTGTGCATTCTGCGCCCTTTATTTTCATGTTTTATGTGGGCTGTACTTCTTAATTCCATAACTTCAGAAGTTTAAGACAAACAAGAGCCCCCCCTGCCGATGTTTTCTTGTTTTTACATTGGAAATTGTGTAAACTTTTTTATTCAATGTGCCTGTTTTTTAATACTTAATGAAAATATGCATGCCTTATGTTTCAATTAAATTAAATACGAATTTTTTTTTTAACTTCTGCATTGATTGCTTTACAAGAGCAAGCTTAATTTTATTATTTAAATGTAATAGTTTTTGGCAGCATAGTAACATTTTAAAGTACATTTGCGGGTAGTACTCTATATAACTGGAAAATCTAACGAATATTATCATAATTAATCAAGAACCCATTGCATACAGGAGCTATTGATTCTTAAACATTTAGGTTCCCATAGACTTTATGGTGGCTAATATCGGTGTCTTTAAATATGTCACTATCAAGCTCCCGTACTGTAAGTTTCCATACATATTTTGATGCCCTATATACCGTCAATATTATAATATGGAGTTATGTTAAGTGAATGTTTGAAATTATTGAATTTACGTTGAAATTGTATTGTCAATACCCCTCTGTACATGATGGCGACTGCAGAATTACAAACACAATTCCGCTGAAAGTCCATTATTTTTCCCATGCTATGTGAATGCCCTAAACTTTCGGCTCTACCCTTTTACTTGAGATAAGATTCTGTCTGTCACTTCTCATTCTGCGAAAAATTCTGTCACTAATCTCATTTGGTTACACGAATATCTAAAATATTCCTTCGGTCTCTTGAGATTTCGTGGATTGAAATCTTACGTTACAGGATGGATGTTTTTCATCGCGTTATTCTGTTTATTGCAAACCCTTTTAGGATGCCGGAGAAAGGAGTGTTTTCAGGAGTATCGTACTGTCGCATCGGGGTCTCATTTGTCATAGTGCCGCTGTCATATATTGTTTTGAAAAAAGTCCATCAGATTATAACATTTCATCTTTATATATACATACCCACACACGTATTTATATTTATATATATAAATATATGTATATATATATATATATATATATAATTATATATATATAATTACCACAATAACAATTTGGGCACCTGCAGCTCCACCCAAGCTATGTTGTTTTTCGGGTACCAGGTCTTCCTGGGAAACCATAACCGGCACCGAGAGAGGAACTACTGGCGCCCCTACCCTTATGTGTGAATTTCACACGCCGTCGGGCTTAGTACTGGGTGAACTCTGCCATCACCTACCAACCATCAATACGCCCTTCATCCACTATTCCTTCTTCCCTAGGATTTATCCCAACAAACCCCCCTCTTCGCCCACCATACCAAGTACTTCCTCATTTGTTTTCTTCTTTGTCCATTTCACTTTCTCCATCCTTCCCCACACCCACATTTCAAAAGCCTCCAGTCTACGTCTATCCTCCTGCTTCAATGACCACGTTTCCGCACCGTACATAGCTACGCTCCATATCAAAGTTTTTACGAGTCCTTTCTTAATGTCCTTACTCAACGTCCCAGTCATCAACTCCCTCCTCCTTGTGAAAGCCTCTTTGCCTAGCGCAATTCTTCTCCTTAGGTCCCTACCACTTTGACCGTGTTGTTCCAAAACACTACCGAGATACGTAAACTGTTCTACCTGCTTTAGTTTTTGCCCTCCTATTTTAATGTTAAGCTTAGCCTTTTTCTAGGAACTAATGTGAATTGCTCGTGAAAATGTGATTGGTCAGCTGGAACAGTGAAAAACCCAATTACTATTACTGTTCGCGCGTACCCTTAAGGGATTATCGTATTGTGGTGTCCCCTGATGGACTCCAGACGAGGCGACACGAACGAGGACGTCGCCAAGGCCGTCTCTGTTGGGCGATGAAATTTATGGCACACCTCCCGTGGCGAGCAACCTTCCGCCCCGCGCGCGCGTGGTCGCCCGCCCGCCCTCCAAAGGCAAACACGGCCACGTGGGAAGGTCCGGCAGGGGGATGCCCTCGCGTGTTCCCCAGGCCTCCGGGAAGCGCCGCGACCGCCTGCCCTTTGACAAAGCCCGCCGAAAAATGAAGAGGGTGGACTGGGCTACGGAAAACGCGGTTGCGAGCGAGAGAGAAGAATCTGGAGGGAGAGGATATGAGAGGGCTGGAGAAGGAGGTGTGGGGACACTGCTAGAGAGAGAGGGGACCACATGCGATGACTGAGTCTCGCGCCTGCTCCGTGAGGCAATCGATACGGCGCCCGCGCGGTGAACTTCTGCCCCCCACCCTATCCCCTCTCCCCATCCCCACATCATAGTCGGACCCCGCTACCCCTATCGCGGAGAGCGATAACCCCCCTAACCCCCTCTACGACCCCTCGCCTTCCCCTTCGGACCTTTCGACATCTCCCACATGCAGTCATCAGCAACGGTTTGCGGGAGGAAAGCGGCGGTCGGTCCCGAAGCTCAGAAGCGGTAGTAGCTCCCCAACGGCCGAAGACTTCGTTCGGGGTTACGTACTCGTGCTCGGTGCGGCCTGAAAGACCGTCAAAACTCGATTGGCTGCTTCGCGCATGTTCCTTAGAGCGTGCAAAGTGTGTTATTACATTCCAAATATTTTCCCCAAAATCTCCTCTGAAGATTGAAGACCGGGAAATAGTTTTCCTTGGGGGAAAAAAAATCTTTCGTAAAAGAAAGGGAATAGCTGTGAAATAGTTTGGAACTTTTTCCTTTAGTGTCTGCTAGTAATAAGCTAGATGGAGGGGTGAAAAATAAGGTTTGAGGAAAGTTTAAACCGTGATTCTAACCCTCTTCCCCCATGCGGACACTTTCCCCAAATATTTGTAAAAGTTTAAATTGACGACGGAAGTTTTTCGGGAGTTGGCTGAGGTGGGGTGTGATCTTTGGTGTTGCAAATCGTCTCGCTTCCCCCATCCACATTTATCGACTCGACTCACAGTTGATTGTTCGTAGTCGATCGTGTGATTCCACGATTTGTGGACCAGCGAATAAAAAAATAATTAGTTCGATGCACTGAGAAGAGAATAGGGAAAAAAAATAAATCTCCGCTTCGAAGACGGAGTCAAAATCGTCCCATTCCGAGAGATGGTGGTGGGATGGCTGGTGAAGAGTGCGTTTCGTTTGGTGTCTCAAGGAGGGAAGCCGGTGGTGGTGGTGTTGTCGCTTCTGGGATCCCGGGGAGGATGTGCCGCTATGTCCTGCTGTCTTGTGCCATCGCCTCCTGGACCATGCTCCCCAGCGCGGCAGGTCGGTGTTCACATGCACACACACACACACACACACACACGTAACAGACCAACTTCCTAAAAGGGAAAAAGTAAAAAAAATAATAATTTCAGCACTGATGAAATAAGTTCATGCATACCGCCGTGAAACTCGTGATTCCATTCAGTGGAGACATGAACCCTCGGCGGGACTACGCAGTGAAAGTTTTTCAACTTTCCGTCTCGGATTGTGGCATTCACGTAGGGCCGAGTGGATCTCGCGCATCGATGTCTCGGCGAACGACAAATTCAACGTTGATATAATAATATGAGCAAATCCTATTATCTCTGGTACCAACAATTTAGAATGATCCCAATACCTTTCAAGTTTAATGAACTATTGTCAAAAAATTCATTTTGAAAAATCTGCCCTTTCCACAGATTTTTCCTATCATCAAATCATTCGAAGCAAACGGACTTTTAGACGTTTTTATGAGAGATAAAACTTATCCTAAGTATTACAGTTAAATGAAGTATACCATGCAGTTGTTTCTCATAATGTATTAAGGATTATTATTCTAAAACCTAAGGAAAAGTACGGCCGTTTTTTCCACTTTGTCATTGATATTGTAAATGGTGTTATCAACAAAAATACACAATTTTAATTGAAGTGCAATAGGTTCTCCTTTGCCAAAGAATTAACTATTTCAGCTGAAACAGATCTCACTGTCAGTTGCAGATCCAAGTGTTGGACAGATAATATCAAGTGTACTCCAATTGATTAAAAAACTTATTATGTATTAAACAGAAAACAATTCTAACATTGAAGTTATTCATCATCATTAGTATTTCAATTTTAATATTAGTTTACTGAATCCCTCCATTCTTCTGGATTCAGTTTTATTTCCCCCAACCTCTGATATCTTTTCTGTTTTACGTTAGTCTTAAAATATTCCAAGTACTAGTCTATTGGTATTCGCCTCGAAATCTTTACTTCAATTGTCACTTAAATTCATAGTCTTTTCATTCATATTATTTTCCAAATTTCACCTGACTCAAACCAGCACAATCCGTGTCTATTTTTCAAACATAACCGATGAAAATTATCAAGGATCTTGTGGACATTTCCTTTTAATTCATTTTATCAATTTCTTGAATCACGTGATAAATCCGCGCCAAGTGTTTTTGGAATGAGTAAGTTTGGTGCGTGACTCAATGCGTTTCCTCGTGAATCTCCGATGCATCTGGATATCCCAGGATCGCACACGATTAATGCCGAATCACGAAACCGTTTGGCATCTCTGTACTGCACTAAAAATAAAATGTGAAATCAGTCAGCGTTTTATTTATTTTATTTTATTTTTTTTAAGATCTTTTCTCCCGTCGCTGGCGAAAAACCACGAATGCCTCTGTCACGCGTCTTCTTGAATTCAGCGCACTCAGCACTTGAGATGGTCCATTACTCCCTGATTCGCTCGACGTCCGTGCAGAGACCGTCGGGAAGGAAGGCGGGCGGCATCGGGAACTTTTTGTTGCTCTCACTCGTGCTACAAATGATTCTGAACGTCGTTTCTCGTTGTATCCCATGAATCGTCCGACGTGCATGAAATGGTATTGTGCCCCAGAGGAAAAATCATTTCCCCTTTACAAGTAATAAGTACACAATGTGGAAGGCTCCAGATGAGAATTTTGAAACAAGTGTGCCATGGGTGATGTGACACTTGAAAATAACATATACCTATGTAAAATATTTGTATCTCCTTGATTTTTTGTTCTTTCAATTGCGAATGCTGAGTTAAAATAGTATGCAAGTAGCTATATTTTGCCAGATCATGAAAACGACACTTAATTTGCTTGAGTTGGCTCACGGTAGAATAGATAGTCGGAGTTTCGATCGAAAATTTTGAATTCCAACTGTTTGAACTGAGAATATTGATTTAAAAAATGAAAAAAAATTGCTTTCATCATTAGGGTTTAAAATAACGTCATTTCAACAAACTTCGACTTGATAGAAATCAAGAAGTAAAGCCATATTTAAGAATATATTCCTTTTAGACATAGCGAATGTTAGCGTAAATATCAGAAGAGCCAATTATTCGTTTTGGTCGCTATTTGTGGAGAGCAATGAAAACTTTCGAACACAATAGGCTATTTTTCCTGGATATTATATAAAATAATATAAAGGAACGAAAAGTATAACCTTAAGTTCGATTTTGTAAGAGATAGAGAGTTATTTATCTGTCAAGTTCAAACCGTATTATTAGGATTAAATGTAAGCCATTGGGAATCCTGTTTAGACTACGCCGTTACAATAAAAGAGTGAAGAATTAAGCAATAAAAAATTATGAATGATGAAAATAATGCTTTGTGGAATATAATTGAATGAAAAAACAAGTCCTAAACCAAAATAATAGGTATAACTAAGTTAACAAAACCCAAAACAGCCAGTGTTTTAATTTGTTTAATGAGCCATAATTATGGAAGATTTGAATAATTAATTATGAAAGCTGTAATTTTTGGAATGCAACAAATCTTCAATCAATCAAACCAATGAAATCCTCACTTTCTTCTTTTCATCTTCATTTTTATCATTTTTTCAAACGTATAAATTAAGATTTCAATGTTAAAAAATCATCTTATCTCCAGGCTAATTTCCGAATAGTGTCACTTTATCATCATTCCTGCATAAGACTTGGGAATTGAAATACGAATTCAGATGATCATCATTCAATTTAATCAAAAAATGATATAAAATCCCTTGAATTTGTTTTGTAATGATTTATTATCGAATTTTAAACATGATTCAGATTAAAATCTATATTCCAACGAACGAACGTGATGTAGAGGAAGACTCGAGAATGAAACAGAAGATATAATCCGCCACACGGCTCATGCCTGAAAATCTGTCTATCCATCGCCCAATAATCGTACACAGCTTTACGTGACAAGTAATTCTTTTAGTCCCGTTTTTTTGCGAGCATTGAAAAAAAATGCAAGCATTTCCACCACCTTCGGTCTTCTGCGACATTAATGGAAATATGACGTAAGTCATTTTTTATCATCAATGTCATTGAGACGACAAAAAAATGCGAGCGTTTTTTAATATATAAACCCTCTCTTCTCCTCACAAGTAAATTAATTTTTAAATGACATTTATGAAAGTCTCAGCGAAAAAAATGGAATTTGACAATCTTTTTATTCCACACAGAGAAAATGAAGGCAAATCGGACTTTGATATTATATTTTGTTATTTTTCGTCGTATTAGGAATCCATACCTCCGATATTGCGTTGATATGGGGAAAAGTTTTATTCGATAGTCGGAGAGATTCTTTCAGTTGATTAACATCGAAAATTTCAAGAAAAAATGACCAGGTTGCAGCTTGAATCAAAAGTTTTAGAAATGGGCATCGTATTTTATCTACCTCTCCGAATCCCTTTATAATCTGAAATGTGTAATTTTCACCCTTTTGTAACAAGAGCAGCAGTCGTAATGAATGGTTTTGTTTTATAAACGGGAGACTGATATCACCGCTAATTTATATTTGTCCGCCAATCTGCCAAGTGGCATAATTTGCAATCGCTCATGTAACCGGATTATCTGCCTCTGCTACAGTTTGGTGACATGACTCCGATGCTAGCAACTACGTCGTAATGCTGATGAGTTAAAATTTTAGACGAGATTGTTATAGCATTGAAAAATTCTCTCCCGTATCTTGATTAGAATAACCATAGTCTACTCAGCGATAGATCTTCATCATCTAGCCATATTTTTGTGCACCCATAATTTATTTTCCGGTTAATAGGTATGTGAGCAAATACTGGCAGTCTTTCAATTACCCTGTGAAGCATGTAAACCTGTCGGTAATTGGGGTCTAATGAAATATCTTGGTTTCTATTTTCATAGAAAAAGAATCTGGTACATCTTGCCTGTAATAATGTACCTCTTCTTGCCTGGGTGACAAATTGAACGTTAGCTGTATGCCTATAACCTTGGAATCCCGACTAAACTATTAAATGATTCTGCGATACTTGAAGAAAGATATCATTAATATATAACACAAAATCAAGTACGTTTTCCAAAATTCACTCCACCTCCTTCTCAATCGTTACCATACGTGCTCGCAATACTGTTTATCTGAAACTGTAATAAGTATCCATATATTATGTTTACCCATTTAATTATGTTGTTGATACTACGAGGGTCATCCGGAAAGTAGTACCCGTTCGTGAAATAAAGACACAAAAGTAAATATTAACAAACATAAAAAATTTTATTTGAAAGAGGATACTTTAAACTACTTCTCAACATAATCTCCAAGCAAATTAAGGCATTTGTCATAACGTGTGACAAGTTTCTGTATTCCTGCTGCATAGTCCTTCGCCGCCAGCTCATTGAGATACGCGAGGGACCCATCTTGCACAAATTTTTGCATAATGCAGATGGTGTTTAACAATTTCATGAACAATTGTTCGAGAAACATTGGGAAAATGCTCACAGATGTCATCAATTGTGACGCGCCGATCGTTCCTCACGAATTCGTCAACTGAGCTCACCAGTTGGTCTGTAATGACAGACGGTCTCTCCGAACGCTCATCGTCGTGTGTGTTCCCCCTCCCCATGTTGAAGTTGCGACACCACCGCCGAACAGACGACTCGTCCATTACATTGTCTCCATACACCTCCTTTAATTGGCGATGAATATCACATGGGCGAACGTTTCTTGCATTGAGGAATTTAATCACTGCCCTCACTTCACAACTGGCGGCGTTCTCAATTTTTTTAAACATTGTAAACAATCACAGAAACAACACAGGCAATGCTAGCGTCACGCAACTTGGCTCAGAGAAGGCAGACAAGCCACTGAAGCTATCTGACCTCGTCCAGCGGCTACTCGCGTCGTCAGCACTTCATGCGGCACGAACGGGTACTACTTTCCGGATGACCCTCGTAGTTTGCCATCGAGACAATAGTATCATTTGTTTACAAGCTTAATTTTAGTTGCTATGGTTGTTGGGCTTTCATTTACCTTTGTAAAGGATACGCACAGTGAAAATTATTTGTGGAGAATGAATACAGAGGAATTATTCATTTGATTTGAACTCATCCGTTTTCTTTCAGTACGCTTTACGTTGAAAGTATATATCTGTGTTAACATTTCGAGCTGTATTCCTCCAATATCCTTAAATACCACTTCTAGCCTCGGGAAAATACATTATCAATGTGGAAACACCTGTGCTCGTGAAGGGTGCGGCGATGTAACACTCACCACTCCACATAGGAGAAGGTTCTTAACTTATTCGGGTCGGTTTTATTTAAGAATAAAAGTTACAACTTCACTTGATGACCGAGAACGTGTACTCGCCTCCTTTCAATGTCTTATCAATAATGGAGAGTTTCGACTCTCAAGATATTTTAATAATAGGTTGTTCCATATTTTCGAATTACCTAAAATAATAGTGAACTTAAACTTTGGAGATACATCATGTTCGCTCAATATCATCCCTTTGGTGACTGACACAGCTGACCTTACAAAATATGTGAATGGTGAAGGGGTGGAATATTCGGTAAATGCTCAATTGGAAATATGATCTTTTACCTGAAAAACAAGTTATTGATAATATAACCAAAAATTAGTTGAAGCCGGAAAATATGATGTAGATGTGTGGGTAAAAAAAGTGAATTTAAAAAAGATTATGCCTAGAGTGATGACTTCTGAAGACGATCTGGCAATCAACTCACTCCACAATATGGATTCAGTCATAGGAGAGACGTTAAATGCCTAATAATGTATCGTCGAACTACTGTGTCGAGTGATACTCACGAACATATTGGTACTTACTTGTAGGCGCTTATTTCTAGGGAAAGTTAATATATTCGGTGATGGAAGAGACAATTCAGTCTCGAGCTGCTCGGAAAATAGATATCGTCTCCAATTATTGCAAATAATGTCTAATTTATAAATTCTTCGAACTTCAAAGTTTTCGGGTAGATGCGATTCTCCACTAGAGATCTAGTGGAAAAATTGCTGCTAACTGTTCTTTATCATGTTCTAATTCCACTACACTACGCTTGAAATCAAATTTTTTTTACTGTTTTCGTCCGTTCATTGTGTCAGGTTACCCGTGTCTCATTCGTGCGACAAAATAATGAAGGTAATCACATGTTTACTTGTTAATATCTCTTAATTTTATTGTGTGCTGATGATGGTCGGATGTTGTTCGGAAAACAGTGCCAAACTGATACTAATGGTTTTTATCGTACCATCACGGGTTTAAAATAAAATCTACATATTTTTTAATAAATGATATGATCCTAGGTAACCATCCCATAAGCGTCTCAAATGTATTCCTAAACATGGCAAACAAAGGTTTTCGTCCCTAAAGTGATTGTGTGATAGTATTTAAAAACGAAAAAATTCAACTTCCACGAGTGACTTCATATCTATCTACAGTCAGAAGGTACCGCGCGAGCCGTTTCAAAGACCCATTGAATGGCATGAATGCCGTTCATTGCCAAAGTGAGGGGGGGGGGTGAAGGGTTGAAGGATGTGATTGGAGTGAAAAGGGAAATTGTACATGATCAAGAAAAAAGCATTGTGCAGAACACTAATTTTACTTTTATCTTGCATGCATTGTTTGCGAGAAACCTTTTCTTTTGCTGGAGACAGATAAAGGATGAAAGATGTAATGAATCTGTTGATTTTATAATTCATATATTTTCAAACTTGTTAAATCAAATAATATGTTACGCTTTTGGTATCATGTGGTTCCAAGGCCCTATAGTTCAAATACCTTACCATAATTCCGTTGCCACTCTTCTCTCTTCATCACTTCTAAACCTGTCGCGTCATATCCCGACACTTGTTCCACGAGTGTGAATATTAATCATTATCATTTACTTTGAAAAATGTTTCAGGGTCAAATCTTACCCTTCACCTTTTATAGCATTTTCTCTCCAGTAGGTTTTATTTGAAATAAATTAATTGTGGTTATTTATGATTGAAAAAGATAAATTAAGTTCATCAATTCCTAATATTCACACTTCGTTCTGAGCGCTTGATAAATATTTGTTGATCAATTCCATTCAAGGAAAAAGTAAGTGCACGATTATATAAGTGTCGGAAAATGTACTTACAACACTTGTTTTTCGGGCACACATGTTTACTGTGCATTGCATGCATGTGTATTGGACACACTCGTATATTGAATGAATCTTTTGTGTTCAGTCGAAAAGATCCATTGTTTTGATCGTCTACTAAACAACCTACGCAAGTAGTAAATATATGGAAAAGATTTCTATTTATTGTGCATATATATATATATATATATATATATATATATATATATATATATATATATGTATATAGCTAATTCAAATGCCTATTATCATGTGATAATGTACACCATGTCTTTAGATTAAAGATAGAAATCTGAAGCATTTTGAAACATTCGAGAATTGAAGCTTTCTAAATTTGTCAGTATGATATGGTTATCTATCATCTATTAATATCGATTGTAATTATCTAATCCGCATGGGTTTATCAACGATTAATCAAGTAAGACTCCAAAAAGGTTTTGAAATATTATTTGCACTAAAACCATGTAACTGACCTTTTTCGACCAGTTAGTAGCATTTCTATTTTAGTTCTATTTTTAAGTTCTTCGGTTTCCCGCAGCGAGTCGTTTCAGTTTGCTAGAAAATGGCCACTTGGAGTAGGCATTTGCGTCGGGTTATGGATGCGAAAACGCAACCATCGTTTGGCTTGGAAAAGAAAGAAAAACAGTTTTTTGCTGTTATCTGAGTCTGTTGTGTATGTATTAGAATTTGCAGAATATTTTTCAGAGTATTGAAACAAATGTAAATTAATTTATGTTGTTTTTAATGCTGGTAATTGATTTATGTTTAGCTGTTTGCGCATATTTCAACGCTGTTATAATTTATTTGAGATGTTGATGACAGCAAGCTGAAGAAAGTATTTTAATATTTATCGTCCGCGTCTCATTACAATTCGTAAAATATTATTTGTTTCGGTTTTTCATTCCTCATGCCTATAGAGTGCATCCAAAAAGTTTCTTTGACGTGTTTCTGGCGATTGCCCCCTCCCCCCTGTCTTATGTTGGGGCAGTATGTCTTTTGCGTCATGGAAGCAGGGCAACCATCCAACTCGGAGCACAATATCATCCCGTACATACGTATTCAGAGCCCCCCCCCTCCAAAAAAACAAGCCCAACATAACAGCAGTTCTGGAAGTAAAAAAAGGTTTTGTTGTAACGTCTGGGTCAAAATCCAAGGGTGCGCATATTTATGGAAACTTAAAAGAGTAATACAAATCAAATACTTGTAGTGAACTCGTAGGATGAAAAGAACTTCAGTCTTTTTGGCCAGCATATTATGTCGTGCTTTTTGAAACTGTAAGAAGACTTCAAGAACGAAAATTGTTAAGCAAGACATATAATAAGTATATAGCAAATTTTATACGGTCAACAAGTCTAAAGAAGAGGTAACCAAGACTTGACTTTTTCGTTTCGTTTTTCCTGCTTGCTCCTCGTGACATTTTCAAGTTTTCCTTCTTAGATATATTTATCATTTCGCCATCTGCCAAATATTTATCCCCTTCAGTTTGTTATTGGCAATAATATCCAATAGGCACGGCGGCTTTCGATTCCACCACTGCGCAAAAATCCCCACCTTGAACTTCCTCCCATCCATCCCTCCTACTCCGTAATAACAAAAAAAAGTCATAAACAAAAAATAAACGCGCGCGCAGGCACTGTTGCCCACGCGAGTGGGCGTTACGTCGGAATATGGAGCGTCTTCGCTTTTATCGCCGGGACTTACGCGCGTAGGGACTTCGCCAATGACGGCACTGGCGGCCTCATCACGCTGGAAGCAGCTGGAGTAATCCGCCGAATAAAATAGCATGGCGACTGAGTCTTCAAAATTCGTGATATTTTCTTTCCTCCCAAGTCGTACTCCCACTCCCTTTCCTCCATACATCCTTTCCGTCTAGCGTCCGCCCCGTTTAATGATACCAAAATGACATTAGCGCTTTTTGCTAACTACGTTCTCCGAACCAAGAATAGTATGTAAGTATACAATTCGTTACGTGGAATGGATTACGAGATCTGATTTATGCCGTCTGAGAAATACCATACGTTATCCACCAATCCAGATAATGGCTCACGGCGTTTCGTTTTAACTGGTCTCCAAAGATTTCATTTTTCTTCATTGGTTTGCAGATATATCCGTATTCCTGAGGATAAAACAGCTTTAGCAGATGACTTAAACGCTATCAAACTCTAATGGGATACTTGGTAATTAAAGTTAAACTTAAAAATGTGCACAGTGTTAATTTTTTTTGAAAAAACAGCCATTCCTTCCCGAACGCCTACTACGACAGGAATACTGAAATAGAAATGGTAGACTCGGTCAAGTACTTCGGTTTTTTTCTCGCTCACGACCTCTGCTGACTGAAATATATGCGGGGAATATGTGAACAAGCTAACAAGAAATTAGGATTTATAAAAAGAGCGCTGGGTAATTGTAATGAAAATTGGAAGAGGAATGTTATCTTTCGCAGGTTAGGCCTCATGTAGAGCTGCCAGTATAAATTGGATACTCACGTAGTTGGATAGGTTTCCGAATAATATCGCGTGCAGCGTAGATGAGCTAGATTTGTAAAACGTTGTTATCGAACCGTATAGTTTCAGGCTTAACTTAGTGGAAAATTTCCATATTCGAGAGAAATGATAAACAGCAATTGTGGTTTCCATTTTAGTTTTTTTTATCCACAACACCAGAGTTTCAACACTTCGTGTCATCGTTATCTGAAGATGACACGGCGTGCAGAAACTCGGGCCTTGTGAGTAAAAATACTCTCGTGGAAATCACAATTGTTAATTATCATACCTCTCCAAAACGCTATGTTAAACATAGTAGCGCATCAGACAGATAAGAGGAGCTAGGCTGGTAACCACTCACGGGGGGAAGGTTAAATCACAGAATAAATCTCTTGCATAAACTGGAAGGATGTATGTTTAGCAATGATGTTGAAAATGTATTATTATCACTATCATATTATGGTAGGAGAGATCATGTCAATAAAATTAGAGAGATTATGTGTTGAACAGTTAGATTTAAGATATCATATTTTCCACGAACGATAAGGCATCAGAATAACGTTGTCTAGCCACTGTAGGGGTAAAAACATTCGGGTCAAAATTAGTCTGGTGTGTATTCACCCTTTTCCATACCCACCAGAGTAGGCTAGCAGAGTATTAAAAAATACTAAATACTAAAATACTAAATCCCTTCCCGATTCTGCCCTCTCTTGATTGCCTTGAAAATGTCACCCTGCTCCAGCTCATAGAGGCAGATGGGGAGACTTGAGGGTTTAAAAATTATGCTCGAAATTGCTCCCGATAGTTCGACCCGACTGTGTTTGGGAGTGAAGGGGGGAGTTTTAACGAGTTTCTCGGCGGCGCGAGTTCTAGAAAATCTCGCTACAGATTATGCATTGTAGTCCCGCCTCATTTATGAAAAGAAAGTGCACCAGGGCCTTATTTTCAGGCGCGCTCAAAAAAAATGAAGCCTTATGGAGGAAATTAGTGATCATCATCATTAATTTTACGGGATTTTGGAGCACGTGATTACATTAGGATTTCAAAAATTTATTTTTCCTACTCGTCAGTGTGGCGGATTGGCATGGTGAGTATTTATGTAGATGCATGAGAGTCCTATCATGACGATTTATCTTGATTCAACGAAATGAACATATCTCTAATTTTTTCTTAAGTTTGACATGCCAGAAATTCTCTTCGTCAATCGGAAATGACGAACGGCTTGTATTTCACGAAATTTAAATAAAATTTACCTGAATAAAACCGGCTGCTTTCCTATTGATAGGACTTTTTACTTAACCTGGAGGAATACCTTCCTGATTATACAGATAGAAGCTCAAAAGATTAAATTATTTTTAGTACGATTTTTACTCGTATGAGTAAATTTCATGTTGACTTTTTAACCTAAGTGATAAAACCCGAAGTTCGGATGGGTTGGTTGGGGTAGTGATGACTTCGTGCTACGGCCAGCGGAGATTCAAGCGGCAGCGTAAGGGGTCAATTCCTTTCTCTGTGCTCCCTGTGATTGCTCAGCAATGTCAAATTGCCGCGCGGAAAATTAAACAATTCAGCTATAGGTGACTATTATTGCCAGAGTCACCCAGATGGATACTTTGACCACCCAATTAATGCTCCATGCATTCCACCCGCCTCACCTCTTATGATTTTATCACAATAAAATAATCAAAATCTTTCAATCCATTGCCGTTAGTTACCATTTAGAATATGTAATCAGCAGATATTAGAAATATATACTAATTTTAGATTGAAACAATAAGGGTTAATGCAAATTTTAAAAATAATTATTGTATCAAAGTAATGTCCATGAATTTGGCCTGTTTCTGAATTGACTGCGGACTAAACGCCGGACTACCCGCTTTGTGAGCTATTTTTAAATGTAGTACTCAATTAAAAGATCCTATATTGTCTTCCCTCGTGATTTCGGAACATGTGATATCACGGAAATATTATGTATAGTTATTTCTCAAAACTAAGTGTGACGATAGAAATAAGTGACTTCGTTTTACTTAACTGTATAGAATGAATTGATATACTGTACGAAATGAATTTATGTACGATAGAAAAGATTGATTCCTTATTCATGAATGGTGCACCCCATTTCAATAGGGTATAAGATTATATTAAATAATACAAAATGTTATGAGGAAGAAAAAGTCAATGAAGCCGTTTACTCTTATCTTTCTTCTTCATTTAATCTGAGAGAGTCATTGTAAAATGTTCGAAGCCACATCCATATGGGCTGATAAAGGTAGCTGGCAATAAACTTCATCTCTTTTATACAGCCTTCCCGCTTGATTCAGTCATTAGTGTGATTACATCTGGAAGCCGACGTGTCCCGATAAGCCGACAAGAATGAATGCGGCCGTCAGGAATAATTTTTTTTCGTTCTTTTTTCCCGGGCCAATCAACGTCGATGATGCGAGAAGCGACTTGCTTTCGATTCCTGGTATGCTGTATCGACTTATTAATCTAATGCGAATCGAAACAATCTAGAGAAGAGAATGAAGAACTTTTCATCACATTCAACGGATTTCCCATTTTTTAGGAAAGCGTGCTGCTTCATTGCTTATCGAAATGCGATATCCGTATCTTATATCGTCGTGTTAAATACGTGGTTAAGTTTTCTGCAAGTATTATTATGCAATTGGATATTCTATTCCCTTGTGAGTAGAGAAAAATAATTTTGGAAGGAGTGGAATAAAATATTGGTAGTAGAACCACTCAAGTCAAAAACCGCTAAAAGGTTCCCAAGAAAATAAATTAGGTGTGATTTCATTGAAAAATCTAACTAGAAATTCCCTTTGCACACATGGAGAGCAAATGAGAACAAGATGTTTAGTGCGGTGAAGAGCTTTTCACTTCAAATTAATCTGTTAACACGGAAGTATTTCTTAGTTCTTCTATGGTAAGATATGACATGCCTTAATTAAGAGAAAGATAATCCAGTGCCAACAAATCCATGTGAATTTTAATTCCCGAAGCTATCCTTTTTCACAACAAAAGTAATTTAGCCTCTGCAGGAATTGTGGATGTAGCATATGATTTTAACATGTCATCCCTAGTACAAGCAAACAGAAATTAAATGGATATTTGACGAACAATGTCTGCTTACTTTTCACCAGTGGAGTGCTACAACTATGACGTACGACACTGCAGATGCAAGCTGAAATGTTCCAATGCTTACAGGAATATATGTATGTTAATTCTGAAAACAGTTTTTATTTTACAGATTATTCTAAAAAAAGTTTTTCTAATTTCTAAAAAAATCAACTTGAACTAGCATCCTTTTGACTAGTATTGGAAAGTAGTACTCTAAAAAATAAACCAGTCTAGAAGAGAAAAAAACATAATTTTTATTTATTTGGAAAATTTTGTTTGGTATTAAATTTCCAGTTTTGTTTCCTAAATTCATACACAATTAATTTTACAATTGCCTTGCCCAAATATTCCGTTTACCTCAGACGTTCTAGGAAAGGAAACTTCAGTTTCTTTAAAATTGGTATCTTTGGCTATACCTCACATCAATATTCTCTTCACAGTTGAGTGCAAAATGATGCGCACCTTTTAGGATTTCCAATATAAAATATAGCATTGAGGTGTGCAGCTACCTGAATTACAAAGAACAGATATTCACACGCATTGATTTAAAGGAGAGATATAGAACTACATTTATCAACATAGTTGATTTGTGCCTTCAGCAATTTTAAGATTTATAACCAAATATGGAAAAATATGGGATATATCCCGTGCATTAGTCGGGTGATTTTTATTTGTATTCAACTTTTTCATGGCGCCATGGTATTTCATATTACATCGAATTACGGTGAAGATTTTTTCCTGATTCCTTGAGGAAAATACATTGACGGATCATTCGACTTTGCTGTTTTTCGTAGTTTCAAAGTAAATTTAGAGAGTGGCCTTTAATCTGCATTTGAAAAAGGTAGTTGAAACGGGAACTCGGATAGTAATTCCATTTCTTGGTAAATGGTGATTTGTAATGGGACTCTAGTTTACCCTTGAATCAAAAGCCAACATTTTCGATTAATAAATTTAGTAGGAGATGGAAAATTTGAATTCCATTAAAAATTCGATTCCAGAAATCGTTAGGAGTGTTTAAATCAGTCAAATCGATCTTTTATCTTTTCGCTATCCACACTTTTTTAAGGTAGTCTTCTCTTTGAGGACAGCTTTTTTGTATGGGCACATACCAGCTACATTTCTATGATTTACTTAAGACGGTGCAAGAAAATACCCATAGAAATAAAATCTTGGTCAATCCCACGAAGTTCAGCCATACTACATGTTTTTGAACCCAGGGGAAATTTTTAATCCGTGGATCATATTTTTTTAACAAATTATGATTTTTATTGGGCTAACTACCTTCGTTGATGCCTAAATATTTTCTGGGGTGTATTTAATTACGAAGATGGTTGCCGGAAAAAAAGTACTACGATGACTAACGTAGTTTTCCCACAATTTTTTTTAAATTTATTTTACTATCTAATTAATTATTGGCAAAGTGCTCGTCGTTACCATTAGGTATAAAGAGCCGATAAGGTCATGCGAATATGTTGACAAGTGAGGCCTTCGAAAAATAATCAAATTCCTCATTAATTATCAGACTCCTGGTGTCGTCTAAAGTTAAAAAGGTTTCATAACCACTCTCGCGTGAAGAACGTACTGCGAGCAGCTGCTAGCGGTGCATGACCGACCGGTTTCCCCCGTCCTCGGTCGGCTCCTGCATTCCCCATCCACCCGCTTTTTCTCCCCGCCTTTCATTCCGGGCGACTTTTCGGCGGGATCCCGCTATTCCAACTCGTCCCAAGGCCCACGATTTTTCCCACTCCCCCCTTCATCCCTCTTGAGCCGTGCGTCCTCTTCTTTGCGTTAGTTTTCCGGGAGAGAACACGTGAATAAAGGCAGGAGGGTGTAGGGACAAGGCGAAAGAAAGAAGGGGGCTGAAAAAACAAAGATACCTCGTTCCCGATTTTTTTTATCCGCACACAAATTCAGACTACTTCACAGGAACGCTCTTTTATCGCTCATGTGATGGAGGTAGAAGGAAGAGTCACATATGTAGGGAGGGGAAAAAAGACATTTGTAATGGTTGGCTCACTGCCAGGGTTGGGTGAGGAGGGGGTGGAGTCTGTGGTTCAAGACTCCCTTTTTCCACCTCGGCAGCATCCAAACGTTATCGCCACCGACGGTTTCCAACCTTTTTTCTCCCCTTCCGCCTGCGTTTCCTCCCTTACTCTCTCATCTCCATCCTCTTCGGTTTCTTTTTCTATCCATTCGATTCCTCTTCTCTCTGTGGGTGTATATCGCCTCCCCTGGATCTCAATGGGATCAGGTGTTGGAGCGGATAGTGTCTTGGGTTCTCAGCCATCGGGGTTCCTGGTACAAATCATGGTATGTGTTAACTCGCCGTGAAATACGGAATTTTTTCACGACTTGTGGAGATATCTGTTCCGTCAGAAACACGTCTCTTGTGAAACGAAATTCAAGGGGATTCCACGCATGAGTTGGGGGCAAATTATATCTAGTGTGACCTTTGGGCTTGAACTGATGCACACCTTGGGCCTTAGATATTCAGGAGAATATATTCGCTTGAATTGACGCTTTGTATGCGGGAAGTATTTACAGGGAAAAGGTTTAGTTACCTACCTTACCGTAAGACGTAACTAGTTTGGATTTCAAAAGTTACTGATCACATTACTTGAGCCCAAATTTGTGTTTGTTTAACTCAAAAGCTTCTCGAACGTATTTCAGAGTTAATGTCAAGAGTCTCTCAAGAACATTGTCTAAGATATGTAAAGCACTCATTTACTCATAAAATGGACCAGTTTTGATGTTGGTCATTGGAAACACCATTGTTTACGTTTTCCATTATGTTTTATGCTCCCTTGCATCTCCCAAAAAAAGCCACAGGTCCCGAAATACTAACCAAAATTCGAAATATGATTTAAACTAATGCTCAGTACATTTTAGTGTCACCAACCATGTAACCATTTGTGTACAGTTGACTATTTTTTTATTAAATACATGATTTTTGCGTTCATATATCTTGGGTTAGTTAATAGTCATTCAGAAATCAACAATCTTGTGACACGTGAATGACATTTGAAATATTCATGATATTTATCACGTTATTTTGAATGCTAATTTCAGTTGTGAAAATAATTAATTGTAATAATAATCTTAGTAAGCATATGAAAAAACCATCAACGCTGTAATCGGCTCGAAGCTCGGTTTGGTACATCATGGTAGAGTTCACCCAGTACTAAGCCCGATGGCGTGGGAAATTCACACATGGTCTGTGTGCCAGTTATGGTTTCCCAGAAAGGAAAAGTAACAGAAAAACCGCACGGCTGTCGAACGCGGGAATCGAACTCGGGCCAGCCGGTCAGTGGTCTAACGCGCTACCCCTGGACTCCCGCGAATCATAAGTATGGAGTGGTTTTTAGCATAATGTTGCAGTTTGGAAGTTGTTCCCTCGATAATTCAGAGTCTATATGAAGGGCAAATATTTTATCATTAAATATATACGCTATGTTACAGCTATCAGTATTCTACCGAGAGACATTGTCGCTATTTATTTAATTATTTATTCAAATGCGTTCGTTTTAACAATTTTATTTAACGAAAAACAATTTAGAGTACTCTGTTAGACAATAAAATATGGATATACAATATCTAAAACGGATTTGAACCGCTAACCCTACTGTGAAATGCAAAATCCGTTCTCAGTAAACCTTAGCTAAGGCTTAGGTTTAAATATTTCTGCGCGTGAAATAAATAAAATGTTTACGCTAAACTCGCACATACATACATGCATTAGTTGAAAGCAAGCTTGTAGTTGTAAATTACTTTTTTTCCTTCAAATATATTTTTATCAGGGGAATCGTATTTCCTGGTTTTGACAAATGGATACAATTATCAGGCTGATAGAGGAAAATGAATGTACATATTTGAATGTAATGATCACGTTTAATTAATGAGCACTAATTAAAACAAATGACGTTTTATTTGTTTGTTGTTCTTCGGGTGAACTGGTATTATGTGTGATATTGTGTCGGTATTAAATAATTGTCACCGGGAATATTTCCTCTTGGGTCCTAAATTTTATATTTTTGATAAACTTTATGAAAATATATTTAGGCCGCAGATTTTTTAAATTTGTTTGTTTAATTATCGTCATGAAAAAATGGGTGCAATTCTTCGATCGTCGAAGTCTCCTTACTATATTAAATTCTAATAGTACGGCTTAATTAAAACTAGTGACCGAATATGACGGTGACGCTGACTGCACGAGTCTCTTTTATTTTTTTCCGGCTTTAATGTTCTCTGTTTCTCGTTTTTTCGTAATCACTTCATTATGATGGGGCTATTTTGATTTGTGATTATTTAAAGTGGTTTCACTGCAAAGTGAGTGATTTATTAATCTCTCCAATAAACACGAATTTCCTTTTTCTAGAGCCTCGAACTTTACAAGTAGATTCCATAAATCGTATCCTGGATTGTTTCTCTTAAATATGGCTATAAAACATTATTATTAATGTCCCTTTTGAATAAAAAAACCTTGCTGGCTCATTTTTTATCTTATTCATCTAACACCTTTCCCGCTAAATAAACTTATTTCTCAATCTCATCTTTACGTCTTCCTGTAAAAAGACTCATTGAATTATAGGAGTTTTATCAATTTCCTGTTATTATATTAACTATCTATTGACATATGTTGAACGCACAGTCCAGCGCTCAATCCACTGGGACTACCACGCTCCCCGACATTATACATGCGAATAAAATATCCACTGGTTGTCTACCGACCGGAGGGTCCGGGTTGGTTTCCCGAGGACACCTCGGGTCCAGATCCTCCTGGGAAACCATAGGTGACACATGAAAAGGATCTGGCTCCCCTACCCTGGTGTATGAATTTCACATGCCGTTGTGCTTAATACTAGGTGAGCTCTAATATCGCCTATCAAACCGACCTTCGGGTAGAAAACTGTGGTTTCACAGGAAAATCTGGCCCAGAGGTGTCTTCAGGAAACGAACCCGGACCCTCTGGTCCGTCGCTTAGTGCTGAATTCGCTAGAACTACCAGTCTCCCCGACAAAATATATGTGAATACAACATCCCGCACAACCTTAGTTAAGTAAATATGAGATGCATGATAAAAAGAAAAGTAAATAAAATTGAATTTAAAAATTAATGCATATAAAACAGTAGAGCTATCTTTTTTGAATAAAAATGTTGTATTATCCTGGGAAATTAGAAACTTATGCTGACAGTGTGTTTGAATAAAAACCTTTTGGATTTTCGTATGAAATTAAACGCCATTCATCTGGTTTGTGCAATCACTGTCTTAATTGACTCGGGAATCGCGCAAAGCACCAGTAAAGAATAAAATGGAAATAGGGATTAGGATAAAGAAACTCACCTAAATGATGTTAAGGTTTTAGAACTGTAATTAAGGGTAATTGTTTAGAATAATTGAAAAGATCAGTGAAAATGAAGCATGCGAGTAGACAGGTGTAAAGTTGTTGCGTGGAAGACAAAGAAAAGTGAAAGCGAGTGTGAATATTAGAAAGGATACGATTTGATAAGATAAGATTTATTGGACAGAATTTTTAGAAAAGACTAAAATTTTATTGTGGAAAGTTCATATTATATTTTATTTGAGGTGAATATTTTAACTTTACACCTCAAGATTAATAAAGAGCAATAGGAAAGAAGGAAGTGTGTAAGAACCGAGTAAATTTTTCAATCTACGTGCTATTGGGGTTGCGGTTAAATATTTAAGTTAAAATTCGATAGCAACTTTATTTACTCTGTAATACGAGTTATTCTCTGAAATTTACATAATCAGGTTAGAATAATATGGATACTGACGCTTGATCCAAATACTGAACAATTCTGACTATGTCTTAGCCCTCTCCGTTCGCTTAGGTAGAACATGGCACGTTAACTGTTTTGTGTGGGCTAAAGCAGCAGCCTCGGCCCCAACAATACATGGATAATCCATCCGAGGATGTCATTCCCCGAGGCGTTCAAGAGGCTTAGGCAAACCATAGCAGCGTTACTAATCGAGAGAATTGACGCGAGACTTCGTTCGCCCTGTCTGTCCCAGTAGATTTTTGGACATTCAGAATGAGTTCCACATTTTTTGACGTATTATTATGGACGTTTGAATCTGCGGGAACCCTTAATTCAAATGACTTCATATTTCTATAACAGTCTCGTAAAGGACAATCGTAAGCTGATATTTTGGGTGAATATGATGGTCAATTCATAAGTATTCCTAGACCATTTCTTCGATAAATAAGGATATCATGACGAGAACCATTCTAAAGAAAGATCAAACCAGTCTATGGTGTATTTAAAATTTTTTTGGGAAAACTAGATTATTTTCAGGATTCATGGTACTGGATAAGTATATCTGGCGAAGTTTAGAGAAAAAATAAATAGAACAGCATATTCGTGATCATACGTACTGTTTTTCCTGGAGAAAAATTTCCTTGTGTTGATCATGATCGTGTACGTATGAAATCCATGAAGATTCATTCACTTCGAAAAGCTCGGTTAGAAATTTGTTTGGTGTGAAACCCGCCATGTGGTAGCCGACCAAGCCGACACCATGTGGTAGAAGCACAGTGAAATTGTGAAAAACGATTAATATAAAGGGTTGGAAACCGTCGGTGGCGATAACGCTTGGATAACGCTGCCGAGGTGGAAATAGGAAGTCTTGAACCACAGACTGCACCCCCTTCTCATCCGATTTGTAATACCTTTATAGTTAAGAAATACTATTTCAGGAGCATTGAAAACGACGTTTTTTCAGCAAAAAGTGGAAATATTTGAGAAACGTTCACAAATTTCTCCTCGCCATAGGAACGTCACCAGTTTACATAGCCATATACTCGTATGTATGCACATGTATTTGTGCATACCGATTATGAAAGCCGATCTGTTTGAAAACCTGGTCATTGTGCTTTACCGAAAGTATCATATGCAGGATGAGTTTACTCTCAGGAAGTGAAGTATGTTCCACTTAGGGTTGAGGCAGTGAATTTCTGAAATAAATTGAAAAGTGAATGAGACGAAGGAAAAGAATATGGAAAAATATTGCTGAAACATTTAAGTTGGCGCATTTCATTCATCAATTGTGAGGAATTTGCTTAAAATATTTGTATGAAAAAGTTTTCATTCCAAGTGTCAGATTCAGAAGTTCCCTTTGATATTTTCGGGCAAAAGTACATGACTTTATTCTTCTTCTTGCAAGCATAGCCAAGGAACTCAAGATATTTTTAAGTGTGAAGAACTTATTTCAAATTCACCTTAGTTGTATGCAAAATTTTAAACATAATTTGGAAATACAGAGAAGATGTAAATGAATTATGGACCAATATAATTCTCTCGTCACTTGTGCGGTGAGGTATTAGACATTATATCTATACAGATTCGTCTACCGAGAACCCATAGCTGAAATATTTAGCATTATTCAATATTAATGTGTTTCAAAACGCGTTTCGAATGGCGTATTTCTATCTTAATAGACATGCTATGAACAATAGTTTCCTATAAGAATGAATATTGAGCTATTAGTGACCGCTGTGAAATTAAAAAAATTAAATCATAATTAATAACTTATTCAGCTTATAGGTTACAGGGCTAAAACTTCCTAGATGACTAAAAGGCTCACTAGAAGTGACGAGGAAGCTGTATTCTAGCATAGTTTGCGTCAGAAATTAATCCACCACTAAATTGATAAACAATTTTCAACATGATACTTAATTACGAGAATGTTTTTGAGTATTTTGCTCTCTCATTGGTTTTTGAAGGGATATTCTGCTGTTTTGATAAAGGGTTGGAAGACATTTTAAATTGCTTAACCAATTAACAGGTTGAATTAAGTTTAGCCAAACTGATCACACATCATGCGCTCTTAATGATGTAACACTAAAATGTTAACCAGATTCTTTACGTATGTTTCCATTTAATCTAATTGATTTAATACTTTTTTTAATTACATGTTTTAGAGTCATCTTTTTTAATGATTCATTCTTTCGTTTACATTTCGTCATGTAGACGGATCTCGGTCATCACTTGTGTTCTTTCACTTCATTCCACAGAATCACAATTGCTTTTTTCTAATGAAAAACAGTTTACTTCTTTTGATGTATCATATCATATGGAAAAAATCGAGCTGATAAGTTTTAGGGAGGAAAATTTAGCATGCATAATTTAGTAAATGAATAAATATTTTCATTTGGCATATTCTTTTTCAAATGACTACGTCCAATTATTTCGCCGCTAATAATATCGTCGCAGCTGTGAGACTTTTGTTCAGGTAAATATTTTACTAATTTCTTCGGTTTATAATAAAAATGAGACATAACATGAAAATTTGAATTGGCTTCATCCCTGTTTGTTAATGATAAGCCTCGCGTAAAAATTATAAAAATAGCAATTTCATTTTTTTAAGCTGATTTTAGTTGCTAGTTTAATAGAAGCCAAAGCCTTTGGTATAATAAATAAAAGGTGGCCTACTAACGCATTAAAAAACGAAAAGTTGCGCTAAAGGTTAGGAAAATATCACACTTATCTAATAGGATTTCGGTATTAAGGTGATTCATTAAAAAATATGCAAATTTACTTTCAAATTCGCCAGCACTATCGTACCCAAAATGAAATCACGGAGGAATTATTTTTCGTAGGTAAAAAGTACATGTCCATAATCAAAATAAAACTTATTGATAATTTTTTCATTATACAAAAGCGTAACTAAACATTTTTTTTTAAATTAAAGTTTGATGTTTGGTGAAATACAGCAAATAGTTAAATATCATAGTTCGGCTAATGACTGAATTGCCACGATGGTTTACGTAAATGTAATCCACGCTTTGATTGGAGACTCAGCTCCATAACTGTGTACTTCATTTTGTGCTATCAAATATGAAAACAGCTATGGCCGAATGTCTTCATAAGTACCAACTCATAGCTATCATAAATGGCGCTGCCACTTATTTAAAGTTTTCTTTGGACGCAAGTTTACTTACGTTTATTTGGATGTAAGTCACCAGTTAAGTGTGCAGGGGACAATTAATAAGTAATGTACTGTACTAATGAGGTGTTTCGTATTGAGGAGGTGCAATAAATTACTCAGTTGGCTGAGGGAAAATTTTCTTTCAGTATATTGACAATCGTAATTATTCGTTTTACGTTGATTCAACCAGATCCGTGGTGTGAGAATTCAAAATGTAGAAGAATAACACCATTTAGCCTCGCCGAGTAAATAATGATTTTCGTGACTCTCGAGTAAAAAATGCTCGGATTACGAGAGCAAAGAAATGTGATTATTTTTAATCTAATAAATACTCAGCAGTGAGTCCATTTTTATGCTAATTTATGATTACTGAACAGGATACGATACTAAAGGTGCATGACTACGTACACGTAACTAGAAAAGCTAGCGGGTATCAACTATGGTAATGTATTGAATGTAAACTCTAAAAAATGAGATACCCCTACTCGCACATGGTGTTTCAAAATTACTGTCAAATTAAAACAGCCTTATCCAAACATAAAGACTTTGTATTTTTCCACAGATTTTTATTATTAGGTGCAATGCGTTTCGCCGACTTGAGGCATCATCAGGTACCTTACAATAAAATGTGTACCTTATAATAAAAATTTGTGAAAAAGTACTTAGTCTTTTTAGTATGGATAATAAATACTCCCATGCTGTAAAACCTGAAACAGTAGCATATATAAAATTGCCATCTTGTCAATCTGGTACAGAGTACTAGATAATACGTTAGCAAATGTAACTAGTCTTCTTGCTAGCTAAAATTTGCCCATTGCTGCCTCTAATGTGAATCTGACGTTGTGCCTGTATTTGTATAGAACCATTTTTGTCTCAACCCCAAGTTTGGTTATAGCCGAATCGAAAGTTATTCCTTCTTGCGTGCCATAACGGCAGAGAGACATGCATTCTATTATATGGTGCGTTTCCTCTCCTTATTGACTTCTGAATTTTTATGTGAATATCTCCTCTTGGCAGGTTCTCAAGGATTAAAAAATAATTATTTTTCAACTCCCATGAACTCTAATCCTAATATTAAAGAAAAATTTTCTCTTCACTGCTAATGAAAAATCCTCTCCCCATTGATGAAAAATATTCCCATCCCAAAATATTTCTCTTTATGCTATAAAAGTTTTATCCCAATGCCGAAGTTTCAACGAATCTTGGATTCTGAATACAGCTGCTCATATTAATACGACTCACAAGATTAAGAACTGCTTTACCTGCGAAAAAGGTCAACTTTTGCCATTTAAACGAAATAAAAAGTCTTTTTAAGTCTTCTAAAATAACCCTTATGTGTTCTCCGTCTTAAGTGTATTTCTTGAGCGCGCTCTTTCGGATCTCTATTGTTTCCTAAGTCGGGCGAGATATATAGTTTTCCCTTTCATTTCGAGAGAAATAAATCACACAGATAGGCTGTGTTTCATTTATAAAACTTGTTTATTTCCTTTTCACTGCACTGCAATTGCCTTATTAAATTTTATATTTCTTAAGGGCCCTCCCCGGACTACAACCTTGACGTGGTGGAAGGGCTTGTGCGTTCCGATGACCCCTAGAGCTGTACTGGCGGGAGTAATAAAAATTGCTCCTGGTATGGTCACCCATGCCAGATAGGTCGAAGGTTAGGAGCCAGACGAAAGGTAGTCCACGCAGCGTCTGTTCCTCAGTGAGGCGGCTGCAATGGCGTCTGACCCCAGTGGGGCGGCCATTAAGTGATGGTGTCACGTTAAAAACACTATTGAGGAAGGCAACGGGAAACCACCTCAATTATCATTCCCAAGAACAATGTGATGGACAATAGAGATATTTTGAGTCCTGGCAACCACGGGGCTCGGCCCAATCGGCCGTGTGTCGTGCCCGGCAGCGGGGGAGGCAAGGCTTCCGCGGTCGTCATCCCACGAAACCCTTGCAAGGGAAAACCAGCAGCAGCAGGACAGAAGACGCAGGAGAAGAAGACCAAATTAGTTAGAATAGGAACGTGGAATGTTAGGACAATGATGAGGACGGGGAAATTGGAGAATGTTAAGCGAGAGATGGAAAGGGGAAATATAGATATTTTAGGTCTATGCGAGGTGAGATGGAAAGATAGCGGGGATTACTGGAGTGATAAGTATAGAATAATATACAGCGGTGGGGACGAGAGCCAACGAGGGGTCGCCATAGTATTAAATGAAGAGGTAGGAAGAAGCGTAGTCAACATAGAGCAGGTAACGGATAGAATACTACTAGTGGAGATAAAAGCAGAACCGACGAACTTAGTTATTATCCAGGTATACATGCCACCGAGCAACCATAAGGAAGAAGAGGTCGATAGGATATACGATCAGTTAGAGGACATGATTGCATGTGTTCCTGCAGGGAAACATTTGATAGTGATGGGGGATTGGAATGCGACAGTAGGCGAAGGAAGAGATGGTGATGAGGTGGGGGACTACGGTTTAGGCACGAGGAATGACCGCGGGGAGAAAGCAGTTGAGTTCTGCAGGAGACAGGGGTTAGTTATCACCAACACTTGGTTCAGACACCACAAAAGACGCAGGTATACATGGAAAATGCCAGGTGACTCGGGAAGATATCAGCTAGATTATATCCTGGTTAGACACAGGTTTAGGAACAGTGTGATAAATTCCCACAGCTTCCCGGGAGCGGATGCGGACTCAGACCACAATTTAGTTGTTATGAAATGTAGCGTACGTTTTAAAAAGATAAGGCAGGGGCGGCGAGTTAGAAAATGGAATGTAGAAGCATTAAATGGGTTGAAAAGAAAGGAATACAAACAGGCGGTAGAGAAAATCATGGAGGACGGTAAAGAGCTAAGTACTATTGAAGAAAAATGGGATGGTATCAAAAAAGGGTTGTCTAAAGCGGCAAAAGACACTATTGGAACCGTTAACGCTAAAAGGACTCGTAAACCATGGATCACGGATGAGATGATTACAAAAATGGATGAGCGGCGAAAATGGAAGAATATAAATACAGAATTAGGCAAAATGAAGTACAAAGAATTGAACAATAAATTGAGGCGGGCAACAAATAAAGCAAAGGAAGCATGGTGGAAGACGCAGTGCGAGAATATGGAAAGTCTGCAGAGGAAGGGGGAAATCGGTGCGCTTTACAGCATAGTTAAATCTTTATCGGGAAGTAAGAAAGGGAGATCAACGATAGCAGTTAGAGATAAGGCCGGTAAGGTAATAGTTGACGCAGGAAAGATCCAAGAGAGATGGAAGGAATATGTAGAAGACCTGTATAGTAAAGAGCTTAGACCAACAAAGTTAGACATTGAAAAGGAACATAACGTAGAGGAAGATAGCTTAGGTCCAGGCATACTAGACAATGAGATAGAAAGGGCATTAAGGGAGATGAAACTAAATAAGGCCGTGGGGGTAGATAACATTCCCGTGGAGCTTTTGAAATGCTTGGGAAAATGTGGGAGGAAGAGGCTATATGGGCTGATCCGTAGTATTTATGAGGAGGGAATCTGGCCGGAAGACTTTGTGAGATCAGTTTTAGTTCCTATTCCGAAAAAGGTAAAGGCCACGTCATGTGAGGACTATAGGACAATTAGTTTGATATCCCACGCAGCTAAGGTTGTTCTCAGGATCATAAACAAAAGGATAGAGAGTAGGGCAAATGATTACTTAGGGGATGATCAGTTTGGGTTTAGGAAGGGGAGAGGTACGCGTGATGCCATTGCAGTAATGAGATTATTAATCGAGAGGAATATAGAACACAACCAGGAGGTATTTGCCTGTTTCGTAGATTTCGAAAAAGCGTTTGATAGAGTAAATTGGGAAAAACTAATGAGTATATTGCAGAAAATAGGAATAGATTGGAGGGAAAGGAGGCTAATCCGCAACCTGTACATGTCTCAGACTGCTCAGGTGAGGGTGGGAAACGGGGAGTCAGGATGGGCAGTGTTAGGAAGGGGTGTAAGGCAGGGTTGCCAATTATCACCGTTGCTGTTCAACCTGTACGCAGAAGAAATGATCAAAGAGGCAT